>NC_064630.1:545936445-546282279 GCF_023864275.1 Schistocerca cancellata | reverse complement strand
ATAGCCCCAGATACGAAAGGTGACAAAAGCCATACCATGTGCTAACAAGGTATATACAACAAAATTTTGTCTGGTTGCATATTCCTGAATACTTCACTTAAAAGGTGCAAGTCTGTATTTACAAACAGTACAGATCAGTTTTCCCATTATTTGATAGGGAGAAAATTAAAACGCGCACATATGATGCTGTAAGTTCGGTGACACATGTATGGGTAAAAACGAGAAAAGATTGTGTTCGCTCAAGGTGGAATGTATTTTAAAAAAATCTGTTTGTAAAGAAACATGGATACAAGAGTCAGCTTCAACCTCACTATGAATATGCACTAAATCTATGTAGTTCTCTCCAATTATCCTGACTGGAAGACTTTAAAAGTCCCATCAAACAACTACCAACAATGTCTGCATATATTTTGATGGAAAAACAGTGTTGATGAGATAACTGGGTAGTCGAACAAGAATAATTTTACCTCGACTCAAGCTGCATATGTAAGTTCTGGATTTTACCTCTCATAGGTATCATATCTTTCATACAGTGCACAATAAGTGAGAAATTAGATGTCATCCTATGTTGTTGGTGGGGTCACTAGAAGAATGTTACTCTTGCAAGGCAGTCTATAGTAGATAAGTCTTGTACAAACTGTAGATAGTATAAATAAGTGGACAAAAGTCTCCAAAAGGAACAATCTACTGAGAAAACTGCCGGATCACAGTGGGGCACCGAAGGTGAAACCATCCGAATTTCTGCAATGGCATTGTGCTACTTTGCTGCAGAGTATGCCTGTCCTGTTTGGCATAAGTTAGCACTTGCCAAACAGGTATATATTGCCCCAAACGGCACATGCAGAATTATAACAGGCTGCTTGAAATCAACTCCAGTCAAATGGATCTAGCATCCTGCAGGAATTGCATCACCTCCTGCTCGAGGAGAAATAGCATGAAACAGGTAAATAACGTAACTGGAACAGGAAAAAACGCATCCCATTCATGGGCAACAATCCTACCCCAACGATTAAGGTCAAGGAGAAGTTTCCTCAGAGCTTCGGAGAAGCTAAATACATTAATGAAGAATTCAGGCTGCAACTATGGAGGGCTGAGATAACCCATATTCCTGATTGGAAAAGACTGTCAGTATCTTTGCCCTCTGACCATGAAGAGAATTTGCCAGTCTGGAAGTCGTTGAATAGGCTGAGGTGAGGAGTGGGCAGATCATGGGCTAACATGGCAAAATTGGAGACATTGAAGAAAACAAAATCCAATGTGACTGCAGGGAAGAGCAGACTCTTCAACGTATGCTTCAGTGTCGACCGTGTCCAGCTGCCTGCACAGAAGAAGACCTTCACCAGGCAAGGAAAATGAACTGGAAGTGGCCAAAATTGTTCAAAATTTATATCAACTGTGTTGATCTGTCAAAATGGATATAAACTGTGTTTTATGTCTGTTTCTGACACGAGAATAACAGTAATATAAGTAGACACAAGAACTTTTGCTATAGTGATCTTTCAATTTCCTATGACATACATCCACCTAATGGTGACTCTACTGTTTTGATCCTCTACTTTGAGCACTACTACCTCCTCACCAATAGCTGACCTGAAGGCCATCCCATGGAACCCGATGGTTGGGACAGTGTTGTATCCAGGCTTGGCTTGGACAGCGAGGTACTGAATTGTCTTCTTGCTCAGTGAGCACCTCTAGAAGTTATATTGCAAGATATAGAATGGAGGGTTATTACACTACACCATGCTCCTGTAACTGGTGATGCAGTTGCAACGTCCAACTGCTTTACATCACTCACATCCTGTCTGCTGTTGAAGAATGTTCATGTCTACCACTACTACACAGCTCTGATCATGCTTATGTTTACTGGTTACAGTTCACTAACTGTTCCATGGACATTGCTGTCACCACTTTTGGTACATTTATACTTTTAACTTTGTCAGGAAGCCAGGACAGGTGGCTGGTGTTCCAGATGTGCCCTATGCCACTTCAGAAGAGTATCTGCTTGTTCTACCAAGAGTCAGCAAAAATGACGCACTGTGGGCAGGCTAGAACTGTAACTGAAAGAAATAAGAAGATTTACAATTTAGTAGACCACAGAGCTGGCAGGTTGTAACAGAAATATTGACAAACTAAATACTGCTGTGGAATACTTCTACAAGGACCGTTTTATGGCGTTTTTATAACGTGGGAAAAGAGGCAGTTAATTAACAGGAATCACAGTTACTAAAAAGAATCTGATAGGAAAGGCAAGAAAAGCATTCTGGCTAAATGCTCACACACCTGCAGGGCGAATTTTACTGAACACCAGTGGCAGGAGTAGACTTAGATATTCTTTTGCACGACACTTCTCCTCTAAGCCTGGTGTGACGCACTTTAATGTCCACTATGAGGTTGCTCAACACTTTATTTATGAGTATAACGGATGAAGTTCAGCCCAAGTCTCTGCTGATAAAAACTGAATCCATGCCAGCTATCATCTTCTACATCTACATTTACAAGCACATCTATACCCTGCTAATCACCATGATGTGCATGGCAGATGTTGCGTCCCATTGTAGCAGTTATTATGGTTTTTTTCACATTTCATTAACGTATGTAGTATTTGAAGAATACCTGCTTTATCGCCTCTGTTTTAACTAAAATCTAATCTCGTCTTTGCAATCCCTATGAGAGCGATACATACAGAGTTGCAGTATATTTCTGGATTAAAAACTTTAAGTTGGCTCTAGATACTTTCTATGTAGGTATTTATGGGGTAGTTTGCATCTGTCTTCAAGAGTCTGCCAGTTCAGTCCTTTTAGCATTTTCGTGACATGCTTCCATGGGGCAAACAAAACTGTGACCGTTTGTGTGGGCCTTCTTCGTATCTGTTCCATATCCCTTGTTAGTCCTAGCCATTATTCTAGTATGGATTGCACAGGTGTCTTTTAGCGAACAAGTGCTCATAGTCTTAAGGTACTGGCATGCATTTTAGAGCTCATGTTTACTTGACATGCTTTTTGTTTTGGTCCATAATACCTCCTCCCATAATACGAAAGGGAAAGAGATTCCAGTAAAAGAGATGTGGCTCAAGTATTGAAGATGAGCAAGTGCTCATAGCTGTTAAGGTACTGATTTTAGAGCCCATGTTTACTGGGCATCTGTTCTAGTTTTGATCCATACTACAAAATGTGAAAGTTTGTTGATGGAGTTCTGTTTCTATAGTTGGTGAGCTTATCATGAATGGTTCTGAAATATTCTATGTTACTTAGCTGAATACTGATTTCCAAGTGAGTTTCTTTTTACAGAGTGTGTTTCCTTCACATATTTGTTTTCTCTCGAGATGGAGCACTTGCTGATTGAAATAATTACTTGTGTCAACAGCTTACCAATGAACAAAAGAATCATTAACAGTAGTTATTTATACTCAGTAGCAAATGATCTTTCATGTCAACTGTACAAAATGAGTAATGAACTCCATTATTAAAATGGTGGAGAAAATCAGTGGAGAAAATCAGTTTCTGTCTATACCTACTTTTAAACTGTTAAAGGGTGAGTGTAAATTGATCATCATCTGGTACAAATGCTTTTAGTCTTAATGCCGAAAGTTCTTGTGCGATTTTTTGTAGTTGGATATTCAGTGTCGATAACAAGTCGAGAAATCTATATTTGGATTTCAATAATCTTGTGGTTATTTTATACATATGTTGAGGATACATTATATTCTACAACTTTCTTTCTTTCAAGATTATCAGACAGCAGACCTTTTTCACAGGTGTTTGTTTCATGTGTCCAGTAACTATTTTTATGGTTGCATTAAAGACAATATCTACCTGTCTTTATGAACAGACTTCTCCAAAACAAAAGGAGTACCCCCTAGAGGGGACACTACACACTTTGGAGGAGTTTTTTTTTATAAACATCTTGGCTCCCAATTACTACAAGTAAGTTCACGAATTATTCACTTGATATTAATTCGATATCTGAACTTTATGTGGAAGGTAATATCAAGATGTTTCGGTGTAAATCTGTATTGTAATATAGTACCTAACCAGTATACTTCAAGCTACCAGTGTTATTTGTTGTGGAAGGTACGAGAAACATTTTTTTCTCTTTCAGCGTTATTTCTTTTTACCAGAACAAGTTCATTGCTATTAGGAAACTTGAACAGTTTCATCCTGTGTTGGCCATTCCATATGACGAAATACCACTACATTACTGCACTGAATTAATGGTGCTTGTAGATAACTGAAATCTATAAAAAGTACACAGTGCAAAATTCAGAAGGATATACATACTTAATTTGTTAAGGTTTCAAGTAAAATAGTTCTGAAATGGAAACAGGAAAGGGAAAAAAATTGTCAAGAAGTTGGTAATTCATCACATTTCTTATCAATGTGTAAAACATATACAGATATAAAGTAACTTGCCTCTTTTTTTTACAAGATAGGCATTCACACAACAGAATAACACTTCAGTCAAGATACCACAAACAGTGCAAGTAGTAAGTCAGAAAACATAGTACCAGTCTTTCTGGAAACACTGTACTATAAATAGGAGACACTGGTTAAGTTTTTCATTGAGCAACTCTGTTACATCAGTGAAATAGTCGAAGCAAAAGTCTCCAGAAGCGTACCTAGATGATGAAGGGTTGAAGAGGAACTCAGAAACGGGGAGTTGGCAGTGAGAAGCAGGCCCATGAGAGTTTACAACTGACTAAGATTCATTACACTAACATAGCATTTTTGTCTCTGTGAATGGAATCGGTAATTAACTCATTAGCAGTTGCAGTCTGGATCTCATTCATAAAATATGTCAACTATTATGAAATCTATAAATATAATCTTATGAAATTCGTTTTATCTTGTGTCAACTGCATATTGTTGTCCTGATTTAACTTCTAATCTCAGACAGCATGTAGTTTGCTTTGGACTTTGGGTTAACTGTATGATGGTTTTGTTGGTTGCTATTGTCAGTCAACAACTTTCCTTTATTTGTTTTCTGGACAATGTGTTTCAGGAAACATTAAGGACATTTTTCTACGTAGAGGACAACAAGAAATTCATAAGTAAATTTCGTATCCAAATACGACATTACATGTACAAAAGATGCATCAATACTTACAAACCTGTCCTTTCATGCATTACAGTAAAAGTACCGGAATAATGCAGCAGCTCACACATAACAAACATCGTGCATAAAAATAGGATAATACGCTAAAAATGCACTTCATAATGGAAACTATTGTCCGAAATTATCACCCAGAAAATCAATAAAAGGAAATTGTGAGTAGAAGCAGATTTTCTAACAAACAAAACTAGTTTTTACCTTTGCTTGCTTACATCGACCATTTGTAATGGATAAAATAAAATGAACTGCACTAAATTCGCATCCAGTTCAATATTATGCCCAGCATTTTTTATGTGGGGGGGAGGGTGGTGGCGTCGAACAGGGTAGTAGAGAAAATCGAGTCCTACAACTTCCTCCGTCATCCAGTGGGTGGACGCGATCCTGCGTCATGGCAGTTATGCAAAGACCATCAGGACTGCAACGGCCGGCAGACCCTCCTGGCCTTGGCGCGGCATCCGCAGGAGAGGGCATCGCGCACGTGCTGCGAGGCGGCGCAGCAGAGCAGCGGCCGCAGCGCAGGCAACGTGTGGTGTAGCATGGCGAGTGCCAACGTGGCCAGTGGCTGCGGGCCCGCAGCCAGCGGTGGTGCGCTGAAGGCGGCGGCTGGCGCCAGTGCCGCGGGTGTCGCCAGCAGCGCGCGCGCCGCCGCCAGCGCAGGCCGCGCCAGCCCGAACGCCAGCTGCGCCACCGCTAGTACGAGCGCCAGCCGCAGGCGCGCCGCAGTCGCAGCGCTCTCGCCTTCCGCATCGCCTTCGCCGTCCGCGCCAGCCCCTTGGCGCTGGCGTCCGCGGCGCAGCGAGAACAGACGCACGGCCGCCGCCAGACTGCACGCCAGCAGCAGCAGTGCCGGCAGCGCCACGCGCACCACGCCCACTAATAACTGTGCCAGCTCCTGCAACAGCCACATCAGTTGGAGGTCGATTAACATTTGTCACACTTGACAGGATGGAATGGAGCGTCAGTACACCCACACTGTATCTCTAATGTTAGCATTCACACATGTCCTCAACAGAATAGAAGTGGGAAGTAACTTTAAGTTAGGAAGAAAGTTTATATGCTGATATTAGTGAGATGTGATCATGGAGGTAGATGGCGCTATAGCCTTACGCTGTACGTTGTTTTGAAGCCAGTGGGCGGGGATTGCCGCCATCTTGGATCCCCCAAATCATTAGCACACGAGTCTTTACAATTCCTTCTTATTCGTTATTTCTGTCATGTGCACGCGATATTTATTTTCTATGGTAAATGTTACACTGTTTTAGTGAACAACACAGCATAAGTAACGCAACTTCAAACATTTCTCTGGTCTTAAATGTTTATTCGATACAGTAATACGACACGAAAATACGACGCTTATGGCCTCAGTACTGTAATTCCTTTTTGTTTAAACACTTCGAATAACCGAAAGAGAAGTATGTGCTATGAAAAGCATGCTTTCGTAATCCATTTCTATCCACTTTCATTGTGTTTGTGTCGATAATTGATAAAGCCAGAACTCCAAACCGCAATGATTGATAGTTTAGAGGCACCGATTTGTATTCATTGCATTTTCAAGTCAAATGTAAATTTTAAATGTTCAAGTTTGCAAGAAACTTGCCTTATTTCCTTTGGTGTCCCATAGACGTATGCAGGGATGATATAAAGAAGCAAGCTGTCATGTCAACAATGTGAAAGATTCGTTAAATTACGAAGGGAAAGAACGGAATTTAAGAATGTTAGGCCCATTATAGTTTACACATCTGCTTTGTTTTTAAATTGTACCTACCAAGTGACATACAGTGTGGCAAATAACAGCAATTTACAGGGTAACGCGGCAACACAGTGATTCATGTAATGATCTAAATAGCCTGGACATAGATAGGGAACTTCGCTTTAACAAATATGTAACCCATTAAGTACTGTACTTATAATTTAACCACTGTAACAGGTTACTGAAGATTTAATTAACTACATGTAGTTACATTACTTTCACATTAAATTATCGCATTTTAAAACATTAGTCCCCATTTCCAGGATATTCCTTGCCAGGACTTTTCAGTTACTTGGGAATAACCAAACAATGAAAACCAAGTGTACTGCTCACCTCCAGAGAGCTCTTCGCGTTGGATTGATAGAAAATCTAAAATCAAATCACAGAAATAAAACCATACTGTAAAACTTTACAGTGCAATAGAATTTCAAGTGTATATAAGAAAATAGCGCTTAAATAAGTCCACTTACGAATGAAATGTGATTTGTTTAAACTTTAGACTACAATCAGAACGATTAGTACACAAGTAAGTGACGCAAGCTGGCATTTTTTTATCAAAACACTTCACGACTACACGGAATCAAACTAACAGAAGCGAATGTTTTGGCGTAGCTAACGTGGCGGATCTTCACTTGGGTCGGCTTCAAGTTTGTGACGTCATGACATCTCCTCTTATTTTTACCTCCTTGGATGTGATGCTGTAATCTGCTAACACTGAAAATTGACCCATTGCTACCAGACTTACATTTTGTGTTTCTGTTTGTTCTTATCGTTTATTTTACTATTTCCTATGTTTTCGTGTCATACTGTAAATGTTCCATGATGACAACGACTTTTTTCGTGACTGTTCTTCCAAAAAGGAGGCCAGATATTTGAAATATGTGATACCTTCGTTATCTGGCCAAATGGAAGAGAGAAACTGGCAGACTTCCTCACACGTCTCGACTCCAGGCACGAGAATATTAAGTTCACCATGGAGATCGAAACGGATGGGATGCTCCCTTTCCTAGATGTTTTGATTAGAAGACGAGCTGACGGCAGTTTGGGCCACAGCGTGTATAGGAAGAAGACGCACACCGATTTGTACCTACATGCTGATAGCTGCCACCACCCAACAGAAAAGAATGGCGTGCTCAAAACTCTTGTACACAGAGCTCACACCATCCCCGACAGGAATGGACATCTGAAGACCGTGTTTCGGAGGAACGGTTACAAGCAAGGGCAAATTCGGAAGGCTCTACATCCCACACCTGCAGCACCGGCAGAAACTGAGGATGAACCTCAGGAGGAAGCCTTGGCTACTATTCCTTTTTGTGGGGCCTTATCTGGAAAAATTGGACGCATTTTACGTAAGCACCAAGTGAAAACTATCTTCCGTCCACCAAGCAAAACCAATAGCCTTCTTGGTAGTGTCAAGGACAACTTTGGTCTATGTAAAGAGGTTTGTCAGATACCTTGCCAATGCGGTAGTGTATACCCAGGTCAAACCATTCGTACCATTGAGGACCGATGCCGAGAACATCAACGGCACACTAGACTGCAACAGCCCAGTAAGTCGGCAATCGCTGAGCATTGCTTGTCGGGACTCCACAGCATGGATTATGACCAAACCAAAGTCCTGACACAGACTTCCAAATACTGGGACTGTGTCCTCAAAGAAGCCATAGGGATCAGAGTAAGGGAGCCACAACTGAATCATGACAGCGGTTACATCCTTAGCAAGGCGTGGGAACCAGCGATCACCAGGATTAAGAAGAAAAAGGATATTTCCTAGAATGTATCGACTTCGGGGGAGGATGGAAGAATAACGAGAGCGGTGCCAACAGACCCTCCTGAACGATCTGACCTAGGACGCAGCGCCCAGACGGCGGGAGAACGGACGCTTTACCTGGACCGCGCGCGGGGCGCGGACCGCGCCGACTCATTGGAAGCGCCTGAGGGAGGAGCAGGAGGGAGATTGTCCAATATATACCTGGCGTCGGCCCACCGCCGGTCAGTACATCAGCGCACCTGATGATGGCAGCGTGGTCGATTGCCGAAATATTGTGTCCTATGCACACTCATACCAGGCTGTTCTTGTGAACAAGAATTGTTAAGTAGCGAGCATGTAACGGTAGTGTGTCAACATTGTAGCGTCACCAGTTGAAATAGAGTACCGTATCTAAATCGAGTGTTCAGAACCTCCTGAACAAGAGCAGCTCATGAGTGCCTGCTGTTACCTGAAAAAAGGCTTGATGTTATCAATACGAAATCACTACAGAATGACAAAGTGCAAAAATTCACATGAAGGGTCAACGCTTAGATGACATAATTGACATTCAAGACAGACTGATGGATGAGTTGATCAACATGCCAAGTAAAGACTTTTATGACAGTTTCACATGATTGTGTAAACGTTCTGCGCATGGTACTCAAATGGGAATAGACTATGTCAACACCTGAAGTCTTAAAACCACCATCATAATTTTTCTCTGTTTTTATTAATCCAGTCTCGAGACTCTTTGGACTGATAGGTTAAATTGATGAAACAGTTATCATCAAAAAACTTTTGTTATCAGATACAAAGCCAGCTCTATTGAAAGACAGAAGTGCACTTGTTTTTTACATTATTTAGTGCTTGGAATGAAACACAACTGAAAGGTGACAAGGGTCTATGTATTGCCTTCTGAATATTGTTTGATGTGCTTATATTTAATGTTTTCCTTAGCACATAAATACCTACGGTTTGAAATTTTTGGATGACACTTGTCCTATTGTTTCACTTCACAGCAGTTCACCATGCAAACTTTGTTGAGAACATCCTTTATGAATCCCGATTTTGCCATTGATTAACTTTATCATCGCTAGTACTCAAATCGTGGAGTGCCGGCAAAGTTCCCGAACTTATTGCTCTTCAGGAATTTTGTCGTGTTCAAATTGCTTTCGGGACTGAGAGCTGTCTGAAACCCGAAGTAGAAAGTCCTGAAATATTTAGCGAATCGTGGAACGTATGTCGGAAGACAAATTGGACTCCATAGGGGGGTGAGTGGTCATTGCAGTCGACAAAAATATTGTCTATATTGAGGTCGAATTTGAGTGAGACGGTGAAGTTATATGGATGCGTGTAGCAGGTCTAGGTGAAATCCAGTTAATTGTTGGGTGTTTTCAATGGCATCCCATCTCCAACAGTCATTCAAAAAAATCTACGCCCAGCAGCGCAGAAATATCCAAATCATGCAATATTAGCTGGTGGCGACTAACCCATCAAGTACAGACTTGGGCGTCTATGGAATCATAGCTGGTGGTACAGACAAGCAGTCGTGTGAAGCCCTTTTGAACATGTTTTCCGGAAACTGTGTTGAGCAAATAGTTCGAAAGCCCACACACAATGGAAATATTTTAGGCCTTGTAGCTACAAACAGGACTGACATTATTATCAATAGTGCCAGTATAGAGACAGGAATTAGTGATCACGATGTCATCGTAGCGATGACGATTCCTAAAGTTAATAAAATCCATCAAGAAGGCCAGGAGACTATTTTTTCTGGAAAGAGCGGATACGCAGCAGTTCGCTTCTCACTTAGAAAATTAAAGGACGTCATTTAATTCCAGTTTGATAGTGGTAGAGGAAATTATGGGCAAAAATTAAACACAATGTAAATCGCACTATGGCGAAGTGCGTGCTGAGTAAATGTTTTAAGGACGGAAAGACTCGCCATGGATTAATGATAGAAGTGCGTGCCGAGTAAATCTATTAAGGACGGAAAAGCCCCACCGTAGATTAATGATAAAATTCGGAAAATGCCGAGGAAGCAAAGAATGTTGCATTATCAGCTCAAACGAGGACAGACAAAAGTTTATAGACATTCGTGTGGCTGTGCTAAGATCGATGCGCTAAGCGTACAACTATCAGCGTCATACCTTACAAGGGAGTCAGCGCAAGTAGCGTTCGCAATTGCTACAAAGTCTTAATTTGTATGTAAGACTTTCACATGTACATCACAAATTGCGCAAAATATTTGCCATCGACAATTTCACTGCACCTGACAACCATGTACATGTTCAGTCACTGAGTTCAAGAAATGGGTTGTTGGTAGCTCTTGGCAAGAGATTACGATGATGAACATGACCACAGACTATAAAGTGCCGGAAATGCAGTCTTCCGAGTCACATTGCGTTTAAACATAAAAAAAAACGTTCAGGTGGCGTTTGAAACATCTCTGGTCTTAAGTCGTCATATCCAGCTACACTCCAGGAATACCGAACAAAGTCTGCGAAGACTGGAGAACAGAGCTGATTGTGTAGAATACATATCATCAACGAAATTGAATTCTTCGACGATCGCGAGAACAGATAGTTGTTAAGGATGCTGTGATCTTCAATCCGCTTCAGTAACCCCTTGAAGTGTCGGAAGAATAGCACAATAAGTGGCTGAATGTAAGGGGTGGACCCACGAAGAATGGTCTTGATTGTTTAAACCATGTTTTGCCTTCGGACAGCATCGATGCGAATCCTGTCACGACACGTCCCAAGCGAATCAGCCAGAAGAAGAAACTCCTTCGCACCATATAGGATTTGTTTTGTTATTAGGCCGGACTTCGAGGCAACATGTATCAGATTTTGCGGTTTCGGCATGGGTTACACTGCCGGCCGTTGTGGCCGAGCGGTTCTAGGCGCTTCAGTTCGGAACCGCGCTGTTGCTACGGTCGCAGGTTCGAATCTGTCTCGGGCATGGATGTGTATGATGTCATTAGGTTAGTTAGGTTTAAGTAGTTCTAAGTCTAGGGGACTGATGACCTCAGATGTTAAGTCCCATAGCGCTTAGAGCCATTTGAACCATGAATTACACTATTCGCATTCCATACTGACACCTAGGTTCCTGGTAAATTACCAGTATCTTCGGAAACACGTATCCATTTGCCGACGTAACGGGTTGGATGGTGTAAGAATGAGTTGTTGCATGATCACTCCACATCAACTTCTTATCGACTTCTATCCAATTAAAATGCAGAATTCGCGCTGTATGAAGTTCAGTCCATATACCACTTTGATTCGTATTATAAATGTGTATACGTTCCACGGCGTTGAGTAAGTGCAATGCCTCCTTGTGAAACTCGTCACATCTTTCATTCAGGTCTCCACCTTTATTCCAGGCTTTAGTGGTTACACATTTTGTTATCGCCCATGGGCCAAGATGATGTCTCAGTTTAAACATTACAACCCACCAATAAATAGATCCAGTGAATCTAGTCAGTCTTATTTCTCGGGCCTTTTTCAAATCCCAAGCGTGGATATCCCAGTAATGAACATAAGCCTTTGAATAATTCTCGGCGATCTGACCTTTTCGGCTATATAATCGTCAAGCACGTTAAGTTCGAGCGCTGGCTTTCCTCCCCTTTCTCTAGCATATGACGAAAATATCGTAGATGACGTATTTCTTGCACCATACAATATCGTTTCTATACTGTTTGGAAGCTTAATCTTTTAGTTTTCCCGGAATCCTGGAATTCAGTTATCTCCTTTGCCTTTTGAAAAGATATATCACCCAACTTCTTCCTGATGGCTTGGGCTTGACAGATGAGGACGACTTATTTCCATCATTTTGTAACAACACTTCATCACTATCAGGTTGAGGATCTTTAATATGTTCATAAGTTTTTCACAATCAGACGCTTCTTCTGCATATTCATATTCTTCTATGTATTTTATTTTCGTGATGTACATTATTATCATTGGTTGCCACTGCTTCATCTATCACATTTATAATGAATGCATCTGTATTTCTCTCCTTGACCGTAATTCCTGTAGATCTTCTTATATGTTTGTAATGGCTAACAATCACGCTTACTATATTTGCAGGACCTATTATCACATGGTTACGTTGACCCCTGAGAGTAACATGATGTGCAACAAAATTGGTAACATCACAAACGGACGAATTAACTGCCAAGGTTGATGCAGCACAGATGGCAGTCACCATTGTACTGGTTTCTTCGCTCATTGCATAATGTCTGTCTGGTTCCCCTAGATGTCACATCAGACACTTCGTTAGGCGACCTTTGGTACAGTGTGGCATGTGTCGACAGTAGCATGCACTACAAATAACGACATTAAGAAGAGGAACACTGTCGGTGGTAATTAATGTCGTGTGACTAGGGCCTCCCGTCGGGTAGACCGTTCGCCAGGTGCAAGTCTTTAGATTTTACGCCACTTCGGCGACATGCGCGTTGATGGGGATGAAATGATGATGATTAGGAAAACACAACACCCAGTCTCTGAGTGGGGAAAATCTCCGACCCAGCCGGGAATCGAACCCAGGCCCTTAGGATTGACATCCTATCGCGCTGACCACTCAACTACCCAGGGCGGATACTGTCTATGGTGACTACAATTAATACAATCATGATATCTTGTTAGGTATGGTCCATCATGAGCAGAATATCACATCTTTGTAACTTATAGTGTAATTGGCGATGGCACTTAGCTTGTACATTTTTGTAATCAGCACCTCAAACAAATTCATACAAACCACAACTGAACTGCAATTGCGACCGCAACTTGCACTAACTCCCTTAATAGAGTCTGCGCAAAATACCGTGGCCAGTAGATGCGCAGTCGGCAGGGAACGCGTGGGGAGGGCAGTAGTAGTGGGGGTTACATGCAGGGCTGTAGGGGAAATGACAAACATAGGAGGGGAAGTGCCATTCTAAACTAAAGATCACATTATTTGTAAATATTAAGAGGAGCCCCTCCACCCCCACACTTGCATGGTGACCATTTAAAAAGATATGTCACATTTGCTTTGGCTATTATCTAGAAAGAACTCCACTGAAAATGCAGTGATTTATTTTCGCTTGGCTTGTTAACCATTTGTAACTTTCAGAGTAAGTTTGAGTAAAACCTACACATTTCTCTTGTTGCCACGTTAAAATTTGTTTCTTTTGGCAAAACACAGCGGAGTTTACAAACCATCACTTCCGTAATATGTTTTGCAGACGTAATAGTGAGAGAATTCTGAAACACAGGTTTAGTAAGTGTATTAAGCGAGGGACTGAGAGAAAGTAAGACCATAGCTTATCAAAAAGCACATTCTTGGTACAAAATGAACGTGTAATGTCTTCAATTATGTTGTTCCCAAACCCATAGCATTTCTCGTCTCACCAACTATCGATGGCCCTTAAAAATTACATTCTTTGATTGAAAAAATCTGTAGTTAGAGGAATAACATGGTAGATAATAAAGTTTTGCATCATAAACGTATGGTAAAAAACTCTCCTCTATGCGTGACATCATTTGACAACATATCTTTTCAATATCTCAAATCGTTTATGAAATATGAGGAGTGTTGTGGATATCTCACTCTGGTTTTATCGCTGGCGCAGTGCGATCGCAGATGATTGTGTTACATCAGATCAGTTTTCTCGAGATTGGTGACAGATAGAGATCTTCACCCAATATTCGGTATGTTAGCTAAATTTAATAGCAGCAACGTATTATGTAATGTGCAAAATCCAACGACCCCTATTTTACACTGCAAACTTTTTCGAATTTCTCGCAGAGTCTCACTTCCATGTAAATATCACATTAACAGCGACCATTATCGAAATGATGGTTACATCATCACGAACGTTACATATAAAGTTATAAATAAAGCACAAATGAAATCTTTTGCCGAACAGTTTCTGTAAAATCGTTTGACAAAGATTTCGGGGCATGCGCCTCGATTCTGTCGTCGCCGACCATCCGAAAGGTGGCAAACACTGTTGGCCTCCACTTCTCAACAAATCGAATGAACTCGCCCATCACTTGGACAAAAACTGATCTTTGGCCATCAGCCACCGTATTGTGCGCGGACTCCAGCAAAGGATCTTGCTGAGAACCCGAGAAAGTTCTAGTCCTACATAAAAATCGCTAAGCGGGTCGAAGGCTTTTATTCATTCATTGACCAGGCAGGTGTGGCCTATATCACAAGCCCAGTCTCTACTAAGGCTATTCCGAGCTTCTCTCGTTATCCTCTTTAGGGAAGTCCTTACATATAGTTCCCATCTGTTCTGTCACCTTACTGACCCCAGCACTTGGTTTAAAAATACTGGTGACTTTTTAGTTTTTACCTAAGGGCTCCTCCAGTGTGGACCTATACCTATACTGCAGCGTCTGCTGCATCTTACCTGCCTACAACTACTGGAGGCTCCTCTCCACATGACTCTGACTTTTGGCTAAGCGTATTCTCAACATTCAAAATGAAACTATCAGTGTGTGTTTTCTTCCTAATAGCTTTACTGCTAACTGCTAGTTCCCACTTCTTCGCCTGTAGTCTCTTCACCTTTTGTCTGACATCCTCTGACAGTGCCTGAAGGGCACCTATTCTCACTTCCTACTCCACTTTTAATCTGGTCATTCTACGTGTCCTGTAGCTCCAAGAGAGGACTTCATTAAATTCCTCACTAGCTTTCCTGCTACATTCACACATTTGAAACCACTTGCTATACAACTCACCATGTGCCCCACAACTCAGTATCTATGACAACTGATGAACGTCTCACTCGTGGTCAAATTTTACAATATCTTTTAACAAATACAGTGAAATAATGGGAACGTCACACAGTCAGTCCTAAAGCATCCACTGCACACCGACTATCACAGTGCCACAAAATGGCATCAAGAAAGCAAATTTTAAAAGTTCTGTTTACTATCTTAGTTTGATATTGGCTGTTAATGTAGAGAAAATTTAAAGAGGTGTTTAATTACATCATTTTAATACTTATACTAGGAAGAACAGAGTTTTTCTAAATCGAAAATAGTATTTGGAAAATGTCCAAAATTTAAAGTTTTCTAAAGTTCTATTTACTATCTTAGTTCAATATTTGATTTCAGTTTGAATGAAATTGGTAGTCCTGGTTATGTACACTGAACTGTTGGAAATATCAGAGAAGAAGTAATTATTATGAACTGAAAATAGCATTTAAAACTCAGTAAAATTTACTTTTTTAAAAAATGTAATTATTATCTGAGTTCAGTAGTAGAGATTGATGTGAACAAAATTTATAGAGCTTAGATTAAATTAATAGTGATATCAGAGAGAAAATAGTTATTCCAAATTAAAAATCATATATGGAAATGATCAACAGTAACATATAAAACTATATTTTGAATTAGAATTCGGTGTTGCGTTTCAGTTTAAAGAATCAGTATGGTATGAATGAAAAAATGATTGTTCTAAACTGAAATTATTTGGAAATTGACAACATTAACTTTTAATGAAGTTTTGTAATTTCTATTTACTATCCTTTACTTTCTTTTTTTTTTTTTAAAGTTATAGTCAGAGACTTCATTCAATGTTGGATTTTAATTTAAAGAAAACTTATGGAGTTAGTTAAATATACTAACCTTACAATACTACAGACATTAGTGAGGAAATTATTGTTATTATGAACTGGAACTAGTATTTGTAATTTTGGAGAATTAATCTCTTTTAAACTTCTGTTTTTTTTACAGTTATATTGACCAACTAGGATCATGTTAACAACTTCAGTTCCCCTTCTTCCTTTGTTGTTGTTTCCTATTTTTCCAGTATTCCCTCATTTTCTCCCCATGAAGTCTCTTCCTTTCTTCTGTCCATGTTGCTCCCGATTTTTATTTCTTCTGCTTTGAAAGCCTTCCAAATTTAGTATTTTGTTTTTAAAACGGTTTCTTTCTGCTATTTCTGATTCTTTGATGATGTTTCTTTCAAGATCTTTTCTTATTCTGTAATCAATGCTATTGTCCATTTCTTCTTCCAGAAATATAGGAGTATTTGTTTTGTTAGTCTATTTCCATCCATTCAGTAGAGATGTCCAACAAAGGTTAATCTTCATTTGGCCATTACTTCAGATATTTTCTCTATATTTTTGTAGATCTCCTCATTACTTCTTATTTTCTTTTTGTTTCTTTGTTTATCTTTTAATTTTCTATTTTTTAAATTTCTGTTTAGTGTCTTCATTCAGTACTGGATGTAAATTTAAAGAAAACTTACAGGGCTTGTTAGGTGTACTAAAGTTACAGTAATACAGATATCAGTGAGTAAATAATCATTATGAGCTGAAATAGTATTAGGAAGTTACAAGAATATATTTTACAAAAAATTCTATTTATTTTTTTATTATTTTCCATTTATTTTCCTAGTTATTTCTAATTACTATTCTATGATTTTTCTGTTTTTTATCTGTTTAGCGTCTTCATTTAACACTGGATTTCAATGTAAAGAAAATTTATAGCCTGAGGAAATAATTATTATGAAATGAAACTAGTATTTGGAAATTAGGAGAAGTAATATGAGCTGAAATAGTATTTGGAAGTTACAAGAATATATTTTATAAAAAATTCTATTTATTTTTTATTATTTTCCATTCATTTTTCTAGTTATTTCTAATTATTATTCTATGATTTTTCTGTTTTTTATCTGTTTAGCTTCTTCATTTAATACTGGATTTCAATGTAAAGAAAATTTATAGCCTGAGGAAATAATTTTTATGAAATAAAACTAGTATTTGGAAATTCGGAGAAGTAATTTTTTTTTCAGTTTCTGTTTA
Source organism: Schistocerca cancellata (assembly GCF_023864275.1). NCBI lineage: Eukaryota > Metazoa > Arthropoda > Insecta > Orthoptera > Acrididae > Schistocerca > Schistocerca cancellata. The sequence goes on along the minus strand of NC_064630.1, from coordinate 546,264,873 downwards.
TTTTTTCTATTATTTTTCTGTTACTTATCTGTTTACTTGTATTTATTTTCCTATTATCTTGCTGTTGTTCCTGTTAGTTTAAGTTCTGTTCAGTGTCTCAGTTCAGCGTTGGTGCAGACGAGTGATCTTTAGAAGCGGCGCAGGCGGCTGCCGTGTGTACAGAGGTGTCAGCCAGACGGACAGACAGACAGTGGCTCAGTACCTGGGGCGGCTGCAGGGAGCAGGCGAGCAGGCCGGGCCTGGGGGCGACGGCCCTGGCCTGCCAGGCGAGCGGCGCCGCCAGCGACGCGGCCAGCAGCCAGGCGGCGGCGGCGGGCAGCGCGCCCACGCTGTTGTCCGCGGCGGGGCCGAGCAGCGCGTGCGCGCACACGCACGTCACCAGGTAGGCCGCCGCCGCGCCGAGCAGCGCCTCGCCGCCCACGAACGCCGCGCACCACGCCTGCAAACACACAGCGCTCGCGCTACAGCTGGCGCGCCTTCGAGCTTCAACAGACGGCGCCGCAGGTCTACCGCATATAGAGAGCCTGTATACAGAGAGAGTGGCCATAGGTGAAGTTGCCCGTGATTGGTTGATTAGCTTTGGCAGAAAAATGGCGCCAAACGTCTCTCGCGCTTCCTAGGTTCGCCGTGCTTTTGAGTTGAATTGAAGTTCAGAGGACTTTTGGAAACGATTAAAAGGTATTTGAATTATTGAGAGACTTGTTATGCGTTGTGCATGCACGTTCGATTTAGTACGTAATTAACGTTTGCGATCTTAAATACGAGTTGAAATAATGAAGCGTTTTGTGATGAAGTCGGTAGGCCTACATGTTTGAAGTAAACACATTAGTAATTGTACAGTATTGTTTTTCACATCTGTAATTAGTTCTGCAGACGTTCGTAAACGATGCCAGGTTGTGCTGCATTTGGTTGTTCCAATAGGGGCGAAGGTGGATTTCGCATGTTAGCATTTCCAAGAAAGACGAAAGCAGTGGGCAGTCGCAGTCAACAGGGCTGACATAAATCAAACAGGAGCCTTGTGGAAACCAACCAAGTACTCTTATCTATGCGAAGTAACTCGTTTTTGCTTTTTAATACATATAAAACAACTTGCAATGTACATAGTTAAATTTGAAAACAGACCTGTAAATTGGCTGTGTGAAAATTATTATAACACATTATTCTTATAACGAATGATTTCGCCATATTGTCTTGTGCTTTTGATTCGGTGAGTGTGTACTCCACTACTGGCCATTCAAAAGTCTCGCCCGCAGTTTGGCAGAAAAATGGCCGCCGTATCGTTCGGTTGCCCACTCTCTCCCTATACAGGCTCTCTAACCGCATAGAATAAATATCTCTGGAGTGAGCATTCACATGCGCAGAACACATTTTGTGTTGTCAACATACACTGCCGGCCTGGTCACGTGTTCTCGGGACGACGTGTGTTTGTACGTATAGCGCCCTGTATATTTAGAATATCACTACATCCCTAGTACAGTCGGATTCTTTTCGTATGTGTCGTGGATTATTTATATAGGGTGAAAAGTATTTAAACCGACAAACTCTGGGAGGATGTAGGGGACATCAAAACAAATATTTTCCCCTAATGTCATTTTTTCCTATGAAGATTCACACAACGAAACATTGTCTCGAAATCTGGTAGAAAATTTGAAGAAATTCTGGTCGTATGTAAAGTACACAAGCGGCAAGACGCAGTCAATACCTTCGCTGCGCAGTGCCGTCGGTACTGTTACCGACGACTGTGCCGCTAAAGCGAAGTTATTGAACGCAGTTTTCCGAAATTCCTTCACCAGGGAAGACGAATGGAATATTCCAGAATTTGAAACACGAACAGCTGCTAGCATGAGTTTCTTAGAAGTAGATACCTTAGGGGTTGCGAAGCAACTCAAATCGCTTGATACGGGCAAGTCTTCCGGTCCAGATTGTATACCGATTAGGTTCCTTTCAGATTACACTGATACAATAGCTCCCTACTTAGCAATCATATACAACCGCTCGCTCACCGATAGATCTGTACCTACAGATTGGAAAATTGCGCAGGTCGCACCAGTGTTTAAGAAGGGTAGTAGGAGTAATCCATCGAACTACAGACCTATATCACTGACGTCGGTTTGCAGTAGGGTTTTGGAGCATATACTGTATTCAAACATTATGAATCACCTCGAAGGGAACGATCTATTGATACGTAACCAGCATGGTTTCAGAAAACATCGTTCTTGTTCAACGCAGCTAGCTCTTTATTCGCACGAAGTAATGGCCGCTATCGACAGGGGATCTCAAGTTGATTCCGTATTTCTAGATTTCCGGAAAGCTTTTGACACCGTTCCTCACAAACGACTTCTAATCAAGCTGCAAGCCTATGGGGTATCATCTCAGTTGTGCGACTGTATTCGTATATCAGGTGCTCCCCAGGGAAGCGTCCTGGGACCTTTGCTGTTCCTGATCTATATAAATGACCTGGGTGAGAATCTGAGGAGTTCTCTTAGGTTGTTCGCAGATGATGCTGCAATTTACCGTCTAGTAAGGTCATCCGAAGACCAATATCAGTTGCAAAGCGATTTAGAAAAGATTGCTGTATGGTGTGGCAGGTGGCAGTTGACGCTAAATAACGAAAAGTGTGAGGTGATCCACATGAGTTCCAAAAGAAATCCGTTGGAATTCGATTACTCGATAAATAGTACAATTCTCAAGGCTGTCAGTTCAACTAAGTACCTGGGTGTTAAAATTACGAACAACTTCAGTTGGAAAGACCACATAGATAATATTGTGGGGAAGGCGAGCCAAAGGTTGCGTTTCATTGGCAGGACACGCAACTCCTCTTGGGTGGCTTGCGGAGTATAAATGTAGATGTAGATGTAGAAGTCCACTAAAGAGACAGCTTACACTACACTCGTTCGTCCTCTGTTAGAATATTGCTGCGCGGTGTGGGATCCTTACCAGGTGGGATTGACGGAGGACATCGAAAGGGTGCAAAAAAGGGCAGCTCGTTTTGTATTATCACGTAATAGGGGAGAGAGTGTGGCAGATATGATACGCGAGTTGGGATGGAAGTCATTAAAGCAAAGACGTTTTTCGTCGCGGCGAGATCTATTTACGAAGTTTCAGTCACCAGCTTCCTCTTCCGAATGCGAAAATACTTTGTTGAGCCCAACCTACATAGGTAGGAATGATCATCAAAATAAAATAGGAGGAATCAGAGCTCGAACAGAAAGGTTTAGGTGTTCTTTTTCAAAAATGGTTCAAATGGCTCTGAGCACTATGGGACTTAACATCTATGGTCATCAGTCCCCTAGAACTTAGAACTACTTAAACCTAACTAACCTAAAGACATCACACAACACCCAGCCATCACGAGGCAGAGAAAATCCCTGACCCCGCCGGGAATCGAACCCGGGAACCCGGGCGTGGGAAGCGAGAACGCTACCGCACGACCACGAGATGCGGGCTATTCTTTTTCCCGCGCGCTGTTCGGGAGTGGAATGGTAGAGAGATAGTATGATTGTGGTTCGACGAACCCTCGGCCAAGCACTTAAATGTGAATTGCAGAGTAATCTTGTAGATGTAGATGTAGATTATTAAAACCGGTGGAGGCCATAACGGGGAGGGGCACTATGAACATAGTATGGGACAATAAGTTGGGAATGTGGATCTCACTGGAGGCGTGCCAGGGATGAGTCCCTGCAGTCGCACAATCCTCTGTGTCCTCGGTGGCTCAGAAGAATAGAGCGTCTGCACGTAAGCAGGAGATCGCGGGTTCGAGTCCCGGTTGGCGCACGCAGAGGTCGTATTACCATCTTCAGTTGCTAGAGGGCGTATTACGCTCTTCAGTTGTAGGCAGCTGCTGTCCACCAGTGTAGTAGGGCATTGTCTCTGTTTACTAATGGAGCCATACACCTGGAGTGAGTACACCGAAATGGTTTGTGCGTACTACGTAGCGCACCACAACGGACGAGCTGCACAGCGGGTTTATCAACAACAATATCCTAATCGCCGTATCCCGCATCATACGACCTTTGCTGCTGTGTACCAACGTCTGCGTGAGACCGGGTCATTTAGCAGATTACCTGGACAGAGCCGCCGTCGCACGGTAAGAAAGCTGCAATTTGAGGAAGTTGCCTTGCAACATGTGGAGCGCGAGTCTTCAATCAGCATTCGTAAAATTGCACGTAACATGGGGACGAATCAGACGAATGTGAGAACAGTCCTTTGAGAGCAATTGTTACGTTATTTCACTTACAGCGTGCCCACAACCTGGAACCAGTTGATTAATCACCCAGAGCACAGTTTTCGCAGTGGTACCTGGAACAGTGTGAAACGCATCCTACATTTCCATCCTCTATGTTGTTTACTGATGAAGCAGCGTTCGGGCGTGATGGAGTCTTCAACATGCACAATTCGCATGTCTGGAGTGGGGATAACCCATATGCCACAGTTACTAGCGCTCATCAAGTGGGGTTCTTCGGTAATGTGTGGGTCGGTGTTGTTGGGGACTGTTTAATTGGGCCATATCTGCTACCTAGGCCATTAAATGGCAGGCACTATTACAATTTTCTCGCCAGAGCATTGCCAGAATTTCTGGAAGACGTCCCGCTCCCTAAAAGACAACGCATGTGGTTCCAATTTGACGGGGCGCCGGCACATTTCAGCCGTCGTGTGCTTCGATTCCTGGACCGACGGTTCCCACAACCGTGTATTGGCAGAGGTGGTCCTGTACTATGGCCTGCTCGATCCCCAGATATGTCCCCTCTGGACTTTTTTGTGTGGGAAGAGATGCGCAACCTTGTTTACGCAACTCCTGTTGTATCAGAAGAGGATCTGGTTGTCCGGATAGTAGCAGCAGCAGGAACAATTAAGGATACTCCTAGGGTTTTTGCCCGTGTCAGACAGAACATGATCCGGCGGTGTAACCTTTGTTTACGTGTCAATGGAGGCATTTTTGAAAATCTACTGTAATTGAAACTGGGTTGTGTTAATCTGTTGTCTCTTGGTCATAAAAAAATGGAAAAGTGTTTGTTGGTTTAATTGATTTACCGCCAGAGAAATATTCCTCTACTGTTTTAAATACTTCTCATAGGAAAAAATGACATTAGGGAAAAATATTTGTTTTGATCTCCCCTACAACCTCTCAGAGTTTGTCGGTTTAAATACTTTTCACCCTGTATATGTTGCGCAGACATATTAACAGTATCCATTTGATACCAAGAATAAATCAGCTACGTAACTTTTAAGGGCAAGTGATATTGCATGCTGCTTCTTTGCGATAGGTGTCACAGTTCAGATGCACTCGAGTTTTGGTAGTTTTCGGTGTGATACGGCACTTTATAGTATTAAAGAGCCTGACGTACATTTTTGCAGTGATAGTTTCGCAAAACGACTTGACAGTACGCTAGTACTTTTGCAAGTGTCCGAAAAACACCGAATTTCCCACACATTATATCCCTGCTAATTCGTCCTTTTTTTCTGTTACTTCTGCGTATTTATTTTATCGTTTTTGCGACCTAAAGCACAATTTTTCTTACTGGTGACACTTTTAAGTATTTATTTAACGTGTTTTACGTACTTGCTCCCAGTTTATTAAATAAATAGTAGAATGAGTAAGAAGGGGGGAGAAAAGGTGATCGGAGAATAAATGTACTGTAAAGCAAATACAGTTGGTCATATAACAGTCAACCCATATAACACCATTAAGGGAAGTGGAAAGTGACACAAAAATGGTTCAAATGGCTCTGAGCACTATGCGACTTAACTTCTGAGGTCATCAGTCGCCTAGAACTTAGAACTAATTAAACCTAACTAACCTAAGGACATCACACACATCCATGCCCGAGGCAGGATTCGAACCTGCGACCGTAGCGGTCGCGCGGTTCCAGGCTGTAGCGCCTAGAACCGCTTGGCCACTCCGGCCGGCAAAGTGACACAAATGAAAGAGTTTGGCGATACGTTTACTAATATTTTAACCTTCTTAATCAAATGGCGAAGAAAATAAATTGAAGGCAAAATACACCAAAGAAGATGAATGTGTACTTTGATTAGCTACACTATTGTGTTTTTTATTTGATTTGTGCAGAAAATGTATTTAAGCTGAATGAAGAAATTTCACGCAACACAACATATCATATCTACAACTTCCAATCACTCATAATCATTCTCCATGTCCTAGCCACACTTAACATGGTCTCCTACTGTAACTTTATAGTAAACAAAAAGGTTTGGACACATATATTATACGAAGACAATTACAGACTCCCACTCTATTGGATTTATGTGTCTTCCGTCTTTCAAATCTATATACATAATCGACAAGTCACTGATAAATGCATGGAGGATAGTATTTGCTCAAACAACTAACCATTCCCTTTCCTGCTCCACTAGCAAATTTACGAGAGGAAGCGATTGTTTGTAAGCTTTTGTACGAGCCGTAGTATCTATTATATAGTCATAAAATCGTAGAAAAATAGGTCTACAGAATCAAGCCTTAACTATAATGCGTCTCGAAATTTTTAAACATATACAGTGTCTCTTACTAATATGATAACTATAATTAGAGCTACATGGTATGTACCCATGAACAGTTACTATCCCTCCTTTCACATATTTTTCTTTACATCAATAGCAACAACAGTAATTCACCATCGCTATTACATTATCAACAAACGGTGAAAACACAACAAAAACTCTTTATATTATAAACTTAAAACTCTGCGAAAAGCATACACGCACAGCGAAGTCCCGAAAACACGTGACAATCCTGGTTTAATGTTGACAACATGCGCAGAACGCAATGTTCACTCCAGAGATATTTACTCTATGGTCTACCGTCCAAGCAGTTTTTGTCGGAAATGATGCATTTAACCTTTTTCCGCGGAAATGATTTTCGTCAAACTGATATGGGCAAATAGACTGTAGAAAATTACAGTACCTGGAAATTGTTAGAAAATGGAGAAAACGAAGTCAACTTCAGATTGCCGCTGAAAAATGTCACTTCAAGGTCATTCCACAAGTGCAGCTTAAATACGCATATTTAAGAAGTTAGTTAAAGCGTACCTCATAAATAATTCATACTACAAAGTCAAGGATAATTTAGGTAATGCAGAGTAGGGAAAGATAAGAAGTTAATATCATTTAATAATAAACAATTGCTACTCTACAGTACTCTATCACAGTTTAATGATTATTACTGTAAAATCCTATTCTCAGGATTTGTAAGGACAGTTTTAACATTTTTCGATTTTCTAGAGCTCGACATCGCATTGACTGTGGTGAGTCGCTGACTCAGATGGGTCAACACAACAAAATCAATAGAACGGCCAAAGTATCAGCCGCTCCTGATGCCAGCCATATACACTGAAGAGGCAGAGAAACTGGTACACCTGCCTCGCGAGCACGCACAAGTGCCGCAACACGACGTGACATGGGCTCCACTAATGTCTGAAGTAGAGCTGGAGGGAACTGACACCATGAATCCTGCAGGGCTGTCCATAAGATCGTAAGCGTACGAGTCGGTGGAGATCTCTTCTGAACAGTACGTTAGAAGGTAGCCAAGATCAGCTCAATAATGTTCACGTCTGGGGAGTTTGGTGGCCGGATGAAGTGTTCAAACTAAGAAGAGTGTTCCTGGAGCCACTCTGTAGCAATTCTGGATGTGTGGGGTGTCGCAGTGTCCTGCTGGAATTGACCAAGTCCATCGGAATGCACAATGGACATGAATCGATGCATCTGATCCGACACGATGCTTACGTGTCACCTGTCAGAGACGTATGTAGACTATCAGAAATGGCACATCATTCCACCTGCACACGCCCCACACCACTGCAGAGCCTCCACGAGTTTCTATAGGCCCTGCAGACATGCAGGGTCCATGGATTCATGAAGTTGTCTCCATACCCGTACACGTCCATCCGCTCGATACATCCGACGAGGCAACATGCTTCTAGTCATTAACATCCAATGTCGGTGTTGGCGCGCACAGGCGAGGCGTTAAAGCTTTGTGTTGTGCAGTCATCAAGGGTACACGAATAGGCCTTCGGTTCCGAACGCCCAAATCGATGATATTTCGTTGAATGTTTCGTATGCTGACATTTGTTGATGACCCAGAATTGAAATCTGCATCAATTTCCGGAAGGATTGCACTTCTGTCTCGTTGAACGATTCTCTTCAGTCGTCGTTAGTACCGTACTTGCAGGAACTTTTTCTGGCAGCTGCGATGTCGGAGATTTGATGTTTTACCGGATTCCTGATATTCACGGTACACTCGTGAAGTGGTCGTCCGGGAATATGCCCACTTCATCGCTAACTGGGAGATGCTGTCTCCCATCCCTTGTGCGCCGACTATAACACCACGTTCAGACTCACTCAAATCTTGACAACCTTGCATTGTAGCAGGAGTAACCGACTAACAACTGCGCCAGACACTTGTTGTCCCACATAGGCGTTGCCGACCGTAGCGCCGTATTCTGCCTGTTTAGTGTGTGTGTGTGTATGTGTGTGCGTATGTATGTATGTGTGTTAATGCAGTGCAGCGTGTATTTGTGTGTAAAGTGGGCAGTGACCAGTGACGTGACACAAATGAATAATGGAAAGGAAATTTTTTCGTAAAAAATATCGGTCCGTGCACGACAATGCATGGTACTAACATGTATAAAACGCCATGCGCTAAAATGCGATTTTTCGCAGGTTCATATCTTGGATTCTATTGATGACAGAGATACGGTGTCCTGTGTTTTGGATAGATCTTGGCCTAGCGACCATGTGTATACCGGTCACAAGAACGGGCGTACTGAAGCTATCCTACAGTCAAGGTCAAAATTTAAACATTACGCACTTCTTACAGCCCTGGTACATTGAACAAATCGGTTACTTCCTTGGTATTACATGTGGTCTGTGGAGAACCTTAGACGGCTTATGGCCGGCTCCTGAGAAAATCCAAAAAACCATCATTTTTGGATACCAAACGTACCACCTGTGGAGATGGCCACTTCTGTAACTTCTGTTTACGGTAAATCGTCAAAAGTTTTACTATATGTTCTTAAGCCGGTGGTCTTGGGGAACATCGAAACTGTTTTCGCTATCACTACCCGTTATCGAGATCCAGAGTTCAAAATTACCATAAATATACGGAAGACTGCAAAAATCAGTTTTTAGACTTTTTCGTACCATGGGTCGCAATTATCTATATAACTAGCCGTAGAAAATGGCTCAAATTTTAACTGTACGTTCTTTAGACATTTATTTAGAAGCGCCGTTTTCCCGATTTCGAAAATGTTTATTCGTCATCAAGATACTTTTGGGTACCAAAAGTACCAATTGTGGGATAGCCACTCCTACAATTTCTACTCACAGCAAATCGTCGAAATTTTTACCTCATATGGTCTTCAGATGATTTTCTCCAGGAACCTTGAAAACTTTTCCCATCCTATTAGCCGTACCGATATACAGAGGTTCAAAGTCACCGTACTTAGGCACGAAAAATATGCTCATAACACCCGTCAAAGGAGTGAATATAGTTTTAATTGACGTAGTGAATATCTGGCAAGGCCTCTGGATTATCGAAAGGGTTTTGAGGTCATCAAACGGTTTTTAATCGCCATTTTTTCGCTAATAAAACCTCGTAAAGCGCTGTCTCTTTATGATGGACACTTCACACCTATACAAGCTATATTGACCTGGGAATTATTCGATGGTGTCACCTGGCGGCATAAGCGCCTTACAAAAAATTATTTTGTAAAAGCGAAATTCTTTGTACTTGCAGATCAGACACCGCATTTTGTGGTACACTGTAGATGCATTTTTATGTAAAGTAGTGTAAAGCGAAATTTCGCTGGATGTGAGACGATTTTGTGTTAACCTTACATTATGCCTACTTAAGTCACTTACTTGTTGTTTATATGTGTCAAAGTACAGGGTGTTTCAAAAATGACCGGTATATTTGAAACGGCAATAAAAACTAAACGAGCAGCGATAGAAATACACCGTTTGTTGCAATATGCTTGGGACAACAGTACACTTTCATGCAGACAAACTTTCGAAATTACAGTAGTTACAATTTTCAACAACAGATGGCGCTGCGGTCTGGGAAACTCTATAGTACGATATTTTCCACATATCCACCATGCGTAGCAATAATATGGCGTAGTCTCTGAATGAAATTACCCGAAACCTTTGACAACGTGTCTGACGGAATGGCTTCACATGCAGATGAGATGTACTGCTTCAGCTGTTCAATTGTTTCTGGATTCTGGCGGTACACCTGGTCTTTCAAGTGTCCCCACAGAAAAAGGTCACAGGGGTTCATGTCTGGCGAATAGGGAGGCCAATCCACGCCGCCTCCTGTATGTTTCGGATAGCCCAAAGCAATCACACGATCATCGAAATATTCATTCAGGAAATTAAAGACGTCGGCCGTGCGATGTGGCCTGGCACCATCTTGCATAAACCACGAGGTGTTCGCAGTGTCGTCTAAGGCAGTTTGTACCGCCACAAATTCACGAAGAATGTCCAGATAGCGTGATGCAGTAATCGTTTCGGATCTGAAAAATGGGCCAATGATTCCTTTGGAAGAAATGGCGGCCCAGACCAGTACTTTTTGAGGATGCAGGGACGATGGGACTGCAACATGGGGCTTTTCGGTTCCCCATATGCGCCAGTTCTGTTTATTGACGAAGCCGTCCAGGTAAAAATAAGCTTCGTCAGTAAACCAAATGCTGCCCACATGCATATCGCCGTCATCAATCCTGTGCACTATATCGTTAGCGAATGTCTCTCGTGCAGCAATGGTAGCGGCGTTGAGGGGTTGCCGCGTTTGAATTTTGTATGGATAGAGGTGTAAACTCTGGCGCATGAGACGATACGTGGACGTTGGCGTCATTTGGACCGCAGCTGCAACACGGCGAACGGAAACCCGAGGCCGCTGTTGGATCACCTGCTGCACTAGCTGCGCGTTGCCCTCTGTGGTTGCCGTACGCGGTCGCCCTACCTTTCCAGCACGTTCATCCGTCACTTTCCCAGTCCGTTGAAAATTTTCAAACAGATCCTTTATTGTATCGCTTTTCGGTCCTTTGGTTACATTAAACCTCCGTTAAAAACTTCGTCTTGTTGCAACAACACTGTGTTCTTGGTGGTGGAATTCCAACACCAGAAAAATCCTCTGTTCTAAGGAATAAACCATGGTGTCTACAGCACACTTGCACGTTGTGAACAGCACACGCTTACAGCAGAAAGACGACGTACAGAATGGCGCACCCACAGACTGGGTTGTCTTCTATATCTTTCACATCACTTGCAGCGCCATCTGTTGTTGAAAATTGTAACTACTGTAATTTCGAAAGTTTTTCCGCCTGAAAATGTACTGTCCCAAGCATATTGCAACAAACGGTGTATTTCTATCGCTTCTCGTTTAGTTTTTATTGCCGTTTCAAATATACCGGTCATTTTTGAAACACCCTGTATGTAAATGTGTTGAAGTGTATAAAGTGTCGAAACTCTACTGACCTAGAGAATTCGTTTTATTAAAGCAGCACACCCTGCTGTAACAGGGAAGAGAAGAGAATCAGCTGAAAAATGCTCCTGTCGCACCACAAAAACGCGAATATGCTCGTCTTTAAAAGACTCTCACAGAAAAGTGCGGAAAGCAGGGAGAAGGAGATGGATGGAGATAGTCCCAGTGGCAGCAAAAGAGAGAGAAGACACTGAAAATGAAAAAGAGAGGTGAGTGGAGACCATACATAGGCTTGGGAGGTCTGGAATCCCTCGCCTCTCAGAAGACCGGCCAATTTTAACACGAAAAGTATTCTAAGTTTCCCCCATTTCTTATAGCCAGATGTTAAAATTTCCTGGTCTAAGGCCCAAAACCTGAGCAAAGCATCCCCAAAGACATGTATGGACAGGAGACAATGGTGGTTGAAGAGGAAGATAGCAGTCTGTAAACATGAAAGAAAGAGACAGTGGCAGTGGCAGAGAAAAAGAATGGGACAAAGACAATGACAGTTGGATACAGAGAAAGTGAATTTGGCAGAGAAGGAGAGAGTGGTAAGACAGAACTAGAGAAAAGAATGAAGACAGCGATAGTGGGAGAGATAGACAGGAGTAAGTGCCAGTGAGAGAAAAAGGAGACAGTAGGAAAGAGACATATACAGACAGTGGCAGTGACAGGGAGACGTTGAGCTTGAAAGGTCCATTACAAAGAGAGACTGAGTAAACGGATTTAGAATGTTTGGTGTTACCTTTTTAAGTTAAAATGGCATGTTTTTTTTTTAGATTAGATTAGATTAATTTCCATAGACCCATAAAAGAGGGAATCCTCCTGGGTGTGGAACATGTCAGATAAACACATTACAAAAATGTAATCAGAAAAACTTGAGTTTCATTAATTTTAATGATCCTCAGTCAATAAACAGTAAAATTATGTACATGAATTAAATTTAAACTTCTAATATTTACAGGTTTAATACTTACATCTGCTTTCATTAAATCCATCATTCAGACATTTGCTAGATACTTGGCTATCACAACCAATTATTGTCAAAAATTAAAGTAAATTATTCATTTCAGTGAACCTCAATTAAGAACAGTCACATTATGTACAAGATTTAAAATTAAACTTCCACTATTAACAGACTTAAGACTTACATCTGCTTTCCATACATCCATCATTCACACAGTAGGTAGTTACTTGGCTGTTACAACCAAGTATTGTCAAAAATTAAAGTATAATAAATTTTGATTAAAATGGTCTACTGCACTTGTTGAGAAACTCATGGATAGAATAGAAGGAGTTGTCCACCAAAAATTCTTTTAAATTATGTTTAAATTATGCCTTGTCTGAAACTAAGCTCTTAATGGTTGCTGGTAACTTACTGAAAATATGCGTTGCTGAATACTGGACTCCTTTCTGGGCAAGAGTAAGTGATTTTAAATCTTTATGTATATTGTTCTTATTCCTAGTATTGATACTGTGTACTAAGCAGTTAGTTGGAAAAAGAGATGTATTATTTACAACAAACTTCATTAAGGAATAAATAACTGAGAAGCTGTGGTTAATATGCCCAATTGTTTGAATAGCTTTCGACATGATGTTCTTGGATTTACGCTACTCATTACTCTTATTATACGCTTCTGTACTCAAAAATTTTTTTCTCTCTTTGTGGAGTTTGTTGTGTTAGCAGAAGAGCCAACACTGTGTTACGAGTGGAGGCCGAAATGCACTCGTTTTAGCTCACGCACGCTGGCGTGAGGAGGGGAGAACTTTACTGACGTGAGGTCTGGAACATGACAAGGAATGAAAATTCAGAAAGCGGACTTAATTAGTTCGATACTTAACTTTAATCCATTAATGATGAACGTCGCTCTTGACGGTACATGATTCAGAATATTATTTGTTCAGAATACATTTTTGAAGTAATTAGTTGCAGTAACTGAATACGGCGCCTTGCTAGGTCGTAGCAAATGACGTAGCTGAAGGCTATGCTGAACTGTCGTCTCTGCAAATGAGAGAGAGTATGTAGGCAGTGAACCATCGCTAGCAAAGTTGGCTGTACAACTGGGGCGAGTGCTAGGGAGTCTCTCTGGACTAGACCTGCCGTGTGGCGGCGCTCGTTCTGCAATCACTGATAGTGGAGACACGCGGGTCCGACGTATACTAACGGACCGCGGCCGATTTCAAGGCTACCACTTAGCAAGTGTGGTGTCTGGCGGTGACACCACAGAGTTACCCCAAAATATGATGCCATATGACATAATGGAGTGAAAATAAGCAAAATATGCCAGTTTTTTTTGTATTTATATCTCCTCTGTTTGACATCATTCACATTGCAAACACAGACTTGTTTAGGCGCTTTAGCAGTTCGTTAGTATGTTGTTCCCAACTGAATTTATTATCAAGTTGTAATCCCAAGAACTTTACACTCTCAACTTCTCCTATTTCCATGTCATCATATTTTATACACACACCAGAAGGAAATCTCTTGAGGGTTCTGAACAGCATATAGTGGGTCTTTTCAAAGTTTAATGACAGTGAATTGGCTATGAACCATTTATTAATGTCAGTAAAAATGTGATTAGCTGCCCTTTCTACATTGATATTTGGTTTACTACTTATTGCAATGTTTGTATCATCTGCAAATAAGACAAACTTGGCATCTGGTAATGTAACAAATGACAGGTCATTAATATACACAAGAAACAGTAGATGACAGGTCATTAATATACACAAGAAACAGTAGTGTACTGTGGCTTTGTAAACGATCTATGGATCCAACACTAATCTTCGCTTTTTCAACTTCATCCATTCCTGTGGAAAGCGAAGCAGTATAGACAGTTGATGTGCTGTAGTATCTGTATCTCTCCAAACTGGAACTAGCTTCAAGGTCGCCGGCGCCTGTTAAGAAGTGTCCATAGCAAAAGCTGAGAGATGACTCAGCTGCACCGCTCACTGCGAGGTGACCACGTCCCTGCGGCTGCCGCCGCACGAAGATTCTCGTGTTACGCTGTGAGTCATACAGACAGAGGGCAGCCGAACTACCCGATAACGCGTACCACTGTGGACAGACCGTTTTTGTGTCCCCAGCCGCCTCAACTTGTCAATCAAGAAGAAGAGGAAGACAGATGAGAGCTTTCTGTTTCAGAATCTGTTGGCGTCTCTACTTAAACGGAGGAAGATGAAATTGAGCAGGCACACATTAATTTGCGAATATTCTGTTGGAATTGGAAAATTTAATACACAGAGAGTACACGAAAAAAAGTGGACTCTCCTACGTTATTCTAGCTTGATATTTAATCTGTCTCAACAAGTTACAGCAAATTCAGCATGCAGGGCAGTAAACCAGAATTACGACATCTTCCTCTCGAAAGGGAAAAACTATTAATACGAGGTGCATTCAAGTTCTAAGGCCTCCGATTTTTTTTCTAATTAACTACTCACCCGAAATCAATGAAACTGGCGTTACTTCTCGACGTAATCACCCAGCAGACGTACACATTTTTCACAACGCTGACGCCATGATTCCATGGCAGCGGCGAAGGCTTCTTTAGGAGTCTGTTTTGACCACCGGAAAATCGCTGAGGCAATAGCAGCACGGCTGGTGAATGTGCGGCCACGAAGAGTGTCTTTCATTGTTGGAAAAAGCCAAAAGTCACTAGGAGCCAGGTCAGGTGAGTAGGGAGCATGAGGAATCACTTCAAAGTTGTTATCACGAAGAAACTGTTGCGTAACGTTAGCTCGATGTGCGGGTGCGTTGTCTTGGTGAAACAGCAAACGCGCAGCCCTTCCCGGACGTTTTTGTTGCAGTGCAGGAACGAATTTGTTCTTCAAAACATTTTCGTAGGATGCACCTGTTACCGTAGTGCTCTTTGGAACGCAATGGGTAAGGATTACGCCCTCGCTGTCCCAGAACATGGACACCATCATTTTTTCAGCACTGGCGGTTAACCGAAATTTTTTTGGTGGCAGTGAATCTGTGTGCTTCCATTGAGCTGACTGGCGCTTTGTTTCTGGATTGAAAAATGGCATCCGCGTCTCGTCCATTGTCACAACCGACGAAAAGAAAGTCCCATTCATGCTGAAGTTGCGCGTCAACACTGCTTGGCAACATGCCACACGGGCAGCCGTGTGGTCATCCATCAGCATTCGTGGCACCCACCTGGATGACACTTTTCGCATTTTCAGGTCGTCATGCAGGATTTTGTGCACAGAACCCACAGAAATGCCAACTCTGGAGGCGATCTGTTCAACAGTCATTCGGCGATCCCCCAAAACAATTCTCTCCACTTTCTCGATCATGTCGTCAGACCGGCTTGTGCGAGCCCGAGGTTGTTTCGGTTTGTTGTCACACGATGCTCTGCCTTCATTACACTGTCACACCCACGAACGCACTTTCGACACATCCATAACTCCATCACCACATGTCTCCTTCAACTGTCGATGAATTTCAATTGGTTTCACACCACGCAAATTCAGAAAACGAATGATTGCACACTGTTCAAGTAAGGAAAACGTCGCCATTTTAAGTATTTAAAACAGTTCTCATTCTCGCCGCTGGCGGTAAAATTCCATCTGCCGTACGGTGCTGCCATCTCTGGGACATATTGACAATGAACACGGCCTCATTTTAAAACAATGCACATGTTTCTATCTCTTTCCAGTCCGGAGAAAAAAAATCAGAGGCCTTAGAACTTGAATGCACCTCGTATTTGAGAGAAGAGTAATGAGGAAGATATGGGGACCAGTTTTAGAGAACAGAGAAAGGAGGAGGAAAACGAGGAAATCTACCTTCTGATGCGACAAACAACTATCCTACAGAAGATAAAGAGCAAAAGAATACAATGGATGGCCATGTAGCCCGTATGCCAGATGGAAGACAGGCGAAGATGGCACTATCGGGGAAACCAAACACCAAACCCCCAACTGGACGACCAAGGCACCAATGGATGGACGACCTGGCGAAGGACCTAGCAGCCCTGGGAATTGAAGACACCTGGAGGAGCCGGGCACAAAACAGGGAGGAATGGAGGCAGTTTGTGGAAGCAGTGTGTGGTCTGCAGGGCCTGTGATCGCTGAATATCTATCTATCTATCTATCTATCTACACTCCTGGAAATTGAAATAAGAACACCGTGAATTCATTGTCCCAGGAAAGGGAAACTTAATTGACACATTCCTGGGGTCAGATACATCACATGATCACACTGACAGAACCACAGGCACATAGACACAGGCAACAGAGCATGCACAATGTCGGCACTAGTACAGTGTATATCCACCTTTCGCAGCAATGCAGGCTGCTATTCTTCCATGGAGACGATCGTAGAGATGCTGGATGTAGTCCTGTGGAACGGCTTGCCATGCCATTTCCACCTGGCGCCTCAGTTGGACCAGCGTTCGTGCTGGACGTGCAGACCGCGTGAGATGACGCTTCATCCAGTCCCAAACATGCTCAATGGGGGACAGAT
Organism: Schistocerca cancellata; assembly: GCF_023864275.1. Lineage (NCBI taxonomy): Eukaryota > Metazoa > Arthropoda > Insecta > Orthoptera > Acrididae > Schistocerca > Schistocerca cancellata. The sequence continues at coordinate 546,247,933 of NC_064630.1, read as the reverse complement.
CCGGAGACCTTGCTGGCCAGGGTAGTTGACTTACACCTTCTAGAGCACGTTGGGTGGCACGGGATACATGCGGACGTGCGTTGTCCTGTTGGAACAGCAAGTTCCCTTGCCGGTCTAGGAATGGTAGAACGATGGGTTCGATGACGGTTTGGATGTACCGTGCACTATTCAGTGTCCCCTCGACGATCACCAGTGGTGTACGGCCAGTGTAGGAGATCGCTCCCCACACCATGATGCCGGGTGTTGGCCCTGTGTGCCTCGGTCGTATGCAGTCCTGATTGTGGCGCTCACCTGCACGGCGCCAAACACGCATACGACCATCATTGGCACCAAGGCAGAAGCGACTCTCATCGCTGAAGACGACACGTCTCCATTCGTCCCTCCATTCACGCCTGTCGCGACACCACTGGAGGCGGGCTGCACGATGTTGGGGCGTGAGCGGAAGACGGCCTAACGGTGTGCGGGACCGTAGCCCAGCTTCATGGAGATGGTTGCGAATGGTCCTCGCCGATACCCCAGGAGCAACAGTGTCCCTAATTTGCTGGGAAGTGGCGGTGCGGTCCCCTAGGGCACTGCGTATGATCCTACGGTCTTGGCGTGCATCCGTGCGTCGCTGCGGTCCGATCCCAGGTCCACGGGCACGTGCACCTTCCGCCGACCACTGGCGACAACATCGATGTACTGTGGAGACCTCACGCCCCACGTGTTGAGCAATTCGGCGGTACGTCCACCCGGCCTCCCGCATGCCCACTATACGCCCTCGCTCAAAGTCCGTCAACTACACATACGGTTCACGTCCACGCTGTCGCGGCATGCTACCAGTGTTAAAGACTGCGATGGAGCTCCGTATGCCACGGCAAACTGGCTGACACTGACGGCGGCGGTGCTCAAATGCTGCGCAGCTAGCGCCATTCGACGGCCAACACCGCGGTTCCTGGTGTGTCCGCTGTGCCGTGCGTGTGATCATTGCTTGTACAGCCCTCTCGCAGTGTCCGGAGCAAGTATGGTGGGTCTGACACACCGGTGTCAATGTGTTCTTTTTTCCATTTCCAGGAGTGTATCTATCTACCTCTCGAATTTTTAAAAAGTAAGAAAAAATGTCAAAAAGAAATATTGTGTTATTAATACACTGGTGACCAAAATTTAAAGCAACAAACGGAAATTTTGCAAGGTCGCGTTTATTTTGCCAGAAAACAGTAGAAACGGGTGATAGTAAAGTACAAATGACGTAAAGAATACAGAACGTAATCAATAGGTCGCAGCACAATGCACCTAATATGAAACATGTATGTTTTTAGGGGTGCCCGGATACTTTTGATCACATACTGTGTCTGTCACTCCAGCTGGGTTCGACTCGATGCACATCCGGGTTGGAGCCGTTGCTGCTCACAGAGATGGCAGCTCCGTGTCCTGAATTTCGCACGCTGCGAAATGACCTAGAAATTTAATCATCCTGCTGTACTACACACATCAACGAAAGCGTTGCATCACGTGATACGTGACGCAGGTGCGGTGCTATTGTGACTGTTCCTGTACCGCTCGGAACGTCACCCCTCACAGTGTTTGTAACATACACACACAGCTGAGACCTGGTGGTCAAGGAAGGCAGGATTCGGTTACGATTGTGGACGGGGCCGTAATCAGTTACTATTGGTTGGCTTTTGTCTTAATCACACACCATTTATTTAAAATCAACAACAAATTAAAATAATGGCAGTCATTTAAGAATTGTATCAAGGCTGAAGACCTCAATGACAATAAATTAAGAACTGTTTCACGGATGAAGGCCTTAATGTCAATAAATTAAGAATTGTTTAACTTGTTGTAATTTACAAACTACAGTTATTAAAATATTGAAAACAAATCACCAAGGTCTTAAAGGTTAACTGCTAAAATACAATTGCGACATTAGAATTTTAAGTCAAGTAGCGACAGTCACGGCTGAAGGCGTTTAACGCCAAGAATGACAATTATTAAAAAAATTTAACAAACATACTGTCAACAGCAAGGCAATAGCAAAAGTAATTTAAAAGACAGGTAACTGATCAGCAAACAGGTGAGACAAAACGATACTAAACTTGGTAGTACAACCGTTTAAACTTGCTGTAACGCCAAGAATGGCAATTAGCGAATATAATAACAAGGTTAAATGAAAAAGACAAGCAACTGATCCCCAAACAGGTAAGACAAATGATGGTAACTGGGTAATACAACAATAAAATAATAACACAATAATAAAACGCAGGGGCTAGTCACAGACGGTGCTCCAGGAATAGACCTCTGAGTAGCGAGCGCTGAGAAAGGCAGCCAAGAGTTGCATTCACTTCACAAGCCAGCAGACTAGTGGCAGTCTAACGAATGATTAATGACAATCTGCTGAAGCTACCTAACGTCCGATAACGAATGTAACGATGGAACACTACGCCAAAGCCGGAACCGACGGTCAGCACTACTTCCTCAAAATGCTGTCTTTAGAGCGTCCGGAAGGAGAAAGGAACCGCTACTACCAGAGTAGAAGAAACGCCAACCGACCGACAACTCAAGGAAACTGTCAAAACTACACGCCTTGCCGGACAGCAGCGGCAAGGTGAGGAAACGTACACTGCCGTTACATATACTAACCTCCAGGGCAGGTCATTGGGGCGTTAGCGGCCACCAGGCAGTAAAAATATCGCTGATTGAACTTAAAAAATAGTAACACGTAGAATGCAGCAACTAGTAACAAGAAGTCGAGGAAAGCTAATTAGATCCGCCTTCCCCAAGCACTCTACTCGCTCCTCTTCGTCTCGGCGACACAGCCAGCAGCAACACGAAGCCAAGTCACTGGAGAATCGCGAGATCTCACAATGGTGGAGGTTTCACTGCTAGGATTAAAATCCACTCAAAGCTTGTTGGATCCGGTTGACGACTAGGTCGTGCACCCTCGCGACCACAGCCTTTCATCAGGCAGTGCATGCGTGCCGCCAGCGGTCCCGGTGTGTTGTTGCACTGCCCTCTAGGCTCCTCCGGATACCCCAACCGAACTGCTCACACATACGACCCGGAAGAACAACGACGTCACCCCAAAGATAGGGCCACAGTTACTACATATCGATAACGCCGCTGCTGCCACGAGCGGACAGGCAACGCTTGCGAAACCAAGTAGCGCCAGTCAACACAAGAAGAATACAAAGAACTGCAACCATGTCAACTAAACTATACAGTCTGGCCTCCAACAGAGGACGGAAACCTACAAACAGCACCAACACGAGCCACTGCACGGCTCAACAGCATTTGGTGTTCTTCCTGGTGTTGCAGTTTTTAATGGATAGAAGTAAATTTTTGGAGCTGACAAGCGTCGGAACCCGTACAGGGGTAGATTTTCTCATTAAGGAAACCGTTGGACGAGCATCACCTTAAAGATGTCGCAGTTGCTCGCTTATCAGTTGGCTGTAAGTGCAAACGTCTACGCCACTCGTAAGGCTAGAAGAGTTCAGCAATGTCGCGAGCTTCTATTTGATAATGCCCGGCTAGTCTCGGGATATCTCGGTACCAGATGGACCTGTGCCTAAGCTCGAAAGCTGGAACACTGCACGAGGCGCCACGAGACTGCACCTGCCAGCTGTGTATCTGTACGCTGCCGCTGTACTAGAGATGGGCAAAGTCGTTCATCCTTGGGGACTAGTTCACTGGTGATCGCTCGTTTTTGGGAACCGTTCATTTTTAATCATTCACCGTTCATTGTGCTTGGTGTATGGTTCTTATGAAAAATTGAAAATTAGTATCATAGGTGACTGAAGATGGAAGCCGCCAAGAGGGGGCACTTGCCTCCCCCCTGGAGTACAGAGTTTTTATTCATAACAGAATTCTGACACACTTGTAATTTTCGTGATTCTGCAAAACATCTCGTTTACCCAACTGTAGCGTTACGTGGCCGATCTCAGTGAAATAATATAAGGTGGCGCACGAAAAACCGCCTCCGAGTACAGACTGCTCGCCAATTACGCACGATTTGTTGATCGCTACGAGCAGAATAGATAAACATGTAATAATTAGGCAGTGAAGAAATAACAAATAAGCTAATTCAAACAGGTCTGAAACAACAGATGGCGATAGGTAAGCGACAATGAGCAGTCTAGTACTCGGGACCGAATTTTCGTGCGCCACCCTGTACCACTGAAATAATATTATAGGAGTTACCATATTCTCTTTACAAAATGTGACACCATACACTCGATTACGAAGCACGGGCTTCATTCGGTTGTAAGTCAGTCTGCCTTCAATAACAATGAACATGCTCTTTTACCTTGTATAAAAAAAAAAAAAGGACGGAAAACGTCCACTCGTGTGTGCCGTGCCGACGTCCTTTGCATGTGTAATAACAAAAAATCTTGACTTTTACAAGTATTTCTTCTGCTGTTTATCGAAATAGTGAAGTAAGCTGATAAGTCGTTTTGTTACCTGAAAAGATGTATGTGTTACATACCACGTAATTTTTATGTAACTTACATAATTATAAAATACATTTTAATTACCGGTCGTGGACGCTGAATAGAATACGAAAAGAACCAGAAGTTCAGAGTTCAAAAAAGGTTTGAAACAGTTCTAGAATGGGCGTGCGAAAGGAACGAAACGAACAACAAGTCGATACTGAACTATGAGCAGTCGGCAGTGGAACTGCGACGAGTGGCCACGCGAAGAAGGACGAGTCCGGCCGAGCGAGACCGAGACCGAGACAGACGGGAACGGGACCGAGGCTGGAACGACACCGGCCGACGTGCCGTTTGGGAACGAGAACGACCGTTTCCCGTTCCCGGGAACTATAAGTAGAAAGCCGCGTCCGAAGTGCTCTATGAAAGACCGTTCCTCAGGATTCGTTCCTCGCTCTTTCCGTTAATCTTGGTGAACCGTTTCTTTGGACCCGTTAGTTCGCGAACGTCCCATCTCTACGCTGTGCAGTAGCCGACCAGCATCTGTACCTTCCTTGGACTGCCGGCACCAGCGATGGCACACATTCACACATCACGTCTACTTTATACAGAACTCGTAACAACGACGAAAGGGGCACTTGGTGTATGGTATCGATCGTGGGAAAGCTCGCACATGACAAGAGGCCAAAAGTTTTCAGGGATTCACCCATTCATTCCCGAAATACTTTCGCGGTGACGTACAACGTCAACAATAACAATGAGAAATGGAAACGGGTGTTATCCTGTAGATCTCTACAGAATCAACCTCTCCATATTACCAAGTTCTCCCTTCAGAACTGCCAGATCTGAGCCACTTACTGTGTAGTTTCTCCCGCTACGCCACTCAGCAGACCAAACTCTATAAAAAAAATAATCAAACTGGGAATCTCCCTATCCAACAGTGTCATGAACCTCGTCCAACAGCCAAATATCGATGTCCATATCGCAAAACACATCCAAGACACGGGCATTCATCTTTAAATTTCAAGGTGTGAACAGACTGAGCACAGGAACAGCACTATGTCATTGACTCAACAGGTGTACACCAGTAACTATACCAGAACAGTAATACATATGCACTCATTTTGATAACTGATTATCTGTGTACACTGCTAATCTCTAGTCCTATTAATTATTTATTTTCAACGATGAACTCTATGAAACTTAAACAATGAATGAAAACGACTGCCACTTGTTATCATTCTCAGCATACGAATAAGAAAGTTTGTATATTTATGTTAAGTCGAATGATAATAAGTAATTAAAAAAAGATTGATTTGCATTGAAAACTCAGCGCAAGTATAACAAATGAATGTGCATTGTAGACTTATTAAATAATGACGTAACTGGTTAAATAGCTGGGCAGCTACAGCCCATATAAATACAATTATAAAGAAACATCACGTCCGAAGTGTTGCGAACATTCTGTCTCTTGCAGACGCGTGATATGTCCTCGCTGAAATTAAATTAATTGCGCAAATTGTGCTCGTCAACGCTGTCCTGGCACGCACACGGTGTTAATTTACCGAGGACGACACTCGAAACGCCGTCATGGGAAATAAAGTTATTATCTGTTCTGTGTTTTCTCTTAACTGCTCTTACGTACTCGACGTACATACGATGTTTACCCTTAAATTCTCTATTTTTGATTTTCGTCGACTATATCTTTGCTGTTAAACCTTGCCATTTTTAATAGATCCTCGTCTTTAACGAACGTTTAACCGAGCTGATGCCGAGGAACATAATCACATCTGTGTCTCGATGCCCTGTTGAGTACATTTGATTAACAAATACAAGTAAATAGACTTGTATTTGCGATCTTATTTGGAACGAATTTTTTTGTTGAAAATTAAATTGTACATATTTTTATACTGTAGACAATTTTCATTTTTAAAGCTAGTTATCACATTCAAGGCTAACTGGTGGATTATTTACACACTGGCTAGATTAACACAAAGGGAGAAGGCATTACATGCAAACTACGCCGTATTTCCAACGACAGCTAAAAAAAAAGAGTAGTTACTGAAAATATATGGTTTGAAACATAATTCTACGATTTTGTTATTATTAAGAATCACAGTCATGTAGAATTGTTTAAATGATAATGCTTTCGCATATGATTGTTTTTTCGTTACTTCTGTATACACTTTATTAGTTTCAGTTTCGGAGCCATTGCCAAGTGGTCCATTATTGCACGTTTCTAAATTATTCATCATTTCACCACACACTGACTGCATGTCGATGGCACTTAAGTCAGACTACAAATTGAGAGTGACATGTAGGGTGTCAATAATTATTCATAACAAAAACATTACCTTAACTTCTTACACTAACATCTATACATATTACAAAATTAAAGACCCCTGCCGCGTTTTTCTGTCTATATGCGAAGGCTAGTCTTGGGAACTACCACGGTGATTCTGATATGGTTTTCACTAATAAATACATAGATTCATGTGGAACGTTTATCTTTATAACTTATGATTATAATAATGATTAGTGTCTAACATGTATATTGTTATGCTTTCCATATTTTATTGCCCATACGGAGTGACATTTCGTGACAATGATGGAAGCTACAAACTAACGAATTCTGGCGGGAAAAATGGTAGACTAAATAGCCGCCTTAACTCTAGAGCTCAATGCCGCTTCACCAGAATCCATAATATCTATATCTGTAAATATCATAAATTTAAGTCCCCATCAGCTTTTTTCAGTCTGTATGCGAAGACTAATCTCGGGAACTATCATTTGACTGAAAATACCTGTGCAAAGCTGGGGAAGGTCACTAGTACGATATAAGAGGTATCAACATCACCGATCCCTGTACCGTCAAACTGTGAAAAGGATATTCTTTAGACTGACTACGACATGCAATGTAACTAACGTAGAAATGACAATACTGAGTCACTTGACAATAGTTATAAAGCCGAAATTGCAGTAATGTATCCAGAAGTATCAGAATAACGGTCAAAACGCGAAGGCGTTGTCATTTAGATGAGACATAATTGCAGATTAAAATTTTGTGCCGGATCTGGACCCAACCCTCGAACCTTGTATTTCGCGGTAAGAGCATTACCCGTGAACGGAAAGTTTCTGGTTTCGAATACCGGTCCCCCACACTGTAGCACACTGTTTAATATGCCAGGAAGCTTCAAAACAGGGCAAATTGCGCTGTGCACAGAAAGATTCGCTTTAAAATTACTTTTCATTAAACTTTTCGAATTCGCTCGTCAGAATCGAGCATACATTAAGTGACACGGTTTTCTTATAGCTAACTGCAGTGCTAGTAACACTCAAGGCAGCTGGTCAAATGAAATTACAGTTTTTGAGTGTGTGCCCTAGCACTTGAAGATCTGAGAACATTTCCACAGATTGATAATTAACGAAGCTGATTAGAAGGAAAAACATAATTTCTGGTTTTCTTCTTTTCTTGCGACTCGCGAAAGCCTCTAAACCCAAATTTCAATTTATGAACTTTTCCTCGAGGGTCCGCAGTATAGGATCAGATGTCTTTGCGTTCTAAAGTACTAAGGATGTCTCAATCAAGTTGTTCGGTGTAAAAAATCTGTTCGCATGAAATAGGTGCAGGTTGTCGGGGACCCAAAAGCTGTCATTTCTCACTGAGCTCAGCTCTTTCGACGAAAAGAAGAATTCTAAACGTTAAAAAAAATTATATCAATTGAAAGTAGGCAGAGTATGAGGGACGAGATTCTTCTACTTTTATCGTCGACGAATTCTACTCATATGATCTAGTAATAATCTTTACTCAGCCATTCGATCACGGCAAGAATTTATTTACTGATTGCACTGCACAACGCTATTAAAGGGTCATTTTTTTAAAACCCCGCAGTTGTCTCCCACTGCAACGCAGAAGTTTGAAATTCGGCACAAGGTCGCTTACAACCTAGTTTTGCAATTCTGCAAAAGCGCGGCGCCGTGCGAAAAAAAGGCCAGATTTTAGAAGTTAGTGTTAAGTGTAAGATAGGTTAGTGATGTCACATTGACACCAAACTTCACCACAATTCTGCCCAACGTGATCATGGACGTGTCACATGATGGGACGATCATCACCCCCTGCCCTCCTCTTACTCACATTTCACTCCTTCTCTCGACGCCTTTGCGATAAAGTTTGGAAACACGACGCTCAGCACTGAAATCTTGTGGCTTTCTTAAGGGCGGGAGAGGAAAACTTTTGAGACGCACCGCCGCTCAGAGTCGATACAAAAAGGCCTCAGGAAATGTCATAAAGGGCGTCAGTGAAACAACCCCTTCTCCTGAACTGTTCATATATTTTGCAAAATTGACAGTTTGCAGTGTGATGACCTTCTCGACATCCTTTGAGACTACTGACACCCCTGGAGAAGTCCACCTTTCTCTACAAACTTGTAGGGCTGCAACCCATTTCGCATGTGATATGACCCCTTTGAAGTTTAGTGCAAGAGCAATTTTTGCTCTGGTGTACAGGGCGGAAACACTAGGGACCGTTCAAAACCATTCGACAAAATTTGAACGTGATCCGAAGCAGCAAATGGTCTGTATACTTTTTGAGCCTCCTCGTTTCGCGCCGTTCTGTGGTATGATCACTGGGGACGGGGGAGAGGAGGGGGGGGGGGGGGGAGGTACGACATTGACATATGCATGAATAAAACTGTAGAGGGTTCCTGTAAGACCCCCCCTTCCACCAGCTCGGAAACACCCTCTGTCGCGTCCGTGCACTTTTGTTGAGTACTTTAAAACTGCACTTATACGGAGACTGACACCCAGTCAGCTGAGTGATGCTCCACTGCTGCTCGCAGCGCCTGACGGCAGGCAACGCCTTTCTACATCTACATCTACATGACTACTCTGCAATTCACATTTAAGTGCTTGGCAGAGGGTTCGTCGAACCACAATCATACTATCTCTCTGCCATTCCACTCCCGAACAGCGCGCGGGAAAAACGAACACCTAAACCTTTCTGTTCGAGCTCTGATTTCTCTTATTTTATTTTGATGATCATTCCTACCTATGTAGGTTGGGCTCAACAAAATATTTTCGCATTCGGAAGAGAAAGTTGGTGACTGAAATTTCGTAAATAGATCTCGCCGCGACGAAAAACGTCTTTGCAGTAATGACTTCCATCCCAATTCGCGTATCATATCTGCCACACTCTCTCCCCTACTACGTGATAATACAAAACGAGCTGCCCTTTTTTGCACCCTTTCGATGTCCTCCGTCAATCCCACCTGGTAAGGATCCCACACCCCGCAGCAATATTCTAGCAGAGGACGAACGAGTGTAGAGTAAGCTGTCTATTTAGTGGATTTGTTGCATCTTCTAAGTGTCCTGCCAATGAAACACAACCTTTGGCTCGCCTTCCCCACAATATTATCTATGTGGTCTTTCCAACTGAAGTTGTTCGTAATTTTAACACCCAGGTACTTAGTGGAACTGACAGCCTTGAGAATTGTACTATTTATCGAGTAATCGAATTCCAACGGATTTCTTTTGGAACTCATGTGGATCACCTCACACTTTTCGTTATTTAGCGTCAACTGCCACCTGCCACACCATACAGCAATCTTTTCTAAATCGCTTTGCAACTGATATTGGTCTTCGGATGACCTTACTAGACGGTAAATTGCAGCATCATCTGCGAACAACCTAAGAGAACTGCTCAGATTGTCACCTAGGTCATTTATATAGATCAGGAACAGCAGAGGTCCCAGGGCGCTTCCCTGGGGAACACCTGATATCACTTCAGTTTTACTCGATGATTTGCCGTCTATTACTACGAACTGCGACCTTCCTGACAGGAAATCACGAATCCAGTCGCACAACTGAGACGATACCCCTTAGGCCCGGAGCTTGATTAGAAGTCGCTTGTGAGGAACGGTGTCAAAAGCTTTCCGGAAATCTAGAAATACGGAATCAACTTGAGATCCCCTGTCGATAGCGGCCATTACTTTGTGCGAATAAAGAGCTAGCTGCGTTGCACAAGAACGATGTTTTCTGAAACCATGCTGATTACATATCAATAGATCGTTCCCTTCGAGGTGATTCATAATGTTTGAATACATAGGTCTGTAGTTCGATGGATTACTCCTACTACCCTTCTTAAACACTGGTGCGACCTGCGCAATTTTCCAATCTGTAGGTACAGATCTATCGGTGAGCGAGCGGTTGTATATGAGTGCTAAGTAGGGAGCTATTGTATCAGCGTAATCTGAAAGGAACCTAATCGGTATACAATCTGGACCTGAAGACTTGCCCGTATCAAGCGATTTGAGTTGCGTCGCAACCCCTAAGGTATCTACTTCTAAGAAACTCATGCTAGCAGCTGTTCGTGTTTCAAATTCTGGAATATTCCATTCATCTTCCCTGGTGAAGGAATTTCGGAAAACTGCGTTCAATAACTCCACTTTAGCGGCACAGTCGTCGGTAACAGTACCATCGGCACTGCGCAGCGAAGGTATTGGCTGCGTCTTGCCGCTTGTGTACGACCAGAATTTCTTCGGATACCGCATAGATTCCGCATGCCCGCAAGCACGCGCTAGAACAACGTAGCGCCTCTCGGCTGAACTGGAGTCGAAACCTCTGTACAGGTACGTTTTCAAAGTGTTCAACGAAGGGGCACTGGTTGCACAGAGAGTGTTGCACAACTGGGGCACCTTAGAGGGACCCTTCGAAGTTTGTATACACCTTTGATCCCATGCGTCACAATGGGAGACAAATGCACGATTTAAAAAAAACTGACTATGTGTGTTGTGCAACGAATATGGGGTGTGGCAAAATGGTATGGTGAAATTTTCAGGACACACGCCTCACACACAGAAAAAAAGTTACATTTGTATGGTTCCAGAATGACTTATTTCCGTGCCATAACACATTTTCAGCAACTCTACATAGTACATTAATCTACAGGTAAATGCAGTATTTTTTAACTTCCGAAAAGCAAAAGAAACTTCCTGGCAGATTAAAACTGTGTGCCCGACCGAGACTCGAACTCGGGACCTTTGCCTTTCGCGGGCAAGCGCTCTACCATCTGAGCTACCGAAGCACGACTCACGCCCGGTCTCACAGCTTTACTTCTGCCAGTATCTCGTCTCCTACCTTCCAAACTTTACAGAAGCTCTCCTGCGAAGCTGTGAGACCGGGCGTGAGTCGTGCTTCGGTAGCTCAGATGGTAGAGCGCTTGCCCGCGAAAGGCAAAGGTCCCGAGTTCGAGTCTCGGTCGGGCACACAGTTTTAATCTGCCAGGAAGTTTCATATCAGCGCACACTCCGCTGCAGAGTGAAAATCTCATTCTGGAAACATCCCCCAGGCTGTGGCTAAGCCATGTCTCCGCAATATCCTTTCTTTCAGGAGTGCTAGTTCTGCAAGGTTCGCAGGAGAGCTTCTGTAAAGTTTGGAAGGTAGGAGACGAGATACTGGCAGAAGTAAAGCTGTGAGACCGGGCGTGAGTCGTGCTTCGGTAGCTCAGATGGTAGAGCGCTTGCCCGCGAAAGGCAAAGGTCCCGAGTTCGAGTCTCGGTCGGGCACACAGTTTTAATCTGCCAGGAAGTTTCATATCAGCGCACACTCCGCTGCAGAGTGAAAATCTCATTCTGGAAACTTCCGAAAAGCAGCTGAATACCACAACTACTCTTACTGTCGAAAGTGCAATAGTGTGGGGCATCAACCAAAATATATAACTGGATTGAGGATTCCTTGGGAGCAAGGGCACAGTATCTTACCTTGGATGGAAAGTCATCAATAGCTGTAGAAGTAAAGTCAAGTGTGCGGCAGGGAAGTGTATTGGGAGCCCTCCTGCTCATGCTGTGTTTCAGTGACTTGGCAGATAATATTAACAGAAGCCTGAGACTTTCCGCAGATGATGAAGTTGTCTATAATAAAGTCATGTAAAAGATGTACCAATATTCACGTAGGTTCTGTTAAGATTTTAAAGCAGTCCAAAGATTAGTAACTTATTTTAAATGTTCAGAAATGTCAAAGTATGCTCTTCACTGAAAGAAAAAGACTTAGTATACAATGACTACAATATCAATATTCAAAATTAGAATCAGTCAACTCACAAAAATACCTGGCTGTCACCGTATGTAGGTATATGGAGTGAAATAGTTACACAGGCTAAGTTGTAGGTAAAGCAGGTGGAAGGCATCAGTTCATTGGCAGGATAATGGGAAACTGCAGTCTGTCAACAAAGGAGACAATCTGCATCTCATTGTGCATCCCATCTTAGAATACTGCTCAAGTGTGTGGGATCCTAGCAGGGGTACTGAACGTATACGGAAAAGAGCAGTAAAATGGTCACAAGTTTCATCAAATGAAACCATGTGGTTCCAGCGATCTTTCCAAGTCTCAAATATCTATGGTATATATGCACATTCCCCCCATGAACCATGGACCTTGCCGTTGGTGGGGAGGCTTGCGTGCCTCAGCGATACAGATAGCCGTACCGTAGGTGCAACCACAACGGAGGGGTAAATGTTGAGAGGCCAGACAAACGTGTGGTTCCTGAAGAGGGGCAGCAGCTTTTTCAGTAGTTGCAAGGGCAACAGTCTGGATGATTGACTGATCTGGCCTTGTAACACTAACCAAAACGGCCTTGCTGTGCTGGTACTGCGAACGGCTGAAAGCAAGGGGAAACTACGGCTGTAATTTTTCCCGAAGGCATGCAGCTTTACTGTATGGTTAAATTATGATGGTGTCCTCTTGGGTAAAATATTCCGGAGGTAAAATAGTCCCCCATTCGGATCTCCAGGCGGGGACTACTCAAGAGGATGTCGTTATCAGGAGCAAGAAAACTAGCTTTCTACGGATCGGAGCGTGGAATGTCAGATCCCTTAATCGGGCAGGTAGGTTAGAAAATTTAAAAAGGGAAATGGATAGGTTAAAGTTAGATATAGTGGGAATTAGTGAGGTTCGGTGGCAGGAGGAACAAGACTTCCGGTCAGGTGACTACAGGGCTATAAACACAAAATCAAATAGGGGTAATGCAGGAGTAGGTTTAATAATGAATAGGAAAATAGGAATGCGGGTAAGCTACTACAAACAGCATAGTGAACGCATTATTGTGGCAAAGATAGATACGAAGCCCACGCCTACTACAGTAGTACGACTTTATATGCCAACTACCTCTGCAGATGACGAAGAAATTGAAGAAATAAATGGTGAAATAAAAGAAATTATTCAGATAGTGAAGGGTGACTGGAATTCGGTTGTAGGACAAGGGAGAGAAGGAAACGTAGTAGGTGAATATGGATTGGGGCTAAGAAATGAAAGAGGAAGCCGCCTGGTAGAATTTTCCACAGAGCACAACTTAATCATAGCTAACACTTGGTTCAAGAATCATAAAAGAAGGCTGTATACATGGAAGAAGCCTGGAGATACTGACAGGTTTCAGATAGATTATATAATGGTAAGACAGAGATTTAGGAACCAGGTTTTAAATTGTAAGGCATTTCCAGAGGCAGATATGGACTCTGACCACAATCTATTGGTTATGATCTGTAGATTAAAACTGAAGAAACTGCAAAAAGGTGGGAATTTAAGGAGATGGGACCTGGATAAACTGACTAAACCAGAGGTCGTACAGAGTTTCAGGGAGAGCATAAGGGAACAATTGACAGGAATGGGGGAAAGAAATACAGTAGAAGAAGAATGGGTAGCTTTGAGGGATGAAGTAGTGAAGGCAGCAGAGGATGAAGTAGGTAAAAAGACGAGGGCTAGTAGAAATTCTTGGGTAACAGAAGAAATATTGAATTTAATTGATGAAAGGAGTAAATATAAAAATGCAGTAAATGAAGCAGGCAAAAAGGAATACAAACGTCTCATAAATGAGATCGACAGGAAGTGCAAAATGGCTAAGCAGGGATGGCTAGAGATCAAATGTAAGGATGTAGAGGCTTATATCACTAGGGGTAAGATAGGTACTGCCTACAGGAAAATTAAAGAGACCTTTGGAGATAAGAGAACCACTTGTATGAACATCAAGAGCTCAGATGGAAACCCAGTTCTAAGCAAAGAAGGGAAAGCAGAAAGGTGGAAGGAGTATATAGAGGGTCTATACAAGGGCGATGTACTTGAGGACAATATTATGGAAATGGAAGAGGATGTAGATGAAGATGAAGTGGGAGATATGATACTGCGTGAAGAGTTTGACAGAGCACTGAAAGACCTGAGTCGAAACAAGGCCCCGGGAGTAGATAACATTCCATTAGAACTACTGACAGCCTTGGGAGAGCCAGTCCAGACAAAACACTACCACATGGTGAGCAAGACGTATGAGACAGGCGAAATACCCTCAGACTTCAAGAAGAATATAATAATTCCAATCCCAAAGAAAGCAGGTGTTGACAGATATGAAAATTGCCGAACTATCAGTTTAATAAGTCACAGCTACAAAATACTAACAAGAATTCTTTACAGACGAATGGAAAAACTAGTAGAAGCCGACCTCGGGGAATATCAGATTGGATTCCGTAGAAATGTTGGAACACGTGAGGCAATACTGACCCTACGACTTATCTTAGAAGCTAGATTAAGGAAGGGCAAACCTACGTTTGTAGCATTTGTAGACTTAGAGAAAGCTTTTGACAATGTTGACTGGAATACTCTCTTTTAAATTCTGAAGGTGGCAGGGGTAAAATACAGGGAGCGAAAGGCTATTTACAATTTGTACAGAAACCAGATGGCAGTTATAAGAGTAGAGGGACATGAAAGGAAAGCAGTGGTTGGGAAGGGAGTGAGACAGGGTTGTAGTCTCTCCGCGATGTTATTCAATCTGTATATTGAGCAAGCAGTGAAGGAAACAAAAGAAAAATTCGGAGTTGGTATTAAAATCCATGGAGAAGAAATAAAAACTTTGAGGTTTGCCGATGACATTGTAATTCTGTCAGAGACAGCAAAGGACTTGGAAGAGCAGTTGAACGGGATGGATAGTGCCTTGAAAGAAGGATATAAGATGAACATCAACAAAAGCAAAACGAGGATAATGGAATGTAGTCGAATTGTAGTTGGGAGCTCCAACGTCAGGCGCGTAATGGGGCCCCTTAGGGATATGGGAGCAAGGGAGGGGAAGAAAACCAATGTGCACTCCGTGTGCATACCGGGGGGAGTCATTCCAGATGTGGAAAGGGTCCTTCCGGATGCCATGAAGGATACAGGGTGCACCCATCTGCAGGTGGTCGCTCATGTCGGCACCAATGATGTGTGTCGCTATGGATCGGAGGAAATCCTCTCTGGCTTCCGGCGGCTATCTGATTTGGTGAAGACTGCCAGTCTCGCTAGCGGGATGAAAGCAGAGCTCACCATCTGCAGCATCGTCGACAGCACTGACTGCGGACCTTTGGTACAGAGCCGAGTGGAGGGTCTGAATCAGAGGCTGAGACGGTTCTGCAACCGTGTGGGCTGCAGATTCCTCGACTTGCGCCATAGGGTGGTGGGGTTTCGGGTTCCGCTGGATAGGTCAGGAGTCCACTACACGCAACAAGCGGCTACACGGGTAGCAGGGGTTGTGTGGCGTGGGCTGGGCGGTTTTTTAGGTTAGATGGCCTTGGGCAAGTGCAGAAAGGGCAACAGCCTCAACGGGTGCGGGGCAAAGTCAGGACATGCGGGGACCAAGCAGCAATCGGTATTGTAATTGTAAACTGTCGAAGCTGCGTTGGTAAAGTACCGGAACTTCAAGCGCTGATAGAAAGCACCGAAGCTGAAATCGTTATAGGTACAGAAAGCTGGCTGAAGCCAGAGATAAATTCTGCCGAAATTTTTACAAAGGCACAGACGGTGTTTAGAAAGGATAGATTACATGCAACCGGTGGTGGAGTGTTCGTCGCTGTTAGTAGTAGTTTATCCTGTAGTGAAGTAGAAGTGGATAGTTCCTGTGAATTATTATGGGTGGAGGTTACACTCAACAACCGAGCTAGGTTAATAATTGGCTCCTTTTACCGACCCCCCGACTCAGCAGCATTAGTGGCAGAACAACTGAGAGAAAATTTGGAATACATTTCACATAAATTTTCTCAGCATGTTGTGGTCTTAGGTGGAGATTTCAATTTACCAGATATAGACTGGGACACTCAGATGTTTAGGACGGGTGGTAGGGACAGAGCATCGAGTGACATTATACTGAGTGCACTATCCGAAAATTACCTCGAGCAATTAAACAGAGAACCGACTCGTGGAGATAACATCTTGGACCTACTGATAACAAACAGACCCGAACTTTTCGACTCTGTAAGTGCAGAACAGGGAATCAGTGATCATAAGGCCGTTGCAGCATCCCTGAATATGGAAGTTAATAGGAATATAAAAAAATGGAGGAAGGTTTATCTGTTTAGCAAGAGTAATAGAAGGCAGATTTCAGACTACCTAACAGATCAAAATGAAAATTTCTGTTCCTACACTGACAATGTTGAGTGTTTATGGAAAAAGTTCAAGGCAATCGTAAAATGCGTTTTAGACAGGTACGTGCCGAGTAAAACTGTGAGGGACGGGAAAAACCCACCGTGGTACAACAACAAAGTTAGGAAACTACTGCGAAAGCAAAGAGAGCTTCACTCTAAGTTTAAACGCAGCCAAAACCTCTCAGACAAACACAAGCTAAACGATGTCAAAGTTAGCGTAAGGAGGGCTATGCGTGAAGCGTTCAGTGAATTCGAAAGTAAAATACTAGGTACCGACTTGACAGAAAATCCTAGGAAGTTCTGGTCTTACGTTAAATCAGTAAGTGGCTCGAAACATCATGTCCAGACACTCCGGGATGATGATGGCATTGAAACAGAGGATGACAAGCGTAAAGCTGAAATACTAAACACCTTTTTCCAAAGCTGTTTCACAGAGGAAGACCGCACTGCAGTTCCTTCTCTAAATCCTCGCACCAACGAAAAAATGGCTGACATCGAAATAAGTGTCCAAGGAATAGAAAAGCAACTGGAATCACTCAACAGAGGAAAGTCCACTGGACCTGACGGGATACCAATTCGATTCTACACAGAGTACGCGAAAGAACTTGCCCCCCTTCTAACAGCCGTGTACCGCAAGTCTCTAGAGGAACAGAAGGTTCCAAATGATTGGAAAAGAGCACAGGTAGTCCCAGTCTTCAAGAAGGGTCGTCGAGCAGATGCGCAAAACTATAGACCTATATCTCTGACGTCGATCTGTTGTAGAATTTTAGAACATGTGTTTTGCTCGAGTATCATGTCGTTTTTGGAAACTCATAATCTACTATGTAGGAATCAACATGGATTCCGGAAACAGCGATCGTGTGAAACCCAACTCGCTTTATTTGTTCATGAGACCCAGAAAATATTAGATACAGGCTCCCAGGTAGATGCTATTTTTCTTGACTTCCGGAAGGCGTTCGATACAGTTCCGCACTGTCGCCTGATAAACAAAGTAAGAGCCTACGGAATATCAGACCAGCTGTGTGGCTGGATTGAAGAGTTTTTAGCAAACAGAACACAGCATGTTGTTATCAACGGAGAGACGTCTACAGACATTAAAGTAACCTCTGGCGTGCCACAGGGGAGTGTTATGGGACCATTGCTTTTCACAATATATATAAATGACCTAGTAGATAGTGTCGGAAGTTCCATGCGGCTTTTCGCGGATGATGCTGTAGTATACAGAGAAGTTGCAGCATTAGAAAATTGTAGCGAAATGCAGGAAGATCTGCAGCGAATAGGCACTTGGTGCAGGGAGTGGCAACTGACCCTTAACATAGACAAATGTAATGTATTGCGAATACATAGAAAGAAGGATCCTTTATTGTATGATTATATGATAGCGGAACAAGCACTGGTAGCAGTTACTTCTGTAAAATATCTGGGAGTATGCGTGCGGAACGATTTGAAGTGGAATGATCATATAAAATTAATTGTTGGTAAGGCGGGTACCAGGTTGAGATTCATTGGGAGAGTCCTTAGAAAATGTAGTCCGTCAACAAAGGAGGTGGCTTACAAAACACTCGTTCGACCTATACTTGAGTATTGCTCATCAGTGTGGGATCCGTACCAGATCGGGTTGACGGAGGAGATAGAGAAGATCCAAAGAAGAGCGGCGCGTTTCGTCACAGGGTTATTTGGTAACCGTGATAGCGTTACGGAGATGTTTAACAAACTCAAGTGGCAGACTCTGCAAGAGAGGCGCTCTGCATCGCGGTGTAGCTTGCTCGCCAGGTTTCGAGAGGGTGCGTTTCTGGATGAGGTATCGAATATATTGCTTCCCCCTACTTATACCTCCCGAGGAGATCACGAATGTAAAATTAGAGAGATTAGAGCGCGCACAGAGGCTTTCAGACAGTCGTTCTTCCCGCGAACCATACGCGACTGGAACAGGAAAGGGAGATAATGACAGTGGCACGTAAAGTGCCCTCCGCCACACACCGTTGGGTGGCTTGCGGAGTATAAATGTAGATGTAGATGTAGAATTAAGTCGGGCGATGCTGAGGGAATTAGATTAGGAAATGAGACACTTAAAGTAGTAAAGGAGTTTTGCTATTTGGGGAGCAAAATAACTGATACCGGTCGAAGTAGAGAGGATATAAAATGTAGACTGGCAATGGCAAGGAAAGCGTTTCTGAAGAATAGAAATTTGTTAACATCGAGTATAGATTTAAGTGTCAGGGAGTCATTTCTGAAAGTATTTGTATGGAGTGTAGCCATGTATGGAAGTGAAACATGGACAATAAATAGTTTGGAAAAGAGGTGAATAGAAGCTTTCTAAATGTGGTGCTACAGAAGAATGATGGAGATTAGATGGGTAGATCACATAACTAATGAGGAATTATTGAATAGGATTGGGGAGAAGAGGAATTTGTGGCATAACTTGACTAGAAGAAGGGATCGGTTGGTAGGACATGTTCTGAGGCATCAAGGGATCATCAATTTAGTATTGGAGGGCAGCGTGGAGGGTAAAAATCGTAGAGACCAAGAGATGAATACACTAAGCAGATTCAGAAGGATGTAGGTTGCGGTAGGTACTAGGGGATGAAGAAGCTCGCACAGGATAGAGTCGCATGGAGAGCTGCATCAAACCAGTCTCAGGGCTGAAGACCACAACAACAAACAACATATGCACATTGAAGCGACGATTAAAAATTTATACTGAGGCCAGGATTCGAAGCCAGGACTCCTCCTCACTAGGCAGATGCGCTAACCACTACGCCACCCTGGCGCAATGGCTTTGCACAATTGCATGGACTACCCTAGCACGACTCTCTCCTCAGTCCAAATTCCCATTCACGCCGAAGCCCACATGGTATTCCCTCTAATCTCGAACAGCCTTGCAGACGCTCTCCAACTGTTTTGGAATAGCACCTCAGCATTGAAACATACGGGGGATCCTGCCTGAAACCCAGGCATAAGTGCTTTAATCAAATGAAACTATCTGGTTTCTGAGACCTTTTCGAGTCTGAATCATCTGTTCCAGTTTAGGAGGAATACCAAGTTGGCTAAGGTGTGCACGGGAACTTGGATCGAGAAGAGAGGCGAGCTAGGATAGTCCACACAGTTGTACAAAGCTACTGTGCCGGAGTGTAATAGTGGTTAGTGCATCTGCCAAATGAGCAAAAGACCTGGATACGAATCCTGGCTTTGGTAAAAATTTTCATTCATCGTTTCAGTTTGAATATATGCGGGTCACAGGTTTGTTTGACTCACGGGAGGTCACGGGAATATAAAAGCATGAACTGATAACTGAGATGTTGAATAATCGTGTCTTCTGCAGGTTGTTCGCTTCACTCTCGCACGATATTTCGCAGCGCGACTCGATGTCGCTGAAAAAAGACAGTCACGCCGTCGAAATATGGTACAAAATTTCAAGAAACGGCTTTAAAAGATGACTCTAGAGAAATTCTGTGCTCCCCTGTGGAA
Source organism: Schistocerca cancellata (assembly GCF_023864275.1). NCBI lineage: Eukaryota > Metazoa > Arthropoda > Insecta > Orthoptera > Acrididae > Schistocerca > Schistocerca cancellata. The sequence goes on along the minus strand of NC_064630.1, from coordinate 546,227,628 downwards.
ACGCTCCCGATGGAACAGTGAAGACAAAATTAAATTAATTGCAGCACGCAAGAAGGCATTTAAGCAGTGATTCTTCCTGTTCTCCACACTCCTTGGAACGGGAAAGAACTCTTAACTTGTCGTATCGTGCTAAGCATCCTCTGCCATGCTCTTAAGTTGCAGTACCACGTTAAGCACCCTCTGCCATGCACATCACAGTTGTTTGCAGCGTATGCTTGTAGGTGTAGAAGCAGAACAGAACATGTCAGCTTTCCGTAAGAAATCTCATATCAGAAAGACGTCTGGCATCTACCACTGTGATAAGTAGATATGAAAATCAAAAATATGAAAACTCACACGTTGATATGCTTAATACAAGGCCACTGAAGTGAATCTTATGGCGTATGCAGAGAGTTACTTCTCGCAAAGAATGTGATCCGCCGCAAACAATGGCCAGATTTCATTGATGGCCGCCGTACAGGGCCACGAGACGCAGAAGACCGGAAAATGGGCGGTTGGCAAAGCTTCAGAAAGAATGTCTGGGGGGAAGATTGGACGCGTGCCGGATTGCTTGCCGCCGGTGCGCGAGAAGTCACATCAGGTAGAAAACAATGGATACGCCAAGGTATTCAGTAGTTGTCAATCGGCTCTGAACAATACAAGCAGCAAAAAAGGGGGATCCATTCTCAGAAAATAACTGGGATAACAGCCACCGTATGTGCCACTGGAACTGGAAGGAAGGAAGGTGGATGTGCGTTTTAAGTCCCGTAGACGACGATTTTATAGAGATGAGAGCACAAACCATTTTTTTCCTTTTCAGAGGAATCAAACTTGGACTTGCTTGAACCGATTTAGGAAATCATGAAAAAACTGAATATCGGTGGATCGTTGGGAACTGAACCCCGTTCCTCCCGAATGACGGTCCAGTATGTTAGCCACTTGCACCACCTCGGGCGACGAGTCACTTGCGGACATGTGGAAACTTCATTAGAGAAACGCCTAAAAAGACAGGTCCTGACAAGTATAAATATCGTCGAAATGTCGGTCTATTAAATCGTGTTTACAAAATACTGGCTCGGATTACTTATACAAGAATGGAAGAATCGGTAGAAGCAGAACCGGGGATGATAGGATTCCGGAGAAATGAAGAAAGTCAAACGTGCTATTGTAGAATTTGTAGATTTAGAGGAAGCGTTTTACATTGTTGGCTTGACCACACTCTCAACTTCTAATGGCGACAGAGATAAAACACAACAAGTAAAAGGTTATTCTGAACTTCTACAGAAACCAGACTGCAATTATAAGAGTCAAAGGACTTGAAAGGGAAGGAGCAATTGAGAAGGGAGCGAGACAGTGTTGTGACGCATCCCCGACTTTATTCGTTGCGTACATGGGAAAGCTGTGAAGGATACCTAGAAGGAATTTGGAAAAGGCATTAGAGTTCACAGAGAAGAATAAAAACTTTGAGGTTTGCCAATGAGATTGCAATTCTATAGGACACGGCAAAGAACTTGGAAGAGCAGTTGAATGGAACGGGTATAGAACAGAGGATATAAGATGAACACCAACAAAAATGAAACAAGGGTAATGGAATGTGGCCAAATTAAAATGAGGAGATTACATTCGAAAATTAGATACTAAAAATAGTAGATGAGTCTTGCTATCTGCGCAGAAAAATAATTAATAATGGTCGAAGTATGGAGGATATGAAATGCTGACCAGATACAGCAAGAAATTTTCTGAAAAAAGAGCAGTTTGTTAACATCGAATATAAAGTTAAAAGTTAGAATGTCTTTTCTGAAGATATTTGTTTAGAATGTAGCTTAGTATGGAAGTAAAACATGTGTGGTAAATAGCTCATATAAGAAGAGAACAGTAGCTTTTGAGATGGGGAGCTACAAAAATGCTGAAATTTAGATACATACAAGGTGATTATAATTAAAGTTAAACCTTCAAAACGTTGTAGAAATAACACTACCGGTCAGATAGACTCAAATTGCAACGGAATATTATCGGAGAAGGGGGAAAACGTATGGCAGAAGAAAAACAATAGTGTGAAAATTGATCTCAAGATGGCGCTGTATGTGTCAGAATACATAAATGAAAACACCTGTCATGCGCACGCCATAGAAGTTGTGTCACGCTCTGCTTGTAAAGATGTATTACAAGAATAATGACTGTGCACAGGTCGCTCTGCAGAAGTTCCGGACACATTGCTACATTTTTAACTATTTATTTTTATTCTGCCATACGTTTTCCCCCTTCTCTGATAATATTCCAATGCGATTTGAGGTCATTCTGACCAGTGGTGCTTTTTCTACAGCGGTACTAAAGTTGAACCTACATTATAATCACCCTGTGTATCGGATAACTAATAATGAGGTACTTAATCTAACTGAGGAGAAAAGAAAATTGACAAAAGTAGTGGATCGCTTGACGGGACACTTCCTGAGGCAACATGGATTCCTGTTTGGTACTGGAAGGAAGTGAGTTGGATCAAGACTGTAGAGGGAGATCAAGGCTCTAATTCAGTAAAACCATATTCAAATGGACGTAGGTCACAGCAGTTATGCAGAGAGGAAGAGACTTGCGGAGGATAGACTAATGTGGAGAGCTGCCTGGAAGTACCCTTCGGAATGAAGAAAACAACAACAACAACAATAAACGCATCGTCACAGAAACATTTCCATCCATCGGTGTTGGAAATTCTAGAAACTTTATCACCTGTTCATGCTATTAATAACACTTAATCTAATGATATGCATCATTAACTACTAATCTAAAGCTCTTAGGATTGATCCCAGCTGACGCTGCAGATAAGAATCTCACGAATAATGGCAGTTGAAAAACTTCCGATGAAGGTAGATCTGCCGAAGATCATTTCAGCGAGGGTAGAGGAGCGGACAGAAGTTCAGAGTGCCCTCCAGTTCCTAGTGGAAAACATTCCTTAGAAAAGTCATAGCTGTCAGTGATGAAGGGCAGGGAGACACAGATATTTACGAGGAGACATGCACTCTTTAAAAATTGTGTTCTGTTGTCCTTTATTAAAAAAAGTTAATGAGTTCAGGGTTATCGGGAGGCGAATAGTTATGACATTCTACGACTGGGCGTGTAGCTACAGAAATTTATATGTTGTTAGGAAATGGTTAAAACTGAGAAGAAAGGTGGAGCAGCTGAAGTGAGGCATGATTTTGTGAAGTGGAATGGAGCAAGGATAAAGAGCTCAGGTAAGGCGTCCAAATGGTAATAACAACAAATCAGTGAATAGTGTTGCAGCTGTTGAGATTGTTAGGCGCTACAGTCTGGAGCCGCGCGACCACTACGGTCGCAGGTTCGAATCCTGCCTCGGGCATGGATGTGTGTGATGTCCTTAGGTTAGTTACGTTTAAGTAGTTCTAAGTTCTAGGGGACTGATGACCTCAGAAGTTTAGCCCCATAGTGCTCAGAGCCATTTGAACCGTTTTTGAGATTGTTATTAATAAGAAGTGTGTTACTTAGAGCGACACAGAGGCAGAATCTGTGCTCGTAGGTTTGAGAAGAAGTTGTGCATCTTTACACCTCCAAGTGAGGATCGTCAACATCTGTCAATTTTCGGTGACAGGTACGCTGTAGCAGGGAAGAAAAAGGAGGAGAGGACCACAGGAGAATACGGTCTAGAGGGAAAGAAACTAGAGGTATTAAAGGCTTTTAGCGTTCAGAGAAAAGTTGCATGTAGTTGTAACGAAAAGTTGCTACCTCACCCAAAATCGCAAGAAATATGTACCGCATGGTTATGATTAAATTGCAGCTACTCTAGGAGGTGCAATATGGGTTGTAATTATCATATGGCAGCGAAGCTTGGTAAATATGATAATACGTTAATGAGGGAACGATTTACGCTGAAAATCAAATTAGTTCCAGTTGTGACCAATGGTTCAAATGGCTCTGAGCACTATGGGACTCAACATCTTAGGTCATAAGTCCCCTAGAACTTAGAACTACTTAAACCTAACTAACCTAAGGACATCACACACACCCATGCCCGAGGCAGGATTCGAACCTGCGACCGTAGCAGTCCCGCGGTTCCGGACTGCAGCGCCAGAACCGCTAGACCACCGCGGCCGGCTAGTTGTGACCACCAAGTGTATATCTGGTGCTGTACATTGTCTAATGGTGTAACATTTGAGAAGCCATAACGTGAGTGAACAGTATGGCTATCGAAAAGAGAGACCATACGCTGTTAGTGAAACTGTTTTACGTGAATGGCAGCAATTACAGTGCTGCACTGAGACACGAAAGCCGACTAAAAGGTCTGAGGAGCGGCCCGATGTCATAAATGGTTTAAAGAAGATGACAATGAAATTCTGAAACACGGGTGAAGCATCTGGACGAGGAAGGCGTAATGTCCCGGTGGAGGTAATTGACGAGACTGCTGCTGCCATGGTCAACAGTTCAGAGAGTATTCTGTTCAGTTTTAGACTGGTAACCGCACAAGATCCAGACGGTGCAGCAACTGCAATGCCATGATCCGCAGCAACGTTCTGAATTTGCTCTTCGGTTTCTGGCACAGACTAAGTTCATGACATGTGGACAGCAATATTCTATGGAGTGACGAGGCACATTTTACACTGTAGGTCGCGGTGAATACACAAAATTACCGACTTTGGGGTATTGTTAAATCGCGTGTTATGCTGGAAGAGCCACTGCACTCGCAGTATGTGACTGTGTGGTGTGGATTCACAACCGCTTTTACTCTCGGTCCGTTCTTCTTTGAAGAGAATACACCCAGAGAATCTACAGGGCTATTACAAATGATTGAAGCGATTTCATAAATTCACTGTAGTTCCATTCATTGACATATGGTCACGACACACTACAGAAACGTAGAAAAACTCATAAAGTTTTGTTCGGCTGAAGCCGCACTTCAGGTTTCTGCCGCCAGAGCGCTCGAGAGCTCAGTGAGACAAAATGGCGACAGGAGCCGAGAAAGCGTATGTCGTGCTTGAAATGCACTCACATCAGTCAGTCATAACAGTGCAACGACACTTCAAGACGAAGTTCAACAAAGATCCACCAACTGCTAACTCCATTCGGCGATTGTATGCGCAGTTTAAAGCTTCTGGATGCCTCTGTAAGGGGAAATCAACGGGTCGGCCTGCAGTGAGCGAAGAAACGATTGAACACGTGTATCTGGACATGCTGGAAAATTGGCTCATGCCACAACTGGAGACCGACAGCGCCGACTTCATCTTTCAACAGAATGGTGCTCCACCGCACTTCCATCATGATGTTCGGCATTTCTTAAACAGGAGATTGTAAAACCGATGGATCGGTCGTGGTGGAGATCATGATCAGCAATTCATGTCATGGCCTCCACGCTCTCCCGACTTAACCCCATGCGATTTCTTTCTGTGGGGTTATGTGAAAGATTCAGTGTTTAAACCTCCTCTACCAAGAAACGTGCCAGAACTGCGAGCTCGCATCAACGATGCTTTCGAACTCATTGATGGGGACATGCTGCGCCGAGTGTGGGAGGAACTTGATTATCGGCTTGATGTCTGCCGAATCACTAAAGGGGCACATATCGAACATTTGTGAATGCGTAAAAGAACTTTTTGAGTTTTTGTATGTGTGTGCAAAGCATTGTGAAAATATCTCAAATAATAAAGTTATTGTAGAGCTGTGAAATCGCTTCAATCATTTGTAATAACCCTGTACATCAATTCGTCTGCACGTTATCGAGACCTCCTTAAACGGCATGTGATACCTGCTCTGTCACTTGCTTCTCTACACCAGGTATGCTTATTAATATTTCATCCATGCGGGAATCTATCCGACAGTCAAACGACGATCCATCTGCGTAAATTATCTCAGCTCTCACATGTTAACGTTCGCAGGCGGCATGTCTCTTCTGGCCAGAGGTAAGAAGGAAGATTTGTTGGAAGATGTGGACGGTTTACCTGGCGCTGAATGTTGCTCAAGGATAAACGACTATCTCTGCATCAAAACTGGAGGCCACATAGCAATGGAAGGAGTTAATTAGACTGAGTCTCTTATCTAGGAAAGATGAGTATGCACGATTGCCTAAGGAAAGAGGCTATCAAAAGGTATATTCAAGCTGGCGGAGAAAGGTTTCTTCAGTAAAAGAGGTCTGCTGATATCAAATATTGATATGGAGTGAGGAGGAAATTCCTGAAAGTGCGCGTCTGGAGCAGAGCAGTGTCTGGAATAGATATGTGGAGAACCAGAAATATCAAGGAGAAGGAACTAGAGGCATATGAAAAGTGGTGCAATCGAAGAATGTGAAAGGCATCTGCTGTTAGACACTGTTCATGCCGCATATTCGTACACGCGTAGCACGTATCTGCCTCACAGAGCTGCAGTCACTTACCTGTCTGCTGAGGTGCTACATCTCTGCATGGGCACTGTAAGCTACGTTTCCTGCGAGCTTGGACGGGGTTCAGCCAATAATGAAGCTTGGCGGCAGAATTGTTTCTTGAGGCCTCATGGCCGAGGCTTCATGGTCTTCCGCCTGCTGCCATGACGTCGATGTGCCAATCCTACGCTTTGTTTTGTGACAGTGAACTGGTCGCTCTGAATTATGGTCAGATGGGTACTAGCTTGCATGCTTGCGCTACAGTTAGGTGATTGTACTTTTACGTGGTTTTCCTGATTACAGAGAGTTCGATTTCTTTCCGCGATACATTTTAGAGTCGAGTTTAACGTGGGAATCGTAAGGTCTTTGCTAGCACATTCAACTTTCCTGTACACTTCGGACCAGTGTCCAATTTTATCTTGGTCATATCTCATTCCTCTTCCACCCATGAAATTAATGCTAACATGTGGTGATTTTCTTTTGCCGCTTGCGTCAGATGGTGATGTAAAGGACATGGTGCCTTAGACTGGATTTGTATGTGAAATATGAGATCCTGTACACAAGCATTGAACATTATATTATATGTAAACACAATTTGGGATTTTTACGACTTTATTTTGATTTTCCGTAGTCTGTGTTCAAGTTAATGTTCCACGTGTTCCATACTCTACATGTGTTCACTCAAGTACATGATTACTTAGGGAATAACATACTTGAATCAGAGGTTACAGTTTTATTAAATAACGTTTCCAGCTGTACAGTTAAGTTTATGATACTGTTAACTTCGATACAGGAGCCAGCGAAGACTGAGACATAAAGGTGAGTTCTGTTACCACATCAGCTCCCGGTTTTCAAATTATTAGGCATTTTAGAACAGAGAGATCGAAAAAAAATGCATATCACGAATTGTATAAGATGCAGTTGTTCCATGTGTATGGTTACTAGGTTCATGTGGTCTATTGTAAGCACTAAAGTTCCAGTTTTGCCTTGTTTAACTCTTTTTAAATTCTCTTTAATTATTCTGTTGCGCTTTGCGAAAGTTCTTCACCACACGAAACTTAAATCGGGATTAGTCAAACTGATTTTTTTACATAGAGGAAAGATTTTATGCAAAGAGGTAAAACGTTTCAGGGCATATAAACCAGGCTTATGGTCTCTTATGAACTCATAAGTTAAAGTGAAGAACAGTTGCAGGCTTTCAAATATAAAAACAAAATTAAAATAAAAAATGAGGATGTATAAAGTACAAAGTGAAGAAGAATGGAAAAGAATATGTGAAGAGAAAATTTATGGACGACCCTTACTAGAAGAAGGGACAGGTAAGTGGAACAACTGCTACTGCTTCCAGGAATCTGCACTGAATGGAGTAGAAGAGTGGAAAAATCAAAATGGCAAACTAAGACGAGAATGTGTTAGGCAAATTACGGAAAACTAAACCTACTCCAGGTAACACTAAGTCTCTACGGCTGGACAACTTGTCTAGTGTAGTGGTATTTGTGTTAATGAGCAAGTGTTGGGTAACTGAATATCATTACTTTCATATAACTTAAATACAGGGTGTTTATAAATGAATATCAGGGTTTTAATGCTTTATAATTATTTATTACATTAGACTTACAGTTATAAACGATATGTCAAATGAAAGAGCAACTGAAACAGTTGTGTTTGGCACCAGTGCACATGCACAGCGCCCTATGTTTCCGCTGCAATCCGCTAGACAGCGGTAGTAGCGAAGATGGCGACTGGTAAACAGAAAGCGTTTTGTGTTTTATAGTTTGCAAAGACTGAAGCTGTAGTTACTGTGCAATGTGCATTCCGGCTGAAGTTCGGTTGTGATCCTCCAAGTGAGAACAACATTCGTAGATGGTATAATCAGTTTGAAGATACTGGCTGCCTTTGTAAAGGGAAGAGCACAGGAAGACAACCAAGAGTTAGTGAAGAGACTGTTGAACGAGTGAGAAAGTCGTTCACTTGTAGCCTAAAGAAATCAGTCTGGAAGTCTAGTCGTGAATTACAAGTTCCCGTGTCGACTGTTTGGAAAGTTTTAAGAAAACATGTACAACAACGTCCTTACCGTTTCCAGTTATTACAGGCTCTAAAGCTGGCACACCATGGATTACGTGCCAACTTCGCATACGAAATGTTGTTTCATGACAATGATGATTTGCTGGATCATGTTGTCTTCAGTGATGAATCGACCTTTCACCTTAGTGGACATGTTAACACTCATAATGTGTGCATCTGGGACTCAGAAAATCCTCACGAGGTGGTACAAATGGAACGAGATTCCCCTAAAGTGACTGTTCTTTGTGCCATATCCTGGCAGAAAGTTTATTGGCCTTTCTTTTTTGGTGAACCTACTGTAACTAACACTTCTTACCTTGATACACTAGAGCAATGGCTCTTCCCTCATTTGGAAGGAGATGAGCCAGCGAACTTCATTTTCCAGCAAGATGGTGCGCCACGTCACTGGCATAGTGAAGTACGTGAATGGTTGAACTTCGCTGTACCCAAGCGCTGGATAGGCCGCAAGGGGCCCAATGACAGGGCTTGCTTTGCATGGCCACCACGTTCACCCGACCTAACGCCATGTGGTTTTTCCTTTGGGGCTTCATCAAGGATCGTGTGTAAGTGCCTCCACTACCAGGAGACCTCCCTGAATTAAGAAACCGGATTGAAGCAGCTGTTGCTACAATCACTGAAGACACACTTATCAACATTTGGGAAGAACTCAGCTATAGACTACACTTGATGTGTGCCGTGTGACAAATGGTGCTCAAATTAAACATTTATAAGGTTCTTGGTAAAATTGTTTGAGTTGCTCTTTCATTTGACATATTCGTAACTGTAGGTTTAATATAATAAATATTATAAAGACTTAGAACCCCAATATTCATTTATAAAAACCCTGTACTTTAAGCAGTTCACATCAGGAAAGTTCTTAGGAGAAAAGACTGTTATCTGTTCCATATTTGAGTAGCATTTGGAGTGACAACTTACGGCAAATGATGGGAGCTATGAGATACAGTGCTACTATGGTACAGCCAACTGCAGTGCCAGTTCTGCATGAAACTTGCCTGCCGCCCAAATCCAGAAACAGTCCGGGCTGGGTTTCACTTAATGAGTGAACTAGTCACACATTTCACAACGAAATGTCGTTACAAAGCACCCTCAGCCAAGCAACATCGCCAGTATGCACCTTCTGCCACACAACATTGTTATGAAGCACCCTCTAACTATGAAAAATTAACACATAGCACTCTCTGCCACACAAAATCGGTCCGTTGCACGTTCCTCCATGGTGTGGTGGAATATTGGTATGAAGCACACTCCGTGGTGCAACATTGGTACGAAGCACTCTGGGCCAGGTCATATTGTTACGGAACGCCCTCTGCCACACACCATTGGCGCGGGGCACCCTCTGGCATTCAACATCAGTAGGATGCACACTTTGTGCTGCAGCATTGGTAGTACGGAATCTATGCCAAGCAGCATTGGTAGGATGCACCCTTCGCCGTGCAACATTGGCATGAAGCATCCTCTGCCACATGACACCAGTACGAAACACCTTCTGCCAAGTGACACTGGTTCAAAGCACTCTCTGCCACACAACATCGGTACGAAACATCCTCTGCCATGTAACACTGGTACGAAGCACCCCGTGCCACACAAGAGCTGAGTTGTGCGTTTCATTTCGGTAAGGTTCAAATGGCTCTGAGCACTATGGGACTTAACTTCTGAGGTCATCAGTCCCCCTAGAACTTAGAACTAATTAAACCTAACTAACCTAAGGATATCACACACATCCATGCCCGAGGCAGGATTCGAACCTGCGACCGTAGCGGTCGCGCGGTTCCAGACTGTAGCGCCTAGAACCGCTCGGCCACCACGGGCGGCATTTCGGTAAGGAAAATTGGCGACACTGGCAGGGTCGCTTTATGGACACTTGAGATACGTGTAAGGTTGTCGGACTGCAGTGCCAGGCTACAACAGCTACTGTGATTCCAAGGAGCTCTGCCATTCACCGCCAGACGGCAATGACATAATTTTCACAGTGTTGAGGAACTTCAGTTCATCACACAATTTGCAGGAAATATTTATAAATTATATACAGAAGCCTTCTTCATCAGTCGGTCTATCTGTGAGTGAAATCCGTATCATAACCCCTACAGTAGTTCCTGAGATTATCTGCCTGGGGACTGGGTGTTTGTGCTGTCCTCATCATTTCATCATCATCATCATCATTAGTGACAGTGGCTAGACTGGACTGAGTGAAACATGGAGCGTGAAAAGATTGGGACTTTTTACGGGCGCTGATGACCGCGCAGTTGAGCGCCCCACAAATCAAACATTATCATCAACATCATCCTGAGATTAGCCCGAACATACAGACAGAATTGAGGCCTGTGGCTTCAATTTCTATTATTTGTGGTTCGGTAGCTTTGCTGCATTATATAAATGACGTAGTAAATGGTAGGATTACCCTTAGTATTGGTAGCTAGAGTAGGGAAAAAACATAAATGAATGGGCGAGAGAGAAACTGGGACCGACGAATTTTCTTCGTCTTTTGTTTGTTTTTGTTGCACGGAATTAGAACAGCCATCCCTTCAGGGATATTCCACTGCGTATTTTATACCCTTACAAAATAAAAATTGTAATTTATAAGTAATCAAAATTAGTTGACCACGTAGCAACTGCGTTTTTATGTAACCAAAGAAACTACGTTTGGTGCAAGTACAGTTAACATGCACAAAAATAAAAAAATTATATAATTATTGTTGTTATTTCGTACTCAGCAGAACATTCTTCATCATGATCAACGGCAAGAGTTTCCTGTTATTACTGATAAGTGCGAAAGTGTTTATGAGTAACAGAAACATGTTTTCTATAAGCAAGATGAAGTACTGAAGCGCTGTTTGAAATGTTTTTGTTTTGAAATTTTTGAAAATTTTACCTTTTCTTGAGGAAATAGCGTTTTCTAGCGCTATATGACAAATCTGCATTGTTTTATTTTTATTTTTACAGCAACCCTCCGTTTCACATTACAGATCAACAATTTTCAAATAAAATATGAATTAAGCATTGACAGTTTCAGTTTTGCTATAAATGCTGTCTGTTTTTATGCAACAGACAGCAGGATAACTATTTAGATCAAAAGTTCTTCATAGGTTACGTGGCCCTTTACATATCCTTACTCAGCTTCTAGACGTTTCACCACTCCCGATTTCTAGGAGAATCTAATAATTCACTGATTCCATAGGGAAACAAAGCGATCGACATTAGGTGATGCCCGATAGGTATGCAACACACCTAACGTACAGGTAACGCAGTTACACTGTTAACAGACCAAAGATATAGGAAACTACGTAGTGTACGCTTACTTACTATAGTCTACCATAGCCTACGGTAGCTGTCCAACTCTATGCACAGAAAGCAGAAGATTTCGGTCTTACGTAATAGCACCTCTAGCCCACCTCTAGCCAATTAAACCGACACCATACACAATCATGCCCGAGGCAGGATTCTAACCTGCGACCGTAGCAGCAGCGCGGTTCCAGACTGAAGCGCCTAGAACCGCTCGGCCACAACGGCTGATGTGGATGATGTGGATACCAGGTAGTCGCTACTGTATACCTCATATAGAGCACAAAATATCGATGTCAGCTTTGTTGAACCTTCTTTCCAGGCTACGGTGTCTTTTCGAGACCAGTAGATACGAAATTGGCAGATTCGGGCTTTTAATTTGATGGAATAGGAATTAACCACCGGAAGACATGTTGAGACTGAAACTACACTGGTTGAAAGAAATGCACACCAAGATAACGACTCTGCCCTTGGCATAGACTATCACTTTTGTTGAATAACCCAAGACACCGGGGAAAAGTAGTGAGAAGGGGATGGGGAAAATAGGAAGAAGAAGACACGAAATGTGAAACAGATTAGGCAATTACACTGATCAGCCAGAACATTATGACCTACTGTCGAATAAACTAGTCCAAGCGATAGCAGCGTCACGTGGCGAGGAATCACTGCTAGTGCGTCATACTCACGGTGCGTGTAGTATCAGTAAGCGTGCTGTCCGTATGTAGAATGGGGAAGGTGCGCGATCTATGTCAGTGTGACCCAGGGCAGATTGTGATAGTTCAAATGGCACTTATGGGACTTTACATCTGAGGTCATCAGTCCCCTAGACTTAGAACTACTTAAACCGACACCACACACAATCATGCCCGAGGCAGGATTCGAACCTGCGACCGTAGCAGCAACGTGGTTCCGAACTGAAGCGCCTAGAACCGCTCGGCCACAGCGGCCAGCGCAGATTGTGATGGTCTGGAGGCTCGGCTCGAGCATTTCAGAAATTGCACCATTTGTTGGGTGTTCGAGGAGTGCGGAGGTGAATGTCTTCAACCCGTGGCGAAACCATCTACATCTACATCCAGACTCCGCAAGCCACCTGACGGTGTGTGGCGGAGGGTACCTTGACTGCCTCTATCGGTTCTCCCTTCTATTCCAGTCTCGTATTGTTCGTGGAAAGAAGGATTGTCGGTATGCTTCTGTGTGGACTCTAATCTCTCTGCTTTTATCCTCATGGTCTCTTCGCGAGATATACGTAGGAGGGAGCAATATACTGCTTGAGATATACGTAGGAGGGAGCAATATACTGCTTGACTCCTCGGTGAAGGTATGTTCTCGAAACTTCAATAAAAGCCCGTGCCGAGCTACTGAGCGTCTCTACTGCAGAGTCTTCCACTGGAGTTTATCTATCATCTCCGTAACGCTTTCGCGATTACTAAATGATCCTGTAACGAAGCGCGCTGCTCTCCGTTGGATCTTCTCTATCTCTTCTATCAATCCTATCTGGTACGGATCCCACACTGCTGAGCAGTATTCAATCAGTGGGCGAACAAGCGTACTGTAACCTACTTCCTTTGTTTTCGGATTTCGTTTCCTTAGGATTCTTCCAATGAATCTCAGTCTGGAATCTGCTTTACCGACGATCAACTTTATATGATCATTCCATTTTAAATCACTCCTAATGCGTACTCCCAGATAATTTATGGAATTAACTGCTTCCAGTTGCTGACCTGGTATTTTGTAGCTAAATGATAACCAGGGTGTAACCTTGTCCAAACGTCTTGGGGATGGGCGGCTACCCCTTATTACAGGTGTCGGGCGTCGTAGGCTGGACAGTCTGGTAAAACAGGAGAGGCGGCGAACTGTGGCGGATCATCTAACTTCAGTGCTGGGCAGAGTACAAGTGTGTCTACACACACAGTTCACCGAACACCCCTATCGATGCGCCTCCGCAGACGATGACCCATGTATGTAGTGTTAACACTAAGCATCGCCAACTGCTAATGAAATGGGCATGTCACCATCGGCTCTGGACGTTGGCGCAGTGTGATAGCGCTGCATGGTCTGATGAAACCCGATACCTTCTCCATCATGTCGATCAGAACAGCTCCTTGATATCTGCACTGCGAGACGGAGACAAGCAGGTGGTGGCTCCATTATGCTCTGGGGAACATTCACGTGGGCATCATTGGGTCCAGTGGAGCTCGTAGAAAGCAACATGACGGCCAAGGAGTATTGTGCACTGGATGCAGACCAGGTATACCCCTTCATGGCGATCATGTTTCCCCGAGGGCAGTGATTTTTCAACAGGATAACGCGCCAGGTCACAAGTGTAGAAGTGTGATGGAGTGCCGAGTTCCAATTGATGTGCCGCACCCACAGCTCGCCAGATCTGAACCCTATCGAACACATCTGGGATGTAATTGGACATGACGTCAGAGCTCACCCCACCCCCCTCCCCCCCGCTCTCCGGAATTTACGGGAATTAGGCCTCATTGCTTTCTGGCATTTTATGTACAGTACTAGTGCAGTAGAAGCAAAGGAGCAGACAGACGCCGGTGGAGACGCAGCACGTACCTCAGAGAGCGGCCAGGCGCCTCTGGCGGCGAGCACGAGCAGCTCGGCGGGAGCGACGGCGAGCAGCGCCGCGGCGTCTGCGACGGCGAGCTGCGCCAGCAGCAGCAGCTGCGCGCGGCCCTGCGAGCACCGGCCGTGCCGCCACGCGCAGCCCGCCAGCCAAGCGGCCAGCAGCGCGCCCAGGCCGCCCACCGGGCCCGCGAACGCCCACACCGCCCACGCCGGGGCCACCGGGCCCTCCTCTGCCGCCGCCGCCGCCGTCCAGTTGCCGTCGGCCATGGCGACCGTCACCTCCTCCTCCTCCGCCTGTCCGCCCGCATCGGGGTCAGCCGCGCCAACTGGCACACTGGCCTAACGGGATGCGCCGCGCTGCGCGGACACTTGTTGCGGGTTCGCGGTGCGCTGGGGTCGCCGGTAGTCCCCGCTTCCTCGTCCCCCTCGACCGGCGTTGCAGCGTCTCTTCTGACCTCGAAATCGAACAGGAAACCGCGGGGAACCACCTGTTTCTCAGGAATAATCGTCACAATGCACACGTACTTTTTTTACTGTCACTTTTTTTACTGTCTCCAAATGCACATGTCACTAGTTGGATGTATCCCTACTATAAAAATACAAAACTGTTGGCAAATTACGAAATCTTAGACTGTTACACTGTTGGTCCAAAAATGTAAGACGTCACTTCATACAACACAGACGATCTTTTACACTGTTATCACCGTGATCGACTCCTTCGTTCACGTATACCTTTAACCACTGGTTCTACAACGTCGTAGCCACTAGTGTAAATTCGAGATCGAGCGGGAAAGTACGGAGAACCACCTGTTTCTCGGGAATAACCGCCACGGTGCACACAAACACGGTTTCAATTCTCCGTAGTCATCAAAATCACATATATCAAGCACTAGTTACTGTTGGCAAATTACGAAATCTTAGACTGTTACACTGTTGGTCCAAAAATGTCGGACGTCACTTCATACAACGCACACGATCTACACTGTTGTGACCGTGATCGACTCCTTCGTTCACGTATACCTTGAACCACTGTTTCTACAACGTCGTAGCCACTAGTGTAAATTCGAGATCGAGCAGTAAAGTACGGAGAACCACCTGTTTCTCGGGAATAACCGCCACGGTCCACACATATACGCTTTCACTTCTCCGTAGTCATCAAAATCACATATATGAAGCACTAGTTACATCTGAAGTATTCCTACTATAAAAATTCACAAATGTTGAAAAATTACGAATTTCTTAGTCTGTTACAGTAATATAAAAACCTCCCTTGTCAGTCCAAAAAGCGCAACCAGTCTTTTACAATATTGGAACCGTGATCAACTTGTCTGTCTCAGAGCGTTTCGTTCTACAGTAGTAAACCTCTTTAACTGGCCACAAGAAGAAGTCATCATCCAGTTGGTAATAGAGCCTTATACAGCGTAAACATGTTACGCTATTAAGAAAAAGTACTGCTCACTTGTTGCCTCACCCCTGGTAAGTGTTTACTTTCCCATCACAGCTTCGCTACAAAAATCCCTAGACTTTTTCCAGTCGTTGATTTGTTGTCACTACACGATCACTGTGAAACCTGCTAATGGTTTTGATATGTCTGAGAAACGCCTTGTATCTATTTCCCTTTTTTCAAAAAGGCCGAAACGTGTAACTGATTATTATCAAATTGCGATCCGGACTGAACTGTTGTATAAGTAGTGCACGATCAGTTTTCTGGTACACGTTTTTTACAAAATATTGCAGAGCTGGTTTAGCGTTTCATTCTTTAGTGTCAAATATCACGACGTATGATGCAGCCTTTCGTGACTCAGACTGAGCAGGATCATTCGTCCGTTTCCTTGAAAAATCTAATAGTACTTGGTCCAAAGATAACGAAAATTTAGAGTAGTGGAATGAACGTTACGTGTCACTCTCTGTCTAGAACAATCAAGTCAAATTAAAGCCTCCAGAGATGCAGTTGGGAGAAAAAGAAATGGTGTCTTTGCGGCTGTTGTTGTATCACTTTGTAGTATTACTGCTCTTACACAAGTTTACTACTTAAAATGAAGAAGTCTGGCAAAATACTAGCCACAAACTAAACACAGTTTTGTTTTTTAGGTAATTCAGAGATGCTGATGAAACTCAAGTCACTCACACTAATTTGGTAATCTCAAAAGACTCAGCTGCATGCTAATTAATGCCAAGTGAGGCAACCTTGTTATCACCACCAGTGGGAGATCTTGCAACACATTTTGCTCTTCAAGGGCTGAAATGATTTGAAACTGGACGATTGGAAACCGTGCTTCCACTAGAACCCGCGCGGATCATGCGACAAACACGTTGGTAAAATAAACAATCGTGTCTTTGCAACGTTCGGTATGCAAAGTGAAAAGAGGATCAAGACAGGACACACATGTCTCACGCGAAGTGTTGCACATCATCGAGAACGATCTTCAGCTGCACGCGTTCATGTTATTCTGTAGCTAGGGCACACGGCATTTCGGAGCGCTGATAGTAAGCGCGCTATTGGCAGCAACACGTTGGAGGTTTTTACGACACGCAGGTGCACGCATTCTGTCAGACCGCTGGGCGACGAGCCAGCACACCGGTGTCGTTGAGGGTCGCGGAGCAGGTGACGCAGACAGCGGCCAGCTGACGCAGCGCCGGCTAACTGGAAACACGTGTGTCGGCGGCGAGCGCAGCTGCAGCCGGGAAGAGCGGAGAGCGGGCGCCCAGTACTGGGGTCCGACTGCCACTGTGCGAGAGGCGGCGGCTCCTGCTGCTGCGAGGGCCACAAGGGGAGGGCGGGAGAATTAGACGGCGCGACGTTGCCGCTGGGATCGCCGCGGGCGGCGGCACCCATGCTCCTGCGGCTGTCACAAAACCCGCACCTCTCTCGAGGGCTCCTCTCCCCCAACAGCCCCTTTGTACAGCTAGCCGCCTCGCCGCAAAGACGCTATTCAGTAAAACGCAACCCTCGTACCAGACTGCCAATGGGTCCACTATCACGCGGCAAGAAATCCTTATCTACCGGGTGATCAAAAAGTCAGTATAAATTTGAAAACTTAATAAGCCATGGAATAATGTAGATAGAGAGGTAAAAATTGACACACATGCTTGGAATGGCATGGGGTTTTATTAGAACCAATAAAGAAAAACAAGGTTCACAAAATGTCCGACAGATGGCGCTGGACAGCTACCGTGATGGTGAGAGGTACGCCGATATGTTACAGAATCGCGCATCATCCCCAGCCTGGCTGATAAACACCTGCTGGAACGTACGATGTTTATGCAGGATGGCGCTCCACTCCATATTGGTAGATGCGCGAAAGATCTCTTGCGCGCTTCGTTTGGTGATGATCGTGTGCTCATCCGCCACTTTCGTCATGCTCGGCCTCCCAGGTCCACAGACCTCAGTCCGTGCGATAATTGGCTTTGGGGTTACCTGAAGTCGCAAGTGTATCGTGATCGACCGACATCTCTAGGGATGCTGAAAGACAACATCCGACGCCAATGCCTCACCATAACTCTGGACATGCTTTACAGTGCTGTTCACAACATTATTCCTCGACTACAGCTATTGTTGAGGAATGATAGTGGACATATTGAGCATTTCCTGCAAAGACATCATCTTTGCTTTGTCTTACTTTGTTATGCTAATTATTACATTCTGATCAGATGAAGCGCCATCTGTTGGACATTTTTTTAACTTTTGTATTTTTTTTTTTGTTCTAATAAAACCCCATGTCATTCCAAGCATGTGTGTCAATTTTTACCTCTCCATCTACATTATTCCATGATTTATTCAGTTTTCAAATTTATACTGACTTTTTGATCACCCGGTACATACGATGTGAAACGTTCTTTTCGTCCTTGACCCGTAGCTTCCGAGGGGCGCGGGAAATCACACACTACGTCGCGCTCTTGGCGATGTGTGGCGCTCGAAACATTGCGCGACGTACTGCTCAGCGGATTTGATGGAAAGCTTTAATGGAGGACCAGGATTAGATATCTGCACTGCTACACGTGTAAAATCGATATAAATAATGATCGCCGCCCTCACTTTGACCAGCAAGACATGTTTAAACCTCTCACCGCTCCAAAATCTATAATTAAAAGCCCCGTAGAAATCCAAAAAATTTTATAGAGGTTCCGAGAGTCGTCCATTGGACTGAAATATGTTCACCGCTAACAGTTCATACACCGTCTCCAATTGGCTCCTAACAACAGCCGTCGATAATCTGTATACAACGAAACTACAATGCAGTTCAATGTCACTAAAGGAGGCAGAAACTGCAAAAAGGTGGGAATTTGAGGAGATGGGATCTGGATAAACTGAAAGAACAAGAGGTTGTAGAGAGCTTCAGGGATAGCGTTAGGGAACGATTGACAAGAATGGAGGAAAGAAGTCTGGAACCGCGCGACTGCTCCGGTCGCAGGTTCAAATCCTGCCTCGGGCATGGACATGTGTGATGTCCTTAGGTTAGTTAGGTTTAAGTAGTTCTAAGTTCTAGGGGACTGATGATCTCAGATGTTAAGTCCCATAGTGCTCAGAGCCATTTGAACCATTTTGAAGTATGGGTAGCTTTGAGAGACGATATAGTGAAGGTAGTAGAGGATCAAGTAGGTAAAAAGACGTGAGCTAATAGAAATCCTTGGGTAACAGAAAAATATTGAATTTAATTGATGAAAGATGAAAATATAAAAATGCAGGAAGTGAAGCAGGCCAAAAGGAATACAAACGTCTCAAAAATGAGATCGACAGGAAGTGCAAAATGGCTAAGCAGGGATGGCTAGAGGACAAATGTAAGGATGTAGAGGCACATATCACTAGGGGTAAGATAGATACTGCCTACAGGAAAATTAAAGAGACCTTTGGAGAGAGCCACCTGCATGAATATCAAGAGCTCAGATGGAAACCCAGTTCTAAGCAAAGAAGGGAAAGTAGAAAGGTGGAAGGAGTATATAGAGGGTCTATACAGGGGCGATGTTCTTGAGGACAATATTTTAGAAATGGAAGAGAATGCAGATGGCCGGCCGGAGTGGCCGAGCGGTTAAAGGCCTACAGTCTGGGACCGCACGACCGCTACGTTCGGGGGTTCGAATCCTGCCTCGGGCATGGATGTGTGTGATGTCCTTAGGTTAGTTAGCTTTAAGTATTTCTAAGTTCTAGGGGACTTATGACCACAGCAGTTGAGTCCCATAGTGCTCAGAGCCATTTCAACCATTTGAATGCAGATGAAGATGAAATAGGAAATATGATACTGCGTGAAGAGTGTGACAGAGCACTGAAAGACCTAAGTCGAAACAAGGCCCCAGGAGTAGACAACATTCCATTAGAACTACTGACAGCCTTGGGAGAGCCAGTCCTGACAAAACTCTAACATCTAGTGAGCAAGATGATTGAGATAGGCGAAATACCCTCAGACTTCAAGAAGAATATAATAATTCCAATCCCAAAGAAAGCAGGTGTTGACAGATGTGAAAATTATCGAACTATCAGTTTAATAAGCCACGGCTACAAAATATTAACACGAATCCTTTACAGACGAATGGAAAAACCGGTAGAAGCCGAACTCGGGGAAGATCAGTTTGGATTCCGTAGAAATGTTGGAACACGTGAGGCAATACTGACCCAACGACTTATCTTAGAAAATAGACTAAGGAAAGGCAAACCTACGTTTCTAGCATTTTTAGACTTAGAGAAAGCTTTTGACAATGTTGACTGGAATACTCTCTTTCAAATTGTGAAGGTGGCAGGGGTAAAATACAGGGAGCGAAAGGCTATTTACAAAATGGCTCTGAGCACTATGGGACTTAACTTCTGATGTTATTCAATCTGTATATTGAGCAAGTAGTAAAGGAAACAAAAGAAAAATTCAGAGTTGGAATTAAAATCCATGGAGAAGAAATAAAACATTTGAGGTCCGCCGATGACATTGTAATTCTGTCAGAGACAGCAAAGGACCTGGAAGAGCAGCTGAACGGAATGGACAGTGTCTTGAAAGGAAGATATAAGATGAATATCCATAAAAGCAAAACGAGGAAATGGAATATAGTCGAATTAAATAGGGTGATGCTGCGGGAATTAGATTAGGAAATGAGAGGCTTAAAGTAGTAAACGAGTTTTGCTGTTTGGGGAGCAAAATAACTGATGTTGGTCAAAGTAGAGAGGATATAAAATGTAGACTGGCAATGGGAAGGAAAGCGTTTCTGAAGAAGAGAAATTTGTTAACATCGAGTTTAGATTTAAGTGTCAGGAAGTCGTTTCTGAAAGTATTTGTATGGAGTGTAGCCATGTACGGAAGTGAAACGTGGACGATAAATAGTTTAGACAAGAAGAGAGTAGAAGCTTTCGAAATGTTGTTCTACAGAAGAATGCTGAAGATTATATGGGTAGAGCACATGACTAATGATGAGGTATTGAACAGAACTGGAGAGAAGAGAAATTTGTGGCACAGCTTGACTAGAAGAAGGGATCGGTTGGTAGGGCATATTCTGAGGCATCAAGGGATCACCAATTTAGTATTGGAGGGCAGCGTGGAGGGTAAAAATCGTAGAGGGAGACCAAGAGATGAATACACTAAAAAGATTCAGAAGGATGTAGGTTGCAGTAGGTACTGGGAAATGAAGAAGCTTATACAGGATAGAGTAGCATGGAGAGCTGCATCAAACCAGTCTCTGGACTGAAGACCACAACAACAGCAAAGGAGAAAGTCACACAATAATACCACGCTCGGATCTGCAGGACGAAAAATGAAGTTTATTGGCACGAATTAACGCTAGCCAAGTCCGTCAGTTTAATGCAGCCCGACCACTACATCTACATCTAAGTACACGCACACGTATACGCCGCACCGTTTTCCTGTTCCAGTCGCGAACAGTTCACAGGGAGAAGGATTGCCGGTAAGACTCCGTGTGGGCCAGAAACCCCCTAGTTTTATCTTCATCGTTTTTTCGCGACATATACGTAGAACTACGCAAAATATACGCTTTTGGTACTTAAGTAGTAGACATGGTGGAACGCCTCTCTTGCAGTGTCTGCCACTGAAGTTGGCTGAGCATCTCCGTGACGCTTTCGCGCTTACTAAATGAACTCTGACGAAACGTGCAACTCTTCCTTGGGTATTCTCTATTTCCTTAATCAAAGTTATCTAAAACGGATCCCATACTGATCAGTAATATTCAAATATAGCTCCAACCAGAGTTTTGTAAGCTACTTCCTCTTTCAATAGACTACATTTCCTGAATATTCTTCCAGTGAATCTCACAAGGGGAAGGCCTCAGACACGTCCAACCGATTCGCCTGAAATTTGGCAGGAAGCTTGTGTACAAGCTGAAACGAAGGACTCTACGATATTTTGAAATGATAACTTAAATCAAGACTCTAAGCAGTCGACAGGCGTTAATATACATCAACGAGACAGTTGAAAATGTGTCCGACCGGGACTCGAACCCAGGATCTCCTACTTACTTGGCAGACGCTCTATCCATCTTTATTTTTTGGTTGATCTCATTTGTTCTATATTGTTCGTTGACTTTGTTCGGGGCGGACGTTCGATGACACCCGTTTAGGATCTTCGTTAATCCGTTCACTAATTTTTTTGTAACAGAGAGTAGCTAACCCTCTGACCGAACACGCTGAGCTATCGTGCCGGCATCCATATGAGCCACCGAGGGCACAGAGGATAGTGCGACTCCAGGGATTTATTCCTTGCACGCTCCCCGTGACACCCACATTCCCAACTTAATGTCCACACACTACATTCGTAGTGCCCCTGCCCATTACACTCAATACTAGTGGCAGACAATCATACCGAGTCCCTTAAGAGTTTGGGCAATGCGTGTGCATGCAGCACAGAAGAAGAAGGTCAATGGCAGGTTAGCCTTAACTGTATGAAGATATTTTGGCTCAACGCAACCCTGTTTTTGTGAAAATCGCGCCTAAAGGTTATGATTAGCAATCGACTCAAAGTTGCCGGGATCGATAGATAATTGTAAATGGAGCATTTTTCATCGTCAGGTACGGGTTCCGCATACGCGTGCTTCTCCAGAAATCGGGGAAAGAAACTTTTACAGCTGTTGCTTATGTACCCACATGGTAAACGCTTTTCGCCGAGAGCGCTGATAGCTTAGCCGGCACGTTAGCTGAGCGTGTTCGGTCATAGAATTAGCTAGCTGCCCTCTGTAATAAATAAAAAAAAAACTGAGTTAATGGATGAACGATGAGCTTGAACAATCTTCATGGGACGTCCACCACGAACAAATATATCGAACAATAACGAACCAATTGAGATAAAAAAAATAGCGCAACGGCCAAAGTAACTGACTGGGAAGCCGAGAACTCGAATTCGAATCTCGAGGAAACTGTACGATTTTCATCTCTTTAAATTGTAGGTTTTCGTATCAGAATTAGTAGGTATAGGAGGGTTAATAAGCTACGCAACTCAACAGGGAATAATAATAGTAATTAGGTAGCCAAATTAATTTGCCAAGCGACGTGAATTAGTAAAGAATTAAACTAAACCTTGTCACATGAAAACACCCCGAGTAAGAGAGCTGCGAATTCCTCACGAGGGACCACAGATAGCCAACCGCGCGACGCTTGTTTACAGCGAGGCACGGAACAGAATGCATGCGGAGAAAGTTATGTTGTCCTGGTTGCATCTTCGTCATATCATAGTTGTGAATCTCGAAGAGTGAGGCTGTCCAGGACGAACCTTATAGAAGTCAATCGTAAATACTTGTTTTCCTTCATTAGGCTGCCTCTGGATACTTGGAGAATACATGTACGATTTTTTATCGTTAACCGCCGAATAAAATATGTTTAATGAAAGAATACAGTGATCTTCCGTAAGTAGCATATGACTTGTGCTGTATGTAGTTTGCAGTAATTAGCTTTTCTGTTTATGCCGTAGTAATTAATTATTATTTGTTGTGTCATATCTATGAGGATGTACATCATTTGACCAGCTGCTGAAATATATAGTTCGGGGCTTGTCACAGACGACGACAAGCGGGAAGTTACCGACGCAGTGTTTTGGTTTGTAAAAATGTTGCAAGACAGATGTATTATCAATGGACTACGGGAAGCAGGCAGTTCTGTTTCTCGGCGTTCCACCGGCCGGAGTGGCCGAGCGGTTCTAGGCGC
Organism: Schistocerca cancellata; assembly: GCF_023864275.1. Lineage (NCBI taxonomy): Eukaryota > Metazoa > Arthropoda > Insecta > Orthoptera > Acrididae > Schistocerca > Schistocerca cancellata. The sequence goes on along the minus strand of NC_064630.1, from coordinate 546,204,226 downwards.
TACAGTCTGGAACCACGCGACCACTACGGTCGCAGGTCCGAATCCTGCCTCGGGCATGGATGTATGTGATGTCCTTAGGTTAGTTAGGTTTAAGTAGTTCTAAGTTCTAGGTGACTGATGACCTCAGAAGTTAAGTCCCATAGTGCTCAGAGCCATTTGAACCATTTTTTACAAAACGAAAAACCTTGTATCCTATGAGTGAAATATTAACGACTCACAGTTGGAATCCGTCAACTCGTACAAATAGAAGGGAAATGTAATTAATCTACGAGGAGATTACTTGCAAAACTTTCATGCGACATATCCTAAAATATTGCTCATATGTGTAAGACCCATACGAAATAGAACCAACAGAGGATTCTGAATATACTCAAAGAACGGTAGCAGGGATGGTTGCAGGTTTCTTTGAGTCACGGGAGAGCTTCACAGAAATGCTGAAAAAACTGAATTGACGAGTGCTTGAAGATAGACGTGCACTAACCCGCTGAATTAAGAATGAAATATAAGTTTCGAATATAAACATATACTATACAACTTATTGCTCCCGTAGAGATGACTAAGACAAGATAAAACCTATTACTTTGGGACTTCCCGTGTTCCATACGTGAACGAAAAGGGAAGAAGCCATAATAACTGGTACAATGGAAAGTACCCCCGCAATTTACTTCACAGTGGTTTGCAGAGCATGAATGTGCGCTATCTGATCAAAAGTATCCGGACACTTATTAGTGGACAGTAATATGAGGTGCGCCCACCTTAACCTTTATGACGGCTGGAACTATCCCATTCAGCAACAGTTCCTCAGTTATGATTACCACCCTTCTTTATTAAATTGTCGTCAATAATCTGAGGTGATCGTGCAGTAATTTTAGCATTGATCTTCCCTTGTAATTTTCGGACCTGTGTGGATGACAGTCTTGTGAAAATTCGATTTTGTGTTTCCAGTCTCATAGATTGTACACACTAACTTGAACAATCGTTTGGTTATGACTCTACCAAACTGTGACCCAATACTGCATCCCCTATGTATTCCTTACAAACCACCTTCTTTCACGTCAACAGACCGTTTCTCCCCTTGGCAGAGGCTTTCGATGTACTCTTAACGTCTATCTATCCTCTCCTCTGCTTTTAACAATGGAATTCTATTTGCGCTATTAATGCTGATACCACTGCTTCCAGTTTCATTTAAAGTGGTATTGTCTTTCTGTATGCTGAAACTGTCTTTCTGACGACCATTTCCTTTTCTTTTCTTCCCCATTTCTCTTGCAGGCCTCTCACTTTAGTTTCTCTAAAATTCCTGTTGATTAGAGTTCTAAATAATTTGTTTTGTTGTATTTCTATCTTTTCCTGAACGTATTTGTATTACTTTTATTCATCCATCAATTATTATTCTGTCACGCGAAGTTTCTTTGTTGTACCTACAGGGTGTTTCAAAAATGACCGGTATATTTGAAACGGCAATAAAAACTAAACGAGCAGCGATAGAAATACACCGTTTATTGCAATATGCTTGGGACAACAGTACATTTTCAGGCAGACAAACTTTCGAAATTACAGTAGTTACAATTTTCAACAACAGATGGCGCTGCGGTCTGGGAAACTCTAAAGTACGATATTTTCCACATATCCACCATGCGTAGCAATAATATGGCGTAGTCTCTGAATTGAATTACCCGAAACCTTTGACAACGTGTCTGACGGAATGGCTGCACATGCAGATGAGATGTACTGCTTCAGCTGTTCAATTGTTTCTGGATTCTGGCGGTACACCTGGTCTTTCAAGTGTCCCCACAGAAAAAGGTCACAGGGGTTCATGTCTGGCGAATAGGGAGGCCAATCCACGCCGCCTCCTGTATGTTTCGGATAGCCCAAAGCAATCACACGATCATCGAAATATTCATTCAGGAAATTAAAGATGTCGGCCGTGCGATGTGGCCTGGCACCATCTTGCATAAACCACGAGGTGTTCGCAGTGTCGTCTAAGGCAGTTTGTACCGCCACAAATTCACGTAGAATGTCCAGATAGCGTGAAGCAGTAATCGTTTCGGATCTGAAAAATGGGCCAATGATTCCTTTGGAAGAAATGGCGGCCCAGACCAGTACTTTTTGAGGATGCAGGGACGATGGGACTGCAACATGGGGCTTTTCGGTTCCCCATATGCGCCAGTTCTGTTTATTGACGAAGCCGTCCAGGTAAAAATAAGCTTCGTCAGTAAACCAAATGCTGCCCACATGCATATCGCCGTCATCAATCCTGTGCACTATATCGTTAGCGAATGTCTCTCGTGCAGCAATGGTAGCGGCGCTGAGGGGTTGCCGCGTTTGAATTTTGTATGGATAGAGGTGTAAACTCTGGCGCATGAGACGATACGTGGACGTTGGCGTCATTTGGACCGCAGCTGCAACACGGCGAACGGAAACCCGAGGCCGCTGTTGGATCACCTGCTGCACTAGCTGCGCGTTGCCCTCTGTGGTTGCCGTACGCAGTCGCCCTACCTTTCCAGCACGTTCATCTGTCACGTTCCCAGTCCGTTGAAATTTTTCAAACAGATCCTTTATTGTATCGCTTTTCGGTCCTTTGGTTACATTAAACCTCCGTTGAAAACTTCATCTTGTTGCAACAACACTGTGTTCTAGGCGGTGGAATTCCAACACCAGAAAAATCCTCTGTTCTAAGGAATAAACCATGTTGTCTACAGCACACTTGCACGTTGTGAACAGCACACGCTTACAGCAGAAAGACGACGTACAGAATAGCGCACCCACAGACTGCGTTGTCTTCTATATCTTTCACATCACTTGCAGCGCCATCTGTTGTTGAAAATTGTAACTACTGTAATTTCGAAAGTTTGTCCGCCTGAAAATGTACTGTTGTCCCAAGCATATTGCAACAAACGGTGTATTTCTATCGCTGCTCGTTTAGTTTTTATTGCCGTTTCAAATATACCGGTCATTTTTGAAACACCCTGTATATTTGGCTACGCAACATTTCTGACTGCCCTATTTAGGGTTCAAATGGCTCTAAGCACAATGGGACTTAACATCTGTGGTCATCAGTCCCCTAGACTTAGAACTACTTAAACCTAACTAACGTAAGGACGTCACACACATCCACGCCCGAGGCAGGATTCGAACCTGCGACCGTAGAAGCAGCGCGGTTCCGGACTGAAGCGTCTAGAACCACTCGCCCACCACGGCCGGCCCTGTTTAGGGATAACCATTCCTCTTCAACTAAACAGCCTAGTGTAATGTTCATTATTGCAGTATCTACAGCTTCAGGAAACTTCAAACGCACAACATCATTATTCAGTACTTCAGTATCCCAGTTCTTTACACACTGATTCCTCCTGACGATACCCTTAAACATTAGTTCTTTTCATACATATACTATGGTTAAATGTTTACGTCTTTATCTTGCTTTCTAACGAGTTGGTTGTACCATAAAAATTCTAACGAACATGGGAGGAAGTTGATTTTCTGCTCTGCCACGGTGATGTTCATCGACGTAAAAATATTCAGGATGGTTCGTGGATGTGAGATCACCACTGTAAATCACAAACAAGTAGATAATCTAAATTTTAAGTCAGTTAGTATGAAATGGGAGAGAGCAAAAACCTGTGAGGATCTGGTACAAACATGGTGGCCATTTTGGATGCAAATCATAATTTGCAAATGGAATGTGGTGACGTGACACATCACACGGCGAAGGAATCACAACATAAAACCAATAGTGAGTTTCATTTGAGAGTAGCTTCATTCATTCTCGAGGCGTCGCATTTTGTACAGAACAAGGCAAATGCTAATGAGAATGCATACGGTCTACAGGATGTACTCGACATGTTCTCCAGCAGGTTGTAAGTTTTATCAGCTTCACCCATTCCTCACGGACTTCACCTGATACATGTACCGTAGTGTGGGTACAATAAACAATATTCCAGCTCCTTGAGGTACGTAAAATTTATGATTTTCACAGCACACATGTTTCGCTTCACGTGTTTCAGGAAGACTTGATATCCAGGTACGCCGCACCAGGTAGTCCATAACAAAGTGGGTTACCATGAAACAAATTTGGAAATACCCCGTGTTCAGACAAAAGCGACAGTGGTATATCTTCCTCTAACAGCTGTAGATGAAGAGCTGTTCTGTGTACACTGACTAAACAAAGCCCAACAATACGAGAATCCCATATTCCTCGCCAGAGGATTGACGTCTGACCAGTATCTGTGATTCTCTTTATTTAACTCTCCTTTCACATAGAAACTGGTTTCGTCCGTAAACAATACGTCACAGGAAAGACCACGGTTTTCATCCCTCTTACATGCCACCTGGGCTAACTGAACCCAAAGATGTGGATCGTTGTCAGTGTGATGTTATAACATCTGCATTTATAAAGCTGTCATTTGTGTTGGCCAAAATTCTCATTATTGATTTACGACTGACCGCAGTTTGATGCAAGATGAGGCAATTGCTGCTCTCTAGACGACGCCAGAACAGCAGAATAATGTCTGATGTTTAATCCACAGACGTTTTCGATAGATCAGCTTTCTGTACGCATGCGACAAAGCCAGTAATACAAAAATTTCGCTCTTTGGATAATGAGTGGTCTGTCTGGATAGCGTTGGTTGAAATTATCTGTGATGACGCAGGTGCTCCTCTCTCCTGGTATAAAGACGCCTTCAGAGCGTTCGGATGTTGTTAACGCCGTCAAATGGCTCTGAGCACTATGGGACTTAACTTCTGAGGTCGTCAGTCCCCTAGAACTTAGAACAACTTAAACCTAACTAACCTAAGGACATCACACACATCCATGCCCGAGGCAGGATTCGAACCTGCGACCGTAGCGGTCACGCGGTTCCAGACTGTAGCGCCTAGAACCGCACGGCCACCCCGGCCGGTGGATCGCCGAGAAACAGAACTGCCTGCTTCCGGTAGTCCATTGATAATACATCTGTCTTGCAACATTTTTACAAACCAAAACACAGCGTCGGTAACTTCCCGCTTGTCGTCGTCTGTGACAAGCCCCGAACTATATATTTCAGCAGCTGGTCAAATGATGCACATCCTCATAGATATGACACAACAAATAATAATTAATTACTACGGCATAAACAGAAAAGCTAATTACTGCAAACTACATACAGCACAAGTCATATGCTACTTACGGAAGATCACTGTATTCTTTCATTAAACATATTTTATTCGGCGGTTAACGATAAAAAATCATACATGTATTCTCCAAGTATCCAGAGGCAGCCTAATGGAGGAAAACAAGTATTTACGATTGACTTCTATAAGGTTCGTCCTGGACAGCCTCACTCTTCGAGATTCACAACTATGATATGACGAAGATGCAACCGGGACAACATAACTTTCTCCGCATGCATTCTGTCCCGTGCCTCGCTGTAAACAAGCGTCGCGCGGTTGGCTATCTGTGGTCCCTCGTGAGGAATTCGCAGCTCTCTTACTCGGGGTGTTTTCATGTGACAAGGTTTAGTTTAATTCTTTACTAATTCACGTCGCTTGGCAAATTAATTTGGCTACCTAATTACTATTATTATTCCCTGTTGAGTTGCGTAGCTTATTAACCCTCCTACACCTACTGATTCTGATACGAAAACCTACAATTTAAAGAGATGAAAATCGTACAGTTTCCTCGAGATTCGAATTCGAGTTCTCGGCTTCCCAGTCAGTTACTTTGGCCGTTGCGCTACTTTTTTTTATCTCAATTGGTTCGTTATTGTTCGATATATTTGTGCGTGGTGGACGTCCCATGAAGATTGTTCAAGCTCATCGTTCATCCATTAACTCAGTTTTTTTTTATTTATTACAGAGGGCAGCTAGCTAATCCTATGACCGAACACGCTCAGCTAACGTGCCGGCTAAGCTATCAGCGCTCTCGGCGAAAAGCGTTTACCATGTGGGTACATAAGCAGCAGCTGTAAAAGTTTCTTTCCCCGATTTCTGGAGAAGCACGCGTATGCGGACCCCGTACCTGATGATGAAAAATGCTCCATTTACAATTATCTATCGATCCTGGCGACTTTGAGTCGATTGCTAATCATAACCTTTAGGCGTGATTTTCACAAAAACAGGGTTGCGTTGAGCCAAAATATCTTCATAAAGTTAAGGCTAACCTGCAATTGACCTTCTTCTTCTGTCCTGCATGCACACGCATTGCCCGAACTCTTAAGGGACTCGGTATGATTGTCTGCCACGAGTATTGAGTGTAATGGGCAGGGCACTACGAATGTAGTGTGTGGACATTAAGTTGGGAATGTGGGTCTCACGGGGAACATGCAAGGAATAAATCCCTGCAGTCGCACTGTCCTCTGTGCCCTCGGTGGCTCAGATGGATGCCGGCACGGTAGCTCAGCGTGTTCGGTCAGAGGGTTAGCTACTCTCTGTTACAAAAAAATTAGTGAACGGATTAACGAAGATCCTAAACGGGTGTCATCGAACGTCCGCCCCGAACAAAGTCAACGAACAATATAGAACAAATGAGATCAACCAAAAAAAAAGATGGATAGAACGTCTGCCATGTAAGTAGGAGATCCCGGGTTCGAGTCCCCGTCGGACACATTTTCAACTGTCCCGTTGATGTATATCAACGCCTGTCGACTGCTTAGAGTCTTGATTTAATTATCATTTCAAAATATCGTAGAGTCCTTCGTTTCAGCTTGTACACAAGCTTCCTGCCAAATTTCAGCCGAATCGGTTGGACGTGTCTGAGGCCTTCCCCTTGTGAGATTCACTGGAAGAATCTTCAGGAAATTTAGTCTATCGAAAAAGGAAGTAGCTTACAAAACTCTGGTTGGAGCTATATTTGAATATTACTAGTCAGTATGGGATCCGTTTTAGATAACTTTGATTAAGGAAATAGAGAATACCCAAGGAAGAGTTGCACGTTTCGGTCAGAGTTCATTTAGTAAGCGCGAAAGCGTCACAGAGATGCTCAGCCAACTTCAGTGGCAGACACTGCAAGAGAGGCGTTCCACTATGTCTACTACTTAAGTACCAAAAGCGTATATTTTGCGTAGTTCTACGTATATGTCGCGAAAAATGATGAAATAAAACTAGGGGGTTTCTGGCCCACACGGAGTCTTACCGGCAATCCTTCTCCCTGTGAACTGTTCGCGACTGGAACAGGAAAACGGTGCGGCGTATACGTGTGCGTGTACTTAGATGTAGATGTAGTGGTCTGGCTGCATAAAACTGACGGACTTGGCTAGCGTTAATTCGTGCAAATAAAATTCATTTTCGGTCGTGCAGATCCGAGCGTGATATTATTGTGTGACTTTCTCCTTTGTTGTTGTTGCGGTCTTCAGTCCAGAGACTGGTTTGATGCAGCTCTCCATGCCTCTCTATCCTGTATAAGCTTCTTCATCTCCCAGTACCTACTGCAACCTACATCCTTCTGAATTTGTTTAGTGTATTCATCTCTTGGCCTCCCTCTACGATTTTTACCCTCCACGCTGCCCTCCAATACTAAATTGGTGATCCCTTGATGCCTATGAATATGCCCTACCAACCGATCCCTTCTTCTAGTCAAGCTGTGCCACAAATTTCTCTTCTCTCCAATTCTGTTCAATACCTCCTCATTAGTTATGTGATCTACCCATATAATCTTCAGCATTCTTCTGTAGAACCACATTTCGAAAGCTTCTACTCTCTTCTTGTCTAAACTATTTATCGTCCACGTTTCACTTCCATACATGGCTACACTCCATACAAATACTTTCAGAAACAACTTCCTGACACTTAAATCTATACTCGATGTTAACAAATTTCTCTTCTTCAGAAACGCTTTCCTTGCCATTGCCAGTCTAATTCCCGCAGTATCACCCTATTTAATTCGACTACATACCATTTCCTCGTTTTGCTTTTATTGATATTCATCTTATATCTTCCTTTCAAGACACTATCCATTCCGTTCAGCTGCTCTTCCAGGTCCTTTGCTGTCTCTGAGAGAATTACAATGTCATCGGCGAACCTCAAATGTTTTATTTCTTCTCCATGGATTTTAATTCCAACTCTGAATTTTTCTTTTGTTTCCTTTACTACTTGCTCAATATACAGATTGAATAACATCGGGGATGGGCTACAACACGTCACTTGTAAGGAAGAAAAGTCAGTCGTAAGTCGGGAATGAATAAAGCTATGCTCTGATGAAAGATACTATCGTTTTTCGCATGTTTTTATGCTTGATATGTTAGATGACCCCTTTCCATTCGAAAATTACGAATTATGTCCTTGACTGGGGCTTCTGAAATAGACACCATGTTGCTAATTAACCCTTAATTGTCTTCTCCCTCCCATCTCGTAGTGTCACAATGACTTTAAATTTCTGTTCATCCACTTATTTTTGTTTTATAAGCCTGATTCCACACGTATAAACCGCACTGTACATAGAATTTATTCATAAGAACCTCTGAAACAAAAAAACTGCTGACTGGGGAAATTGCATCGTACAAGCATTGACATTTCTTAGTTACACATTTTTTAAGAGTGGCCAACAACGTTGAAAAAGTTCTGTGCACACGTTGCTTTTTTAACATAAGTTCATTAAGTTGCATGTTGCAACAAATTTGGGGAAATACGTTATTGATCCCTCCAGCGATCCTTTGTACAAAAGTCTCCAATTTATAAAATGTCGTTAATGAGGTTCCTGAAAAAAAACACATTTTTCTGTGTACGAAAATAACCATTAAGAGAGTCATAAATCTACTGAACGAATCAACTGCCATTTTGTTAATGGCTCACAAAGAGGCCTTGGAAGAAAAACGTCGCCCCTCCACTTTCTTCGCACCCTCGACGTTTATAGCATCCGGCTTCTCTTGTGCTAAAAACGGACGTAGGGGCGACTTGGGACGAAGAGGAACTTATGTAGGGCGGGGTATTTGTCTCTGTTCCAGCTGGCAGTCATTCTGTTGTTTTTCCATCCACACATACGGTACAGGAGAGTTTCTGTGAATACCAGTAATGTACATGTTACTAGCTGCCGATGCATGCAGTAGAATGCATGGAAAAAATGGAATTAAACGGAGCGAAAAGGAGAAAAAAAAGAAAGAAACAAGAAAGGAGATTCCATTAAAAGCTCCGTGAACCAATAAGTGTTCTGAGGAAGAAATGTGTCTCTCAGAATATAAGATTAAACATCGGTGTAAGTGACTGTTGTCAGATACCTAATGGTTGAAGCGCAAACATAATGTGAGAGGCAGTAAAGACACAAGTGTTTGTATAGGGCAATGTGCTTCGAGTCCCGGATGAGCACACAGTTCTCACGTGTATAAAGTTTCGTTGTAGCGTGTGCTCGGCTGTAGAACGAAATATTGATACCAAAAGAAAACTCTGACTTTAAATTGTTACTATTAAAACACATATATTACATAGGCCAACATACGGTAAGTAGTGGTGGGTTTTTAGTGTACCGCTGTTATCCTCCATCCATTGCTATTCCACCCGAGCGGGAAGAACGATTTTCAATAGGACCCATATTCGTATAAAGTGTGTCTAACTTTTCGGCATGGTCATAATGCGATAGATCCTGGATTACCTTCAGACATAAAATTATATACACTAATGAGCCAAAATATAATGGCCGCTGCTCACTGAGAGACTTAACGCTGGTTAGTGGCGGTGCAGGCACGTGACGCTGTAACGAAACAACGTCAGCGGAGCAGAGACGTATGGGGAATTTAACTTCACTGGAAAGTTAAAATGACGATGAATTGAAAATCTTCAAAAATGGTTCAAATGGCTCTGAGCACTATGGGACTCAACTTCTGAAGTCATTAGTCCCCTAGAACTTAGAACTAGTTAAACCGAACTAACCTAAGGACATCACAAACATCCATGCCCGAGGCAGGATTCGAACCTGCGACCGTAGCGGTCTCGCGGTTCCAGACTGCAGCGCCTTTAACCGCACGGCCACTTCGGCCGGCTTGAAAATCTTCAAACTGCAGGAAATATTTTATGTTTCGGGAATAACTGGCTTCGCTTCCTATTTTCGCGACGGTGAAAATTTGAAACATTTCAAGTGCGATAATTTAATTTGCTCTAGGCAGTCGAACTTTTTAGTTAATTGAAGAGCAGACTCTAAACCATTACTACAGTTCGTACTTATCTCGGTGTGATGGTCGCAATGGCGGCTGTGCAAACTTCCCCCAAGCCGTTTATTGCGGCTTGTAGACCACTCACCTACTTTTCCACTTGTTAATCTGTTAATATCACAAAAGAGAGGTTAATGTTAAGAAATAATACAACGAAAGTCATTACTGGTATAAAATAGATAATTATTCCCATCAATATATTTACAACGATACGTACATCTTAACACACGAAGCCCAGGAGGAGGAGAGGTGAAGAGGGAAGCGACAGGTGATGGACGTCAGACAAAAGGCGAATATAATTTTACAAAGATGGTCCTGTCACACAATCTATTGCTCAGAATTTAACTGATAGAATTTTTATGATTTTAGATATCAAACTTGTAAGTTCTTTTCTTATTATAGAGAACATATTCTATAGTCAGACAATTATATGCTCTAAAAAGAAATAAATGTCATTCAAACAATAAAGTAAAGAAAATGTACTATCGTGTCTGTATAGAAATTATTCGAGCGACGATGCGGGCCACAAATGGGGAAACCCACTGACAGAATCGACTTTGACAAAGGACAGATTGCCGTGACCCGGCCCCTGGGAACGAACATCTCGGAAACGGCGAAGCTGATCGGCCGTTCACGTGCTACTGTCGCGAGCATCTACGGAGGGTAGTAGGGGTGTTGGATGTCCACGTCTCATCTAGAACGTACAGAACGTTAGGCGACCGTCTGTTATACATACATCAAAAAGAGTTTTGCATTACCTCGCTTCCGAGAGTTCCGGAACCTGTACAGAGAACTGAAACAGACATCATTTCCGTCCTTTTTATTGCTCATGAAAAAAACACATTACATGTTGTACCACCATACAGCGAGACCTTCGGAGATGGTGGTCATGATTGCTGTACACAACAGTACCTCTAATACCCAGTAGTACGTCCCCTTGCATTGATGCATGCCCGTATTCGTCGTGGCATACTATCCACAATTTCATTAAGCCACTGCTGGTCCGGATTGTCACACTCCTCAACGGAGATTCGGTGTAGATCCCCCAGAGTGGTTGGTGGGTCACGTCGTCCATAAACAGCCCTTTTCTATCTATCCCAGGCATGTTCGATAGGTTCCATGTCTGGAGAACACGCTGGCCACTCTAGTCGAGCGATGTCATTATCCTGAAGGAGGTCATTCACAAGATGTGCACGATGGGGGCGCGAATTGTCGTCCATGAAGACGATTGCCTCGCCAATGTGCTGCCGATATGCTTGCGCTATCGGTCGGAGGATGGCATTCACGTATCATAGAGCCGTTACGGCGCCTTCCATAACCACCAGCGGCGTACGTCGGCCCCACATAATGCCAACCCAAAACAGCAAGGAACCTCCACCTTGCTCCACTCGCTGGACAGTGTGTCTAAGACGCTCAGCCTGACAGGGTTGCCTCCAAACACGTCTCCGACGATTGTCTGATTGAAGACATATGCGAACTCATCGGTGAAGAGAACGTGATGCCAATCCTAGACTGTCCTTCCGGCATGTTGCTGGGCCCACCTGTACCGCGCTGCATGCTGTCGTGGTTGCAAAGATGAACCTTCGCCATGGACGTCAGGAGTGAAGTTCCGCGTCATGCAGCCTATTACGCACAGTATGAGTCATAACAAGACGTCTTGTGGCTGCACGAAAAGCATTATTCCACATGGTAGCGTCGCTGTCAGGGTTCCTCCGAGCCATAATCCGTAGGTAGCGGTCATCCACTGCAGTAGTAGCCCTTGGGTGGCCTGAGCGAGGCATGTCATCGACAGATATTGTCTCTCTATATCTCCTCCATGTTCGAAAAACATCGCTTTGGTTCACTCTGAGACGTCTGGACACTTAACTTGTTGAGAGCCCTTCCTGGCACAAAGTGACAATGTGGACGCGTTCGAACCTTGATATTGACCGTCTAGGCATGGTTGAACTACAGACAACACGAGCCGTGTACCTCCTTCCTGGTGGAATGACTGGAACTGATCGGCTGTTGGACCCCATCCGTATAATAGGCGCGGCTCATGCATGGTTGTTTACATGTTTCGGTGGCTTAGTGACATCTCTGAACAGTCAAAGGGATTGCGTCTGTGATGCAATATCCACAGTCAACGTCTGTCTACAGGAATTTTGGGAACCAGAGTGATGCAAAACCTTTTTTGATGTATGTATGTCTAACAACAAAATACAATATAGGGCAGTCACAAGTGTTTCGGATCACGTTGTTGAACTTGGGATTCCGCAGGAGACGACCCGGTGTGGTCCCATGTTGACACAAACACATCGTCAGTTACGATTGCTGTGGCACTGGATATTCGAGATTGGACCTTGAGTCAACGGAAACTTGTCGCCTGGTACGATTTATCTCGTTTCTTGTTACACAAAGTCGATGGATGAGTACAGATATACCGCCGCCCAGGCAACAGGTTGTCCGAAACATGCGCTGTGGACGCAGGCAAATGGGGGCAGTATTATGCTATGGGGGGACATTATCTTGGGCTTCGTTGGGAACTATGGTAGTAACAGAAGGCACCATGACGGCGGTGGATTACGTGAACATTGCTGCGGATCGCCTGCATCCCCTCATTTTTGGTGTCTTCCCCAAGGGCGTGGCATCTTCCAACAGGATAACTGTCCGTGTCAGAAGGCCACAGTAGTTTGACGAGCATGATAGTGAACATATGTTGATGTCTTGGCCATCAAATTCGCTTGACGCGAACCCAGTGGAACACATCTGGAACGCTGCTGGGTGCCAGCTCGGCACCTACAAGCCGCCTGTCCGCAGTTTACTTGGATTGCAGGATCTGCGTAGACATCTGCTGCCCCGTGTCTCAGAAACCTACCAAGGAGTCCTCGAAATCAAGCCACGCAGAATCGCTGCTGTATTGCGTTTCGCAGTTGTACCAATAGATCATTAATGTTTTGGCTCATCAGTGTAAATTGGTTCAAATGGCTCTGAGCACTATGGGACTTAACATCTGTGGTCATCAGTCCCCTAGAACTTAGAACTACTTAAACCTAACTAACCTAAGGACATCGCACACATCCATGCCCGAGGCAGGATTCGAACCTGCGACCGTAGCAGTCGCGCGCTTCCGGACTGAGCGCCCAGAACCGCTAGACCACCGCGGCCGGCTTTTAGTGTAAATTGTAAAGGATCCTAATTCACTACTTCGAGATACGAGACTGAAGGTCGGAAATGAATGTTCTAAGTTTTACATTACGTTTTTACAGTGCCCTTATTCTTATTCCATAGATGCACCCTCTCCCTTCTCAGCTTCCCCCCAAAAAATAATACACATATTTGCCATCACCTTCACTTTACCAAGCCACAAATTCCTGGGATTTTAATAATGATAATAAAATGAAAAAAAAATGCTTTAATATGATTATAAAAATTTGCTTACATAAGTAGTTAGTATAGGGATTCTCCTCTAAGGAGCCAGATGGGAGGTGCGGCGTGAATCATGACGCTCCTCCATCGCTCCCCCCACCCCCCCACCCCATCCCCGTCCTCCTTCGCTCCCCGCCGTAAGACGCTCCCCTTGGATCTGCAGCTGACAGGATGCTTTTCACTGACATACACAACTTACATTTGGTTTACAGCAACTGCCCAAAGTGACTACTGCCAGGCTCAATGCATGCCACCGCAACGCAGCATGCGCTTTTGTGGCACTTACTCAAATACAGTTGCTATTCATTGTATTCTACAGCGATGCAGACAGCAATGAACCTATCGAAAAGTTTCTCTTCAGTTTCTGTTAGAATTCTACTTGGCTTCAGTTTCTACACCGACGACTTCATGCAAGCCCGTAGGAGAAAAGAAATCCAATGTTAGTGAGATCTTGCTACTATGCTGGCCATCAGGACCACCACTTGCAGTCCAGCAGTGAGAAAATCTATTGTTAACCTGTTCACCTGTTGGAAACACATGCCCTAGCCGACGACAAAAGCTCGCAGCCTATAAAAAATCAAAATTTGACATTTTTATATAAATTGATTCCCAGTTAGCTGTAAAATATGTTATTTAACTTGTGCTTGTCGTATTTTTACATTACAAACTTGTTTCGACTACTATCCCATTTCAACTGTATCTGTTGATGTACGACGACATTACTTACGTCTATGTATGAGTGTGTTTTATATCAAGTTGTTTTACAATTTTACTTACGTCTGGATGGGGTGACATTCATAACTCATCTTGGAGAGGATATTTGTGTGGTGACAAGTTGTAAGAATAGAGTAATTTCGTCAGTATAGAATAATATTTTTGACATATAAAATGAAGTTCTCGCTCCTACTGTGCTTTATATTAACAGAGTAAATCGTATCTCTGAATGTCAGAGATGACCGTTGTATACCATAGATATTAGAATATTGTTGTTCACTATAATTTAAGCTTGTATATTGTTTTTTGTGTGTCATACGTTTTTTTCGTTTTCTTTTTCTAAAATTTTCAGTAAATATTTCTACATAATTTTTATGCTTCAGATCAATTTGTTCGTTGAGGATGTCGTTGGGATACTTGTTCGTACTCGAGTAACTTTTCAATTCGTCCAAAATGTTTATAATAGAGCCTTTAGCCATTATATGTAGAATTTTTAACTCATTTCGATGTGTTCTGCTGTGTGAATTTAGTTCTTTTGGTGCAGTTGGAAACTTGACTAGTTGGTTTCACAGTTTTTCGTATGTTTCCAGAATTACCAGCAAGTTTCTTCTGGTATGTTCTTTAAATCGAATTGTAAATCTTGCTGTCTGCCCAGCGTAAAAGTTAGTGCCGTCGTTGCACGAAATTTTATAGGTGCCTGGGTTGGAATGAACGCGAGCTTTTGTTTTTCCTGATCTAAGTTTTGTTCCTAAATTATTGTTTGTGGGAAGTGCTAGTCTTACGTTCGGTTTCTTGAACAGTTCGTTCATTTTGTTCGTTATGTTGCCAAAGTATGTTGTTGGTATAAATTTTGATCAGGTTTTATTTCTGTCTTCCCTTTTCAGTGCTATGGCTTTCTGTATGAGTACTGTTTTTGGTTGTGTGTGTCGTTCAAGTAGTCTGAGAGCTGTGTCGTTTGATTACAAACCCCTAATTCCCAACGAGTTGAAAAAAATCGCATATATATTTGTATCGCTAATTACAAGTTAGAAATGAAATTAGTTCCACATTAACTACCACGAAATTTCGCTTCTAGTGACATTTGTTGCAGCAGAACTAGCAAGCCGTTACCCTCGGAAATTATTCCTTATTGAATCAGAGTCCTACTCTCGCGGAGGAAATTACCAACGTCACCCTTTCGCTGTGGATTCGCAAACCCTTATGCGCCCACGCGGGGTACACTAATTCAGCGAGATGAGCTCATTTATGTCCTCCCCCCAGGCAGGAAGATGCAGCCGGTGACGAATCACGTTTTCTTATTCTTGTAATGGTGAGAAGACGTCATGTCCTTAATTACAGTATCTCGATGCGCTGAAGGCTGTAACGCCGATCCTCCGGTGTAGCACAGCTCGTTTTCATATACACAGTTTGTAACTGTCATTCTTTTAACGTAAGATTATTCCTCTTAATATGTAGATTATGACTGCATTTTATTTTAATTTTTGATTCGGTCAGTTATTACGTGAAATATTGAAAATCAAATTTTTGTTGTCCCTGGACACTGCCAGATAGGCAGCCCGCGACTGGTATCGGGTTTCGCGTTTCGTTATGGTCTCTTAGTAGATATTTCTACAAATAAAAAGTCAGTCTTTAGTGGAAGTTTTCGCTTTTCTTTTACGAAGATAATGGCTGAATATATAAATTTAAGAAAATAAATAACATAAATAAGGTATTAAAAATGTCTAAAATCAAAGAATAATTATTTCACGTTCTTGTGCTTCCCTGCAGGTCGTGCTGGCCAACTTCATTATGTACACGGTCATCCAAACTTCGAAAAGCGGTGTTGGATTCTATGTAAGTACTTAAAGATAGAAAGGGTATTAAGGCAATACGCGTGTACACAGTAATTCAGTTATTTAACCATTCCACTACCTCTCTCAGTAGCAAAATCAAAATTTCTTTGGTATCAGCTCCATATGGGTGCAAGGGCAAGTGCGTTTCACCTTGACTTCGTATGTGTTATCACGAGCGAACAATGTACTTGGTGTCCAGTTCCATGCACAAGTGGTTTCCACTTAAACGTAACTAAGGACTGGTTTGATGCAGCTCTGCACGTTAGTCTGTCCTATGCAAGCCTCTTCATCTCTGCATAGCCACTGCAACCTACATTCGTTTGTACCTGCTTGCTGTAGTCAAAGCTTGGTCTCCCTCTACAACTTAACCCAAAGCAGTTCCTTCCATTACCAGTTCTCAGGATGTGTCCCACCAAACGATACATTCTTTTAACCATAAATTTCTTTGACTCCACGATTCCATATAATATCTCTCCATTAGTTATTCGATCTGTCCATATAATCTTCAGCTTTGGACTGTAGCACTACATTTCGAAAGCTTCTGTTCTATTCTTGGTCTGTACTATTTAGCGTCCACGTTTCATTAGCGTACAAGACTACAGCCGAGACAAATACTTTCAGAAAACACTTCCTAACACCTAGATTTATATGAGGTGTTAACATATTTATCTTTCTCAGGAAGACTGTGATTGCAATTGCTACTCTGCATTTTTCACCCTCTTTGCTAAGGCGATTGTCAACTATTTTTCTACCCTGATATCAGAACTCATATGCTATTTTCATTGTCTTATTTTCTAATCTAGTTACCTTGGCATTACCTGGTTTAATTCGAATTCATTCCTATACCCTTGTTTTACGTCAATCGATCTCCGTTTTATACATTTTTTCAAGATGAAATGCAATAAAAAATTTAGCGAAAATTAATATATTTTGCTAGATTTTTATCGTTTGGCTGCAATTAAAAGTTAGTTGCGCTACATGTATCTTTCGCAGTGTATCTCATTACCGCACAAACAGTTTTAAAATGAAAATATTTATCTTAAAACTACATGAATGTTAGTTGCAGTTTTTAGTGTTTTTGTGTGTCGACACAGTTGCTTTATTTGACGGTATCCAGCCAACCATAATCCCAATAAAGAAGTTGATCCAACTTCAAAACCAAAAGTACTGTATCAATGACAGACACAAAGTACCTCTAAACCACTGCTAGGAAATATTTTATAGGTTTCTAACAATTCGTACATTATACATCTTTGTTGTGACATCCGTTACAATTGATTTTCATTAGAACAATTGTTTAATATTTTCGCCTAAAGGTAATAACACTGCAATCTATTATGAAATGTTCTTTCTTCTTTTATAAAACGCAGTTTCCTATATCCTAGCTGTCCTTATTTTTACCATAGTCATTTTTCCATGTTTAAAAGACTCTAACACTCGCTCATATATTTTCAGAAGTTTTTAATTACAGACAGTTTTGCACTATTTGTGTTGTCTTTTTGCAGTTTTTATTTTGTACTGGAACTGAAAATTTATGTTGCCTAAACTCTTGAATATCCAGTACCTGTGTACTTTTGCTCCTCATTATTCTTCGAAATTACGAAAAAGAAATTCAAAATACAGCAAACACCGCTTATTACGAGCCAAAAATGTTACACCACCACCCATAAGCTGGTTAAAGTGTCAAATTCCTGAAAAATCTAGCATGAAGTGAAACAAGAAAGTGTCGAATACTTCACAAGCTCAAAGTATCGTATTCTGCAGTAATCTCCAGTTGAGTCAGCTAGATTTCAGAAGTATCAGATACATAGCTACATTTCAAAGACGCTATATATTTAGTACCACTGATCTTCCAAGTCATTTGTTGTTCCTGACATTGGCAAATCTCGAAGTTTTTATTTCTTCTCGCTGAAGTTTATTTTACTTTCCAAAATTTTTCGTCTTTATGACACCGCCTACTCAACGTGCAGATCGAACAGCTTGGGGACACTTCCAAACTACTGCCTCCCTTCCGGGTCCTTCGGCCCATAACTGCAGTCTGGTTTCTTTACAAGTTGCAAATAGCTAAGAAAAGGAAAAAAAGGAAATTAGTATAAAGAGATAGCGAGGTAGGTGAGGGAACTGGATAAAGGCAAGACAGTGTCAGATATCGACTTCGTACGTTCACGTCCCAGCGTTGTACAGGGGGTGAATAAAAATATGGAAACACAAAAAACAACACATCACATTAGCAGCGTACAAACGATGTACGAAAACAGTTGGCATTCCAACCTGCTTCTTGTCGTCTCGGAACGGATAAATGCCGGTTTTCAAGGGATTCTTATACTTTTCTTCCTGCATAACAGCGGCAAGTACAGGTAACGACGACGGAGCTGGATAAGTACTATGCACATTTCTCTCCAAAGCAGACTACCAAGTCTCAATAATAGTGAGAGCTGTTGAATGTGGTGGCCAGGAAAGATGCGACAATTCATCGTCGTGTTCACAAAACCAGTTCTGAGTGATGTACGCTGTGCGAACTGGGGCCCTGTCTTCTTGGAAAACAGCATCACCACTGGCGAACAAATATTGTACCATGAGATGGACCTGATCAGCCAAAATGGTCACGTAATGCGACTTTTAGTGTACTCATGGGGCCCATGGAATACCACGATACGGCTTCCCAAATCATCACCGAATCCCCGACGCGTTTCACTCTTGGGACGTAAAGTCGGCCAGAAGTTAAAAACAATATTAAACGAGATTCATCCGACCAAATGACATTCTTCCATTGCTCCATAGTCCATGTTTTATGGCTTCGGCACCTCCTTTTCGTGTTACGGGCTGATGAGAGGTTGTGGAATTCCTGTTTGCCCTGCAGTTCCCTGCTCATGGAGCTCCTTTCGTGTTTCCAGAATAAATTTTCAATCTGCAGCGTAGTGTGCGCTGATATGAAACTTCCTTGCAGATTAAAACTGTGGTGCCGGACCGAGACTCGAACTCGGGACCTTTGCCTTTTGTGGACAAGTGCTCTACCAAGGTAGGAGACGAGGTACTGGCAGAAGTAAAGCTGTGAGGACGGGGCGTGAGTCATGCTTGGTTAGCTCAGGTGGTAGAGCACTTGCCCGCGAAAGGCAAAGGTCCCAAGTTCGAGTCTCAATCCGGCACACAGTTTTAATCTGCCAGGAAGTTCCTTTCGTGTTGTTTTGGTGCTGACAGGATTTGCCAGTGCGACTTTCAGTTCTGCAGAGCCTTTTTTGGCTGTCGTCCTCTTATTTTTCGTCACAATCCTCTTCGATGACTATCTGTCACGGTCACTCAGTAAATATGTTCGTCCACGTCGTGACTTAGCTTACAATGTTTTTCCCCTTCCGCTGTATGAAGCATAGATCTTCGATACCGTACCTCTTGAAACACCAAAAAATTCGACTACGTTGGTGTCGGAAACATCCATCATACGAGCACCAACAATTTTTCTACTTTCGAATTCACTTGGCTCCGACATAATTACTCAAAACACAGTTCTGACCAAGACTGATACTTGGAATGTATTGAGGGCGATGCACAGGTGCCTTTCATCTTCAGATACAGCAGCGCCACCTGATGGCTTTGCTAGCATCTGCATTTATGTTCAAGCAAGATTCCCTCTGGTGTTTCAAAGTTTTTGTCTAACCCATGTATATTGCATCTATAGACTGTAGACTGAACCTGTGGTGTGGGCCTTATAACGGCAAAACGTTATGATAAGTGCATAACAATGTTTTAGAGCAATTTTCGAATTTAAAAGCCTTTAACGTAGCATTTAATGTTATCATTTAAATGTATAAAATTTTACTACATAATTTATGATTTAATGTATTTTTGAAATTTACAATAAACTTCTTCTTTCCATTGTGATTAGTTCGTATTTTATGACTGTTGTTGATAATAGATTACAGAGGAAATACAGATATGGTCTTATTACATTCATAGCTTTATTTTGCTGTTACGTTATTGTAATGTGTCGACACGCCACAGTGGTTCTACATATTGCGCTGCAGACGATTCAGGCGCCGCGATGCTGGAATAGGGATGTTGACCAATGTGTAGAGTTGTCTACACTGAGTAGGAGTACAATACTAATTTTTATAAAAATACATACAATATTAAGATATCTTGTACACTCTTCGCAGTATCTTGTTAACGAATAAAATTAGCCTTTCTGCAAATCGTTTGCCGCGCGGAGTGGCCATGCGGTTTGAGGCGTCATGTCACGGATTGCGCGGCCCGTCCCGCCGGAGATTCGAGTCCTCCCTCGGGCATGGGTGTGTGTGTGTTGTTCTTAGCGTAAGTTAGTTTAAGTAGTGTGTAAGTCTAGGGACCGATGACCTCAGCAGTTTGGTCCCTTAGGAATTCACACATATTTGAATATTTGCAAATGGTTTTCCTGAAGTTAAAGAGCTAATGAACTCGCATCGAATGGAAAGCAACAAAAAAAGTTATGGGTCCTGGTTGGATTAAATGATGAATGGAAGAACTCTGATTTTCATAAAATCAAACTCTCTTCGAACTGAGGGATTCCGGTAGCAGTTCTTTTGAAAAGTCTTGGCGATTTTGCCAACTGAAGTGCTACGCATTTGATCGGATGCCACTGGAAGTTTGACGCGAAGGATCGCGGAATTTGAGAAGAAAATTCTGTCTTAATTTGTATTAACTGTCCACTGAAAAATTCGGCTGAATAAGTCCGTAAACAATATGAGAGATATTCGGAAAGTAAGGTCCGATCGGTCGAGAAGTGGAAACCACTGTGATAACCAAAAATGTTTTACTGGCAACAATTAGCTACACCTACCATCTACTAGTCTACATAGTCGCCGCTCCGACTTCTGTAGTAACGCTGAACCAACTTTCCAATACCCTCGTCATAAAAGGCTGCCGCCTGTGTTTTCTGCCCATTCTCTATGACGGTCTAAAGCTCGTTTCCTGTGCCAAAATGTTGTCTTCATAACCAAGGGTTCACGTGCGCAGAGATGACATTCAGGTGTAGCCAATTACATAATGTGCTGTGGGTCATCAAACACATGCCGTCGAAAATGTTGCAGGAGCATCTTCATTGCTCCTGCAGAGTGCTGCCGAGAATTGTCATGAAGGAGGAAACACGTGACAGTTACGTTATGTAGGATGCATGACATCAGGCGAAATCATTCAGCAGGCCCTCATACGTGGCGGAAGACACTATTTTCTAGGTATCTTTACGTTCTACTGTGCATTCAGGATTGATAAGTGCGGCGTGACACGATTGACGGGCATACTAGATACACTCCGCAACAAATCTGTGAAAAGCTTCATTGGATGTTCACTGTGGTTTCCATTTCGTGCACAACCGGAACTTGCTTTCCGAATAGCCCTCGTAATTACGCCCACGTCTTTTCCATCGACAGGGGGCCTCACGCCACAGTAATAAGACAAAGAAACTTTCTTTTTTCCAAACTTTTGTGTTGCGGGCCCCGCAGACTGCAGACAGACATCGTGCACCTAAATGCGGCTCGGTGCGTACCCCGAACTCGGTCCGCCAACATTTCTCACAATCAGTGCGGGCCAGTGAGGCGTGCCTGGCAGCCGCCTTTGGCATTCTCCCAACGTGTCTGCTGCCTGCCTGCCGCTCAGCGTGAATACTGAACAGCCAGGCGGGCGCCGGCCGTTGGTAATTCAATTCGTCTGAGCGCCAAACGTATCACTGCAACGAGAGTGTCAAAGCATGCCCTCATCTAATTGCTTTCATCTGCAGATTCAAATTCGATTATGACACTCGTTTTTGTGCCCTGAAATGTTAAACCTTTATATCATCTCTGACCCTGTGGTGAAAACATTGGTGCGTGAAGCATACAAAAACAATCACTGTCACAGCTTAGCAACATATCTTGTCTAGGACCCCAGAAAATTCTTTTTTTAACAAAGAAATTCGGCAAACAGCTGTGCAAATTGAGAAGTTATTTTATTTTCGCTACCAGTTTCGGCAATTCAGTATGCCATCTTCAGGCCCCATATGTACCTCTAAAAATTGTTGTTATTGGCATACTGAGGCTATATATTTCTGGGTATCTGCACTGTAACTCATTGAGTTGCAATCAACTCTTCGAAGGAAGCACTTGAAGCATGAATTCACGACATACAGGAACAGATGGCCCCAGTATGCCAATATCGACAGTTTTTGAGAGGTGCATATGGGACCTGGAAATGGCCTACTGAATTTCCGAACATGGTAGCGAAAATAAAATAACTTTTTTTATGTGATGATCTTGCTTCCCTTGCTTATGAAGTGTTAAAACACTTATCTCTTTTGCTATTGACGTTTATTGCTATTACAGATGCATTTTGTATAATTTATCAGCAAACAACAAGGTTTCTGCCGACATTTCATGCATTGTTATAGCTATGTAGTATTCATTTATTTTGTCTCATGTTTGTTTTGGGTGGGGAGCGCCATTTCAAAGTTTTGTGACGTTTAAGATGTTTAGCTCAAGAGTGTGTGTGTATGTGTGTGTGTGTGTGTGAGAGAGAGAGAGAGAGAGAGAGAGAGAGAGAGAGAGAGAGAGTTATGGAAAGACTGAGAGACACATAGAGTGAATGGTGCGGATAACGGAGAGGAGAACATAATTTAGATGGTAACCAATGCTATATAGGGGGTGGAGATTGTTTATACAGTTCTTCTATTGTGACTCATAGTATTTTATAGCACTGCGACATGTATTCATTTGGTACTTTCTATCCTTGAGCTAATGATTTTTGTATGTGCTAATTTTCTTCCGTTGTTTTACGAAATTTTATATCAGTTCGTACCCTGAAGTGCCAAAGAAACTGGTATAGCCTGCAGCTTAATAGCCTACGTACAAACGCGGCCGTGTTTACCCAACATCTTGGAGTTGTCTGGATTGTTGTGAGATCTTTGCTGGTTTTGAACATCTGCGCTGCATCTACGTTATTGTAAATTATTTGCTGTTTCAGATCATGGAATAAACTAAAGTAATATTTGACACCTAATAATGACTCCTTTTACAAATGTAAGTACTTTACGCCAAAAATTCATCTAACTTATCTAGAGGTCAACATGCAACAATAATTT
Source organism: Schistocerca cancellata (assembly GCF_023864275.1). Taxonomy (NCBI): domain Eukaryota; kingdom Metazoa; phylum Arthropoda; class Insecta; order Orthoptera; family Acrididae; genus Schistocerca; species Schistocerca cancellata. Next base: position 546,181,082 of record NC_064630.1, on the reverse strand, counting down.
TTCATAAAGAAAATAAAGAAAAATCCCGCTCAAGATAGCAAAGTGCTGAAACGTAACTGGGTAATAACAAAACTGTAAAACAGTGTCTCACGTAAGGTGGAATTGATCTCTAGCTTTGTCTTAAGAAGCATGGAAATAAGAAGAGCTACGACTGCCAAAAGATGATTATTTTATCGTTAGGACGGATATTTTCCTTGCAGCTCTTCAGAAATTTCCAGAACACAACCATTAAACTTCAGAAAACCAAACATAATATAATATTTAACAAAATACATTTGGCTTATAAACTAATTTCCAGCTATTTAATTATAGTTGTAAGCAACATGTCATCTACAACACAACAGAAAAAATGTAGCGCTCAGATCATGTGGATAAAGCAAGAAATCCTTTCTCTGAGTTTCAAAAATCAGAATTGAATACTGAATTATACATACTGCTTATAGAAGCAGCGAATCATATTAAATATGGGCCATTTTTGGTGAATTAATGCACGGGGTTATAAAATACACAGATCCTATAATCGAAAGAAAATAGAAAATTCAGCTAAAGAAACTCACCAAGAACATAAACTACACAAAGGCTAGCCGTCATAACATCAACATGATAAACACTCCTTTCACAAATGAGTGATTGAACTAACAGAGATAAATTTATCTGAACAACAAAGCAACCTGTTTGAAAAGGGCCCCAAACATACCATAAATACAATGTTGTCCCAAATAACAATAGAGAACACTATAATGGGAATTGAATACATCATAAAGCAACAAGGAAGGCTGAACACACCTGTATTCAAGAGAACTAGTCCCTAAAAAAATAAAACACATAGTTAAAGAAAACAAAACCACCATAGCTGAAAACACAATCACAACTAAAAAAGACATACTGAGGGCTACAGAAAAAACTACAGCAGCAAAATACCGTTACGAGAAAAGCTGACAAGGAAAAACAATTATAATCATGAAAGGAAAGGAATACATCTACAAAACATTAGGTTCATCCAAACCAACAAATATCACAGGATTAACAAGTGATCCAACAAACAGATACCAAAGAAACTTACGGAAGTCTGAAAAACATGGGAACCATCTTCACACTGATGCAGATTAAAAGAATTATACAGAAAAAATTTCAGAGCCCCCTCCTGAAATCATTACCTCGAATTCCCAACCAAATGTCGTAGTAATACCTGTGCCAAGCTTTACCAATGTTATAACATACAACTTAGCCAAAGTGGCACACACATATTCCCACAGACAATACATAAATATACAGAAAATTGAACCTGAGGTACTCATGTGACCTAAGGGAAAGAGTTAAAGGAATGAAAACATAGCAAACATGGCATTACTAATTTCATTTGACATAATTTTCGTGTACATCCATTCCAACAGAAGACACTCTGAACTCTGTAGAAAGAAGCCTGAGACCACAGAGAAACACACCTGTGGCAAACATACAAGAAATATCAGCCATACTCAAGCTCGTCACAGAAAAAAATGCTTTAGATTCAACAAAAATTTTTACTCTCGAAAGTAAGGACCACGTACGAAATAGTGGCCTCTTAGCTGACATATTCATGAACAGAAAATTAAAACTTCGACAAAATTGTGAAACGAAAGCCGTATGGTACAAAATAAAATATTGGTACATGTATGTAGAGGGTATAATGTGCCTAATAGATGAACCAGACACTTCTATAAAAGGATTTCAGGATAATGTAAACACCTTCTACCCACAGATACAGTTTACCACAAACAGAAGAAAGATGTAGCTTCTAGATCTCACCATACACTATAGAAACAACAAACATGAGATCAGAATGTACAGGAAGACTACAATCACCACCAAAATTACACCCATCCAATAGAATTATCCTACAACACATACATAATCCAATTTAAGATACCTACTACACAGACCAAACAGAACATCCATGAACAAATATGACTACGTAGAAGAAATACACACAATAAAGAAAATTACACAGGAGAATGGTTCTGATGGAAAGACAGTAGGTCAAATAAACAACAAAATACAGCAACATAGTACACATAATCAAGAAATGTACACACAGACAGACACAACCTAAAACAAATTAGCAGGCAGTTAGCAACAAATGGCATGACTTACAACAACAGAGATACACACAAGATGAGCAACATACAGAAGAGATAAGAACTCAACATAACTCACTGGACCCTCACCACAACATGGAACAGGCTTGGAAGACAAGCCACCAAGACTGTTAATCACAGCTGCAAGGGTATACGGGTTTGCACGTAGGTGTACAGTACGTAACACGCGCTCGCCAGCCGACCTATCTTGGAATGCTGACAATTGGCTTGGTCAGTACACGTGCGTCTGGCCGCAGTGCGCCACAGGGGAGTAACCGACTGGCCAGCATGGCGTATAACTAGCGCGGCTTCGGGCGCGTAAATATCTCTTTTCTTACTCACCATGGAGCCTTTCGAAACGACCCTAATTAGCCGGTGTTAGGATGTCAGATACAGTGATGATGATGCGAGTAGCGTGCGTGTTTTGTGATCAGTCTTTTGTTAATAAACTGCTTAAACTTACTTCTCGGTGTTGGCCTGTTCTGTACCTCAAGGACCCACCGTTTACAAATCCTGACAAATATCTCATGAATTATCATCAGTGGGCAACAACACGAACAACCTCCATTACAGAAGTAGTCAGCATGGGGATAATTATGGAAAATCTACAGTCCTGAAGAGGTGCAGCACAACGTGAACTTCGAGCAGCAGCATGACCATCTTCAGACTACGCGGGGACATCAAACGCTGGAATTCAGGTAGGTTTACTCCAGTTAGGCTAGAATATGAAAGGCAGTGATGGATTTTTATTTTACCCTTGAGTGACTCATTGGCGTTAAATTAGACGAAATGCCGCAATCCAGTCAGAGTAACGTTTCGATCTACAAACTGTTATTAATGAACTTCAAGAAGAGATTCGGCAGTTAAAAGCAGAAAGAAGCGAGCGTAACATCCCGAAAGACTTGTCGAATGATAGTTCATGAAGTACAAGTACAAGTACAATAAAGAATTTTTCATTATTGCCATCAGTACCAGTGTTAAGCGGGAAACCCGATGGTGTGAAAGTGTTTTTTCGTAAACTTGAATGTGCCACCCTGTTAGTATCATGGACAAATTCCGAGAAGCTAGAGGTTGCCAAATTAAAAATTCTGGGAGCAGCACAAGATTTCATTAGTGCGGAGCTTACCTGCGTGAAAACAGAAAGTTACAATGAGTTTAGAACGGCGGTTGTTCAGATATTTAAACGTAAAAACGGGATTAGATTTTAAAGAGAGCAGCTTTACTGTCCGCGAATACGACGAGACGACTCTATCGAACAGTTTGCCGACAGAATTCAAAACATAAACGCTCAAACGTTCGAGTTAGTAGAAGATGAAAATGAAAATCGCATTCAATTGTTCGAAGCCGACCAGAGAGCCTTGGACACATTTTTTCATGGGTTGTACAGAGAGGAACAAAGCAAAGCTGTTAGATTGGCACGATGTAAAACGTTTCAGGAAGCAGTAGAATCAGCTGTGGGTTTTTTTGAAGCGCTACGACGACCGAATGAGATGCAGAAACAAGAACGCAGAGTTTTCAACACAACAGTACAATGCTACAGATGCAATAAGATGGGTCACAAGCGTAAGGACTGTAAAGGGGATCGAATCTGCTATCATTGCGGGATGCAGGTTTATATTTCGAGAGATTGTCGCAACAAGAAGAAAGGTAATGCGAACAACAGACGATCTGCCAGATCTTTAAACGAGTACGGGGACGAACGGGCCACCACTCCGTCCGCCCCCTGCCGCTGACAGTGATTCCTGTTAGTTCCAGCGAAAATCAGACCGAAAATGACTTCGTGACAAGTGCTGTATATCGTGGGACAAACATCAAACTACTTATTGACACAGGAGCACAGACCTAATTAATGTGGTGTTGCATAGATAAACAGTATAAATTGAAACCGTCGCTATTGAAAGTGCGAGGGTTAAACGGAGGAAAATACGTAACTATGGAGAATTTGACGTAGAATTAATTCTTGGCCAAGGCCAAGATGGTGTAAATAAAGATAAAAATAAATACACAGCAAGGGTGTAAGCACTTTCAAATATCGAAACGCGTTACGACGGTGTGCTTGGCTTTGATTTCTTGTCTACTAACGAGGCAGAGATATTTGTCGCAGAAAGAAAGATCAGACTATGCTGTATCAACTACAACCTAGGAAATGGTTCTTCATATCGTACTCAAAGGAACAGCAATACTGACGTAGCGGGAATGGATCGCCCAAACTATGCATCAGTTCAAACAGTCTGAGTTGATGTTCAGATTGATCAGCCTCAGTCAATTCCCAAGGGAGCAGGAAAGATAATCTACTATGAAGTTAAGTCACCCCGATGCAAGGAAGGAACTTTGTTATTAATTGAGCGATCCGATAAAAGTGAGTTCTGGATACAATGCATTGTTATATTGCTAGAAGTGTAGGTGTCGCTACAATGGTGAGACGGAATGTTTCAAAAGTCCCGGTAACAATAACGAATATGAGCAATGAGGATGTTGTTCTGCCACGAGGAACGAAAGATGCTGAAGTGTCGAGTGTAAGTAAAAGTGACGTAATACAGATTCCAGGTGAGGTAACAAACGCTGCAGTTATGAACACAGATTTTTGTAACAGTACAGCAAAATTCCAACGAGGAGACGAAGTTAATAATGAACTGAAGCGCAAGATTTGAAAGAAGATAGAACATTTGACAGCTGATGAACAGAAGATTTTAGCTTCTGTCTTGTTGGAGTATGCAGATTTATTCCGAGAAGGTGTAAATTTACCTGCCACTCATTTAGTTCAGCATCGTATTCATACAAGGACTGCAGCCCCAGTCATACAGAAACCTTACCGAATACCATTCAGTCAAAGAGATTTGCTAGAAGTCATGGTTAAGGAACAATTAGAAGCTGAAATTATAAAACCAAGAGATCCTTCAGACTAACCGTGGTGTTCGCCTGCTGTAATTGTAAAGAAGAAATCAATTTCTGGCGAACCACAGTTCCGTTTTTGTGTTGATTACCGACCCTTGAATGCTCTGACCACGCCCGACATTTACCCCTTACAAAATTTAGTGGGAACCTTGGATTGCTTGGGCAGATGTCGAATTTTATCAGACGGTGATTTAACAAGTGGTTATCACCAGTTAACAGCGCATCGAGATGATCAAGCAAAAACTTCATTTGTAACTGCCACAGGAGTATACAAGTATCTTTGTATGCCATTTGGACTTCGTAATGTTCGAGCTACGTTTCAACGCCAGATGGATTCGGTTTTACGAGGGTTTACCCCACACAGGACTTGTTTACCTTGATGATGCATCAATTTTTTTGGGAAAAAAAAGCAGCATACTGAGAGACTACAAGCAGTTTTTGAGTGTACAAGATGTGCAAACCTGTCCTTATCAATAAATGCCATTTTGCACAAAGTAAGGTTAACTACCTTGGTCATGTTATTACCAGTGAAGGTGTTCGACCTGATCGAAAATTAATTGATGATGTAACGAATTTTCCTAAACCACAGAATTTGAAAGAACTACAATCATTCTTGGGATTGTCAAATTTCTGCTGACAATTTATCCCCGGTTACGCGATTATAGCACGTCCAATGACACAGCTACTGAAGAAAGGAGCCACATTTAATTGGACAACAGAATGTAGAAAGGCAATGGAAGAACTTCAAACTGCTCTAACCACAGCCCCAGTGTTAGCCGATCCAGATTTCAGTAAACCTTTTATTCTTTCAACAGATGCATCAGATTCTGCCATAGATGCAATCTTGTCTCAAGAAGTTGATAGTCATGAACATCCACTCTCATTTGCTTCCAGACAATTAAACAAAGCAGAATTTAATTATACTACTACTGAGAAGGAGCTTTGTGCTTTAGCTTTTGGTATAACACATAACAGATGTTTCTTAACAGGAAGAGAATTTACAGTTATTACAGATCATGTCGCACTTAAATGATTTTGAGGTTAAAGGACTCCAGTTCCAGATTAACAATTAATCTGTGCTGAGACTATAGCTAAAGGTTTTGTAAAAGAATGGACTCTTAAGTTTGGATCACTATGAAGTATAATTAGTGATCAAGGAACGAATTTTATGAGTGAATTACTTTAACAGACTTGTAAGCTCATCTAAATAACTCAGTTAAGGACTACACCAGCACACACTGAAGGAAATGGAAGAGCCGAGCAAGTCCACAGAAGAATTGTTAAAATGGTTAGCCATTATGTGGGCAGCAAACATCACAGTTGGGATGTCTGTTTATCATACTTGGTAAGTTGTTACAACGCCAAAATGCACAGCTCAACTGTCCTAAGTCCATACGAGATCGCCTACGGAAGAAGAATGCATTCACCCTTGGAATTTGGACGATCGACTGCCAGAGTCAACAATGAACACGTAAGGGATCTAGCACGCAAACTAAAGGAAGCATGGAGGGGAGTGAAACAGCAAAATCATCAATTGTTTCTTCAGCGAGCAAGACAACACGACCGCCAAGCATCAGTGCCACAGTATCGAGTTGGAGATCTTGTGCATCTGAGCAATGTGGTGTTAAAGAAGAGTCAAGTCAAGAAGTTTAAGAAGTTTTGGAAAGGACCATATCCAATCTTGGAGGTGTTGTCGCCAGTCAGTCTTAAGCTCCAACTGCCCTTTCGTTCGACTGTCGTTCATATCAATCATGTACAGCCATTTCTGAGTAGATTTCCTGTAGCATCGCACGGCGACGAGGACCAACCAAGAGGCAGACCTGCTATTCTCAAACCCAGGAAGTGAGACTCGCGAGGTCGCAGTCCAGACTTCGAGGCCGAGCCATCACCACGTTCTGAGCGATCCTGTTCCAGACGCCCCTACAATATGTGTAAACGTGTGTAGTGTGTGAGTGTGCAGTGCGTGTGTTTATTTCAGCCATGTGCTTGTGTGAATGTGTTGTGAAAATTTAGTATTGAAGCTATTACACGAGTGCACAAGTGAAACTAAAGCTTTTATTCCACAGGTTACTGCAAGAAACTCATTTATTTTATGTTCATTATTAACTCTAGTATTTAGAACTAATTAACCATGTTCATTTTATTCTAATGTTTTCTATGATAGCGTATTCTACTAATGCTGCAGTAATAGTACCACATAGTACATGCGGTTTGTTTGAACCACGATCAGACATGGTAGGTTCAAGAAGTAATGCAAGGCTTGTACTTACGTACAATCTGAGTGAAATACAGCAACAGCTCAATTCTGTAAAGAAGCAAATTGATCTAATTCGTTCTGTTAGGGTAATGATACAATTTTGGAAATAGGTACATCTTAGTATAATAACTGGATCCCAGCCCAAATGGAGGTAGAGCCTACATTTGCTAATTATGAACAAGGGATTTACTGGTTTTTAAAGCTTTTACCACACAAAACTCTAATTAGGCGTAAACGTGCCTGGTTTGATTTTGGAGGGAGTATCCTTCGTACTGTATTTGGTACTTTACCTAGTCGAGATCTACTGGAAGTTAAAGGAAAAATATTAGCTCCTGAACAACAGTCTAGTACAAATTCAACTAATCTCTCTAATGAAATTATCGTATTAAAGAATATGCAAAGAACCATTATTAATTTCACAGTTTCCATTGAAAAGATTGTGAAGCAATTCACCTCACATTTCCACGTAATTCGTAATGAAATGAACGCAAATATCCAAGAACTATTCCAAGGCTTAAATGCTGTGTGTGCACATTTAGATTTAAACACTATTTTGTTAAGGATTACTGATAGTTTATCAAATGCTAGAATTGATGCCCTTAACTTAAGAACAGCCTTAGAAAGTAGTTCAAATGATTGTTGAGCTGTGTATTACTACATCCAGAACAATTTTTACAGATCCTACTATCAATTGAACGAAAGCTAGATGCAACATATACTATGATTTACCCTGTTAACTCTTACAATTTATATGCTTACTATAAGTTAACCATCACACACTCTTTAATGATTGAAGATGAATTAACTGTTATTGTTTCTATACCCATTGATAGATCAAAACATAATTTTGAAATGTGTAAGATTTATACTTACCTTTGAAATGGAGACAGGCAGGTATTAATGTAAAGTACGCACTAAATGATTATATACTGATCAGCAAGGACCGAAGATATTTTGTGTCCCTAAATGAAAATGATTTGCATGTGTGTAAACTTAGTCATAAGTTAATTTTCCCTGAATTGGCAGTATTCTTAGATAGTAGAGTGTACAGCTGTGAGAAAGAATCTTTCATGAATCATCCCCCAAGAGATGATTGCCCTAGAATTTTAACGCATCTTTACCATCCGTTTCTTAAACGATGTTCTGAAGGTATTATTATGTCTCACTGTTTAGAGGCACAAAACGTGTGGGTGTTTTCTGCTTGTTACTAAATGCAAGTAAGTAGGAGGTCGAACTGATAGGAGCTGAAGGAATCCAGGTTGCAATAATATGCCGTACGGCACACTGTTAGAGAGAAGGATTATTATACAAGAAACACATAGTACATTGAAATTACTTATCTTCAGTAGTTTGTAGGACTGCAGCTGCGGCTATGAACTGACAGTCTCGTAACATGGAGTACCATGAACTAATGCAAATTATTCTCAAGGACTAAGCCTGATGGGCTGTCCTCAGAGAATCAATGCAAACATTACAGAACTGGCTGAGGGCCGGTTATGAAAGTAATATTCATGGTATACTCGTGAAATACCCGTGGGGGAAAGTCCTCACTTCATTGCCACCTCAGAGATACTGTGTCCCATCGCTCGTGCGCCGACTAAAACACCACGTTCAAAGTCATTTAAATCTTGATAACCTGCCATTCTAGCAGCATTAACCATCTAACAATTGCGTCAGACGCTTGTTGTCTTATACAGGTGTTGCCGACCGCTGCACCGTATTCTGTCTGTTTACATGGGAGAAAAGAAATTTGTGGTACAACCTGATTAAAAGAAGGGATCGATTGGTAGGATATATTCTGAGGCATAAACGGATCACCACACCAACGTAGTACTGGAGAGAAGCGGGGAGGGGGGGGGGGGTAAAAATCGTAGAGGAAAACCAAGAGATGAATGCAGCAAGCAAATTCAGAGGGATATAGGTTACAGTAGTTACTCGGAGATGAAGAGGCTTGCACAGGATAGAGAAGCATGGAGAGCTGCATCAAACCAGTCTCTGGGCTGAAGACAACAACAACACATGCGAGTGCACTTTGATGGCACTAGAACCGTTTTGCAGTTAGCTGCAAATGCCTGTTCTCTAAATTTTATCCATAGTGTTTAGCGAAAAGATCGTTGTCTTGCCTCAAGGGATTCCCATTTGAGTTCACAAAGTATTTCTGTAACAGTCGCTTGTTGTTCGAACGTATCGGTAAGAAACCTGGCAGTGCCCCTATGAACTGCTTTGTGTTCTAGTGTAAACAGCAGCCTACGCATGAGAAGGTAATTCCCCAGTCCGGCTGTTGCTATTCACCGACGAATGATGTGGAATGACACACAATGTTACAAGGAGTTCATTACTTGATCTCGGATGGTAGATGCAGGTATGAACAGTTTAGGACGTGCTTGCTCCACAATACGGCGATCTATCCTTGTGGTGGCCAGACGAGGTCGACCGGACACTTGACTGCTAGTATGCTTGCACTCATTTTCCCATGCAGTCTCACATCCGAATGCACCACAAATCTGGATATTGCACGATTCGACCAGCTGGCCAAATGAAGACCACAATGACACTTCTCTAAAACACCATCAGGTGCTTACAACGCTGTCTTATACGTGTACACGTCATCTTAGTATGGTTCAGAGTGTACACTCAACATCTGTCATTGTCCACGCCTCTTGTGTACCCTACCTGGCATGTAACAGCACTAAGCAAGTACAACACTAATATACTCTGGTGGCCGTCCTACCTGTCACATAGAACTGCAGCTGTAATATTCACATACCGGCTGATGAGGTGTCGGCATTCGGAGTTACATTGACATCCGATCGTGTCTTCCGTGTGCCTCACTTTTTCTGTCAGGCAGTGTGTATAGTTCCTCATAGCGATGTACACTACTGGCCATTAAAATTTCTACACCAAGAAGAAATGCAGATGATAAACGGATATTCATTGGACAAATATATTATACTTGAACTGACATGTGATTACATTTTCACGCAATTTGGGTGCATAGACCCTGAGAAACCAGTACCCAGAACAACCACCTCTGGCCATAATAACGGCTTTGATACGCCTGGGCATTGAGTCAACCAGAGTTTGGATTGAGCGAATAGGTACAGCTGCCCATGCAGCTTCAACACGATACCACAGCTCATCAAGAGTAGTGACTGACATATTGTGACGAGCAAGTTCCTCGGCCACCATTGACCAGACGTTTTCAGTTGGTGAGAGATCTGGAGAATGTGCTGGCCAGGGCAGCAGTCGAACATTTTCTGTATCCAGAAAGGCCCGTACTGGACCTGCAACATGCGGTCGTGCATTAGCCTGCTGAAATGTACGGTTTCGCAGCGATCGTATGAATGGTAGAGCCAAGGGCCGTAACACATCTGAAATGTAACGTCCACTGTTCAAAGTGCCGTCAATGCGAAGAAGAGGTGACCGAGACTTGTAACCAATGGCACCCCATACCATCACGCCAGGTGATACGCCAGTATGGTGATGACGAATACACGCTTCCAATGTGCGTTCACCGCAATGTCGCCAAATACGGATGCGACCATCATGATGCTGTAAACAGAACCTGGATTCATACGAAAAAATGACGTTTTGCCATTCGTGCACCCAGGTTCGTCGTTGAGTACACCATCGCAGACGCTCCTGTCTATGATGCAGCGTCATGGGTAACCGCAGCCATGGTCTCCGATCTGATAGTCCATGCTGCTGCAAACGTCGTCGAACTGTTAGTGCAGATGGTTGTTGTCTTGCAAGCGTCCCCATCTGTTGACTCAGGGATCGAGACGTGGGTGCACCATCCGTTACAGCCATGCGGATAAGATGCCTGTTATCTCGACTGCTAGTGATACGAGGCCGTTGGGATCCAGCACGGCGTTCCGTATTACCCTCCTGAACCCACCGATTCCATATTCTGCTAACAGTCCTTGGATCTCGACCAACGCGATCAGCAATGTCGCGGTACGATAAACCGCAATCGCGATAGGCCACAATCCGACCTTTATCAAAGCCGGAAACGTGATGGTACGCATTTCTCCTTCTTACACGAGGCATCACGACAACGTTTCACCAGGCAATGCCGGTCAACTGCTGTTTGTGTATGAGAAATCGGTTGGAAACTTTCCTCATGTCAGCACGTTGTAAGTGTCGCCACTGGCGCCAACCTTGTGTGAATGCTCTGAAAAGCTAATCATTTGCATATCACAGATTCTTCTTCCTGTCGGTTAAATTTCGCGTCTGTAGCACGTCATCTTCGTAGTGTAGCAATGTTAATGGCCAGTAGTGTAAAAACATCGAGATGAATAACTTAATGATTGCAGCTTTTATTTTTTAATTTCATCGGTTCTTTAGCCCGTAAATTGTACAGTATCATTTTGTAGAATCTTAAATACTACATTGCAGGGTTTTAATTCGAAAATTGTTCAAAAATGAAGTTTTTTTTAAGTTTAGTTGTCACAAGTTTCCCTCTGGCAGGGCTCGCACCACAGGTTGTCAGGCTAGGGATCTATGGCGTAGCGCGGTAACATTATACTGAGAACACCGTGCAGTCCGACTGCAGGAGGAGAGGATGAAAAGCGAGCAGCTGTTGGCTGCCGTCACAGACGCCGGCCCGGGAGCTGGCAACAATGGCTCGGCTCGTCGGCAGCCAGATTGGAAACATCTGGTAAGGAGCGGCCGCTATCAGCGCGGTCCCACCAGCAAGGAGGCGCGACGGCGGAGGGAAACAGTAGCGGAGTAGCGCCGCCCGGCCGGAGTCAGGGGGAACAGTCGGCCTACTTGTGGCTGCACTCGGCGGAACCACTGGTCCAGTTGCACGGGCGGAAACCATCACACGTTCTCAGCGTAAAAATACTGATATTCTGAGCAACACTATTTGTCAGTTTAAATCCGCGCAATCAAGTAGCTTTAATTGCGCAACTATTGTCCTGAAGACGAAGGAAAAAAAATGAAACTATGAGTATCATCGTCATTAGGCATACTGGTTGAGTGACTAGGTCTTTGGCAAGGTTTACTTCTCAGAGAAGCAGTGATAAAGGAAAACTTGGTAGTTTTGTGAAATTGCACAGTAAAGTTTCAGCAAAATGTCATAACTTATTTCACTCACGTCAATTGTGATTTTTTTTTTATTCCTATAAATCGCTGTTTTCAAATAATTCTACATCTACATCTACATATATACTCCGCTAGCCACCAAGCGGTGTGTGGCGGGGGGCACAATTCGCGCCAGTCATATTTCCTCCCTTCATCCCCCCCCCCCCCCCTCCCCCGTCTGTTCCGCTGGCAGTTCGCGCGAGGGAAAACCGACTGTCTGAACGCCTCAGTACGGGCTCTAATTTCCCTTATATTTGAATGTTGATCACTGCGCGATTTAAAAGTTGGCGGTAATAATATATGCTCTGCATCCTCGGCGAAGATCCGATTTCGGAATTTTGTGAGCAGCCCCTTCCGCTTAGCGCGCTGTCTATCTGAAAGTGTGTCCCACTTCAGACTTTCTATGAGATTTGTAACGCTCTCGCAATGGCTAAATGTACCAGTCACTAATCTTGCCGCTCTTCTTTGGACCTTCTCAATCTCTTGAATCAGACCCAACTGGTAAGGGTCCCATACAGACGTACAATACTCTCAGATTGGGCGAACTAAGGTATTTTAAACTATTTACTTTGTTGAAGGACTGAATCGCTTCGGGATTCTACCAATAAACAGCAATCTAGAGTTCGCCTTACTCGTTACTTGTGTAATCTGATCATTCCATTTGAGATCATTTCGATAGTCACACTCAGATACTTGACGGATGTTACAGCTTCCAAAGACTGGGTATTTATTTTGTATTCGTATCTTAATGGGCATTTTCGCCTTGTTATACGCAGTAGGTTACACTTACTAATATTGAGAGATGACTGCCACTCATTACACCACGCATTTATTTTTTGCAAATCCTCATTGGTTTGTTCACAACTTTCGTGTGATACTACTTTCCTACAGACTACAGCATCATCGGCAAATAGTCTAATGCCGCTGTCACTACCATCAAACAGATCGTTTTTGTAAATCGTAAAAAGCAGCGGACCTATTACACGGCCCTGGGGCACACCTGAATTTACGTTTGTTTCTGTTGAAGTCACTCCGGTCAGGACGACATACAGCTCCCTGTCTGTTAGAAAACTATCTATCCAGCCGCATATGTCATCGGATAGACCGTAAGAGCGCACTTTTTGGAGCAAGCGACAGTGCGGAACTGAGTCGAACGTCTTTCGAAAGTCGAGAAATATGGCATCAAGCTGGGAGCCGTTATCTAGAGCTTGTTGTATATCATTCTGAAGGAAAGGCATACTTTTAAAGTCATAAATTCTGTCCAATATTTTCTTCTTAACGTTGTTTACTTGCGAATTGGATGCAATTAAAGATGTATTACCATTGACTGGTCACTGTTTACTTGCTGGGCGTGTTAAAGAAACATTACTGCAAAATCTCTGAAAAACAGAAATGTAAAAGGTCCAAATTGTTTCAGTTTATGATACTAAGTTCTTCATTACCAATTTTTAAGATAATGAAGTAAAACAACCTGAAAAATTAATCTATGATTTAGCGAAATATAAAATTAAAATTACTGTCGCCTTACTACAAAACGTAAACAGTGTTAAAAAACATTCATTTAAACAGTGGTAAGGAACGCAATATTACTTGCTTAAACAATTATTCGCATTTTCATGATTTATAACAACATCTGAAGCTCATTTGTTTTCAGGAACACATTCGGGATCTTTATCTGACTAGTGGTTAGCCACATCATCCTCGGATTTGAACAAATCGTTCTTGAAAAGCATTTTCCTGCCACGAACGCCACACATGTAACTACTGCTGGTAGCCATGTTCTTGGCACTATCCACTGTTGCCATTAGTGAGAATGTGAAATTAGAGGTAGGTAGAGCTATCATTTCTCGGGTTATCGTGGAGCTATCAGGCAATGTTAATAAAGGATATCACGTACCATGTTTTACGTGCAATAACTCTGTTTCCCATCGACTATCCCTAACCATTTTTACAGCAGAGGTCTTAATTTTAGAATACGGTTTTGTACCTCCTGAGGAACTGAAACAGGTGTGACCGTGGCAATCGTTTGTATATGTGAAAAATACTGAGTTTCACAGAGGTGCGGATCCCCCGTTCTATTGCATGCATGAAAAAGGCTGCGCATATCAGTTCGAAAGGTGCGAGGAAGTCAGGAGAATAACCCCCTCCAACAGATCTATGCTTAATGCCGCCTCATAAATGAAACGCAAGGCCTCAATAGTTCAGTATCCTATCTGTGCCCACTCATAAAAGACAAACATTCACAAACTCCGTCTCTTTTGCTGCCGTCCTCCGCTGGCATAAGCTACCTTGCACTTTGTGCACAATTTAGTGTCCTCTGGCATTTAACAAGAAGCTGAAGCTTTCCGTTCTGTCACCCTCATAATGTTTCTTTCAAAACTGATTTGCATAGCCTCTTTTTCCTTTGTCAAACAGTAAAGTAAATGCTATCGTTTCTTTCAATTTCCCAGTCACTTTCTTTCTGCCTATCTTTATTAGTTGTATTTGATCACTCTCCTCTTTCTCTCTCTTTCTCTCATTCCTCCTCTCATGTCCACTGCTGCTAACGCTTATAAGAGGGAACTTCAAAAAGTTTGTTGCGCATGTCGTCCATTGCTAACAACATTGCGCCACAAGGGCAGCGCGTTGTCAGAAGGGAGTAAATGTTCTGGGTCTCCTGTGAACACAGTAGTGCTGCGGGATAATAGGTGCATCATAGTGTGGGAATGAAATCGAAACGTACTCCGAAGTTCAAGTACGCGGCGCTTAAACGTCTAAATTGCTTACAGACTCACAGTGAAATTCTGGTGGTATACGCAACAAATGCAATGTCGCATCCAGCCATGGTGAAGTAGTGCCAACGGTTTGACCACAGTTGCATAGATGTGTGTTACTGGTCATCACGTGAAACTGTATGCATTTGCTTCACTATTATACAAACGATAGAGCATCTTAATTTATTCTGAGATAGAAAATCAGTGACCAGAAATGAATATATCAGGTAGTACGAGGTCTTGAACCGGTATTGCTTGCGAGACACATAATAAATTATGTAAACTGTGTTTTCCTCATTTCCGCGCTGACACTGGAGGCACTCCTTTGGAAAACAATAATCATCTGTGATACGTCCACAGTGCATTTTTTTCTGCACACTTGCACGGTGTTTTTGGTGTATGAAAGTTCATCAAAGACTGGAGAGGAACTGATTCTACAAGTACATAAACTCTCCGCAATTCACCATACGGTGGGCGGCTGAGGGTAGACATGCCCTTTCCTTTTCCACTTCCAAATGGAGCGAAAGGCAAACGAGTCTACGTGCTTCTGTACGAACCCTGATTTTATCTCCTCCTCGCGGACCTTAGGTGTGATGGCAGTAGAACGGTTCTGAAGTCTGTCGGACATGCCGGTTCTCTTAACTTCCTCAGTAGTGTTTCGCGGAAATGATGTCGTCAACCCTCCGGGGATTTCCATTTGAGTTCACGAAGCGTATTGGTAATTCTCGCGCGTTGATCGAATGTACCGGTAACAAAGCTAGCAATATGTCTCTGAATTGCTTTGATGTCTTCTTTTAATCGGACATGGTGGCGATCCAAAGTACTGGAGGAGTACTCAGGAACTGGTCGCAGTAGTATTCTATAGGCTGTCTCCTTTCTAGATGAGTTACATTTTTCTAGAAAGCTCCCAACAAACCGAAGTCGACCATTCGCCTTCACAACTATCGACCATATTATTAACGTCGATATCCAGCAGGATTTTGGAATATTGTGCTCGAACATTATGAATCACATAGAAGAGAATGGTCCATTGACACACAGTCCATACGGATTTAGAAAACATCGTTCTTGTGAAACGCAACTACCCTTTTACTCACACGAAGTGTTGAGTGCTATTCACAAGGGATTTAAAATTGATTCTGTGTTTCTGGATTTCCTTAAGGCTTTTACACTGTACCACACAAGCGGCTAGTACTGAAATTGCGTGCTTATGGAACATCGTCTCAGTTATGTGTCCGGATTCGTGATTTCCTGTCAGAGAGGTCACAGTTCGTAGGAATTGACGGAATGTCATCGAGTAAACCAGAAGTGATTTCTGGCGTTCCCCAAGGTAGTGTTGTAGGTCTTCTGCTGGTCCTTACCTATATAAACGATTCAGGAGACTATCTGAGCAGCTGTTTTAGGTTGTTTGCAGATTATGCTCTCGTTTATCGTTTAGTAAAGTCAACAGAAGATCAAAACAAATTGCAGAACGGTTTAGATAAGATATCTGTGTGGTGCGAAAAATGGCAGTTGACACTAAATAACGAAAAGTGTGACGTCATCCACATGAGTGCTGAAAGGAATCCGTTAAACTTCGGTTGCACAATAAATCAGTCAAATCTAAAGCCCGTAAAATCAACAATATACCTAGGAATCACAATTACGAACAACTTAAATTTAAAAGAACACATAGATAATGTGGTGGGGAACGCAAACCAAAGGCTGCGTTTTACTGGCAGAACAGTTAGAAAATGTAACAGATCTACTAAAGAGACTACCTACTCTAAGTTTTTCCGTCCTGTTTTAGAGTACTGCTGTGCGGTGTGGGACCCTTACCAGACAGGATTAACGGAGTACATCGAGAGAGTTCAAAGAAGAGCAGCACGTTTTGTATGATCGAGAAATAGGGGAGAGAGTGTCGCTGACATGATACAGGGTTTTGGGTGGACTCATTAAAACAAAGGCGTTTTGCGTTGCGGCGGAAGCTCATCGAAATTTCAATCACGACTTTCTCCTTTGAATTCGAAAATATTTAGTTGACGACGACCTAGATATGAAGGAACGAACATCATAATAAAATAAGTGGAATCAGAGCTCGCACGCGAAGATGTAGGTATCCGTTTTTCCGCGCGCTGTTCGGGATTGGAATAATTATTGGAATAATTATTGTGAAGGTGGTTCGACGAAACTTTTGCCTGGAACTTAAGTGTGACTTGCAGAGTATCCATGTAACTGTAGATGTAGATACGTACTCGTTCCATATCATATCAATTTGCAACGTTATGTCTACGTATTTAATCGACGTGACGGTATCAGGCAGCACATCTAGCTGCATACGAACATTACAGAATTGTTTTTCTACTCATCTGTATTAATTTACATTTATCCACATTTAAAGTAAACAAACAGAAACTCTGTCCAAGTCATACTCTGTACTCCTATAGTCATTCAGCTATGACTCTTTCCCGTACTCGCCGGCCGGTGTGGCCGAGCGGTTCTAGGCGCTTCAGTCTGGAATCGTGCGACCGCTACGGTCGCAGGTTCGGATCCTGCCTCTGGCATGGATGTGTGTGATGCCCTTAGGTTAGTTAGGTTTAAGTAGTTCTAAGTTCTAGGGGACTGATGACCTCGTGCTCAGAGCCATTTTTTCCCGTACACTACAGCTTCATCAGCAGTCACCGACTGCTGCACACTATGTCCCTCAGATCGTTTGTGTATATAGAGATCAAGAGCAGTCTTATCACATTTCCCTGGAGGACTCCTGCCAATGAACAGCAAACCCTCTCATTCTACAACAGACAACAGGGATATCTGAATGTATGAGGCAACATCTTGTGTGACGTTAATAATAATAATAATAATAATAATAATAATAATTTGGCATAGTTTAATGGCCCGGTGCAGTTCTTTCAGGTGGACACCCCTCAGTGACATGCTTGTCCTTAATCTACACCAGCTGTCTAACAGGGGAAAGGAGACGTACTGTTTAACGTCTAATCTGAGACACATGTCATCTCGGCAATTCCTCACATCGCTGAGAGGTCAAAGCTTTAATGGCAGACTGAAAATTTCGGTGGTCCGACCGGAACTCGATCCCGTGACTTCTCGATTTCCAGACAGGCGCTTAACACGACGCCCGAAGTATACTATGTAATTCATCCTACGAGACAAGCAAATATAATTTTCTGTGAGCTTAAGTTGCTACTATAAGCATTAAGTTATTTATGTCATTACAAAACTAAATATCCATTTCCTTATCTCAAGGTAATCACTTCAGTATGCTGCACAATCAGTTCTGATTATGAAGGCGCTACTTGAGAAGCAGAGCACAGATTTCAGTACAGATATTGCGTAAATATTTATGTGCCAGTAACGTTCATTTCACTGTTCGCCTCTCTTCGAGACGAGAAGTGTCATTCCTCTTGTCGTGTTTGTGTTATAGTACACCAACAGCTGCTCACTATTAAGGAGTGTTTCAGTTAACCTCCGCAGTAGAAAGTAAAAAATCAGGTCCTCTGCCGCCTGCGGTGGCTACAGCACCCACTGATGCGGCACACTCTGCGGTGCAGCTGGTGCCTCAGGTCGGTGCAACCAGCTAGGAGGTCCGGCTTGTCGCCATCCAGTCCCAGATTCCCGTGGGAACGTTCGGTCGCAAGCTGCTGTTGCTCTGATTCTGCACTGAGCAGCCGAAAACAGTCTTTCTTTCACTACCGTCTTCCAGTCTGCCTGCTATCATCTTCAGCTGCTTGCAGCTGCTTTTTTTTTCTTTGTTGTTATTTCATTCCCACAACCCCATATGGCCAGGGGGTGGGCTGTCAGCGGATACAACTACCGCTCTTCAGCCACATGAGAGGAAAATTTTAAAAATACATGAAAGCTGGACATGGTGGTTGCCAAAAATAAACGTTTTGTACAGTAAAAGGCAGATCGTCAGTTGCACAAGTTAAAACATAAAAGATTGATTCGGTGATTAAATAAATAAAGACACAGATGAATGGAAAATGAGTGTAGCACACGAATATATAAAGAAAGATACACAGTTACATAAAGTAAAACGGAAAGGTAGATGTATTGACTGACTAAAATAGATACACAGATGAGTGGACGTAGACCGCCACAGAGATGGATATCATGGGAATTTTTTTTTTTTTGAGTCTTTTTTTTGAGTCTTTGAGCACTTGCAACCTATGTCCCCAACTATTTGCTGAGTGTATTCCTCTACAGTTTTTGGCCTCTAAAACTCCATCTAGTACCATGGAAGTCATTCCCTGATGTCTTAACGGATGTCCTATCATCCTATTCCTTTCCCATGTCAGTGTTTTCCACATATTCTTTCCTCTCTGATTCTGCGCAAACCACCTCATTCCTTATCTTATCAGTCCACCTAATTTTCAACATTCGTCTGTAGCATCACATTTCAAAAGCTTCCAAAGCTCTTCCCTGAGCTCCAAACGTACGTTCCCAGAAATTTCTTTCTTAAATTAAGGCCTATGTTTGAATACTAGTAGACTCCAGAAATGCCCTTTATGCCAGAGCTTGTCTGCTTGTGATGTGCTGCTTACACAGTTTTTAATCCGACCGCTTCGTTCTTGGTCGTCCACTCTTATTATTCCCTTTTGGCTCTTGTACATATCGTATATTACCCGTCTCTCCCTCTAGCTTAACCCTATTTTTCTCATAATTTCGAACATCTAGAACCATTTTACATTGTCGACCGCTTTTTCCAGGTCGACAAATCCTATGTCTTTTTTTTTCTTTACTCTTACTTCCCTTATCAACCGCAACATCAGAATTGCCTTTGTGATTCCTTTACCTTTCCTAAAGCCAAACTGATCGTCATCCAACACAATCTCAATTTTCTTTTCCATTCTTCTGTGAATTATTCTTATCAGCAACTTGGACGCATGAGCTGTTAAGCTGATTGTACGATAATTCTCACACTTGTCAGCTTTTGCAGTCTTCGGAATTGTGTGGATGATATTTTTCCGAAAGTCAGATGGTATGTCGCCAGACTCATACGTTCTATACACCAACTTGAATAGTCGTTTTGTTGCCACTTCCCCCAATGATTTTAGAAATTCTGATGGAATGTTACCTATCTCTTCTGCCTTATTTGGTCGTAAGCCCTCCAAAGCTCTCTTAAATTCTTATTCTTATATTGGATCCCCTATCTAAATCGACTTGTTTATTCTTCTATCACATCAGACGAATCTTGTCCCTCATAGAGGGGTTCAATGTACTCTTCGCACCTATTCGCTCTCTCCTCTGCATTTAGCAGTGGAATTCCCGTTGCACTCGTAATGTTATCACCCTTGCTTATATTTTCACCGAAAGCTCTTTTCATCAATTAAGATATTTACTTATCTTGCTACAGTAGTCGGGAGATAGCGATAGAAGAGCAATTATTTGATGTTGGCAAAGAGTTTCCAGGCATCGATGATTCGGAATGGCAGCTGGCAATGAGTAAGTGGAGCTGGTGTAGCGACATGAGAAGCGTCGCCACTCGTTCGACAGAGACTAAGGGAAACGACGTTAACTTATTAATATTTTTAGACTTAATTTAACGAAACAAAAGAGTAACTACACTGGGTGCGACCAGCTACAAAGACACAAGATAGCAGAATGGTTGAGACTGTCGCATATTAGTAACATCGGTAGATGGCATTTCAAGATGGGCATTTGGAGGGTTCGAATTTGTCTCTGTGTGTAGTATAATTTTCTTAGAATTGTTGGTTATTCCAGTTGAGTTTTGGAATTATATTTAGCCTTCGCAGAGTGAAACTAAACGACATTGTCAAACCCCATGTAATGAACATTTTTCAATTTTAGTGCTTTTTAAACTAGTAAAAGTACAAGTACATGTCATCCTGGAGTATCGCGCTTTTTAGGTTTCCATAAAACAAACGGTAAAGCGGAACCCATATAAGGTCATTTCACAGTTTGACAGTATACGTTAAGGAAAGAAACCTGAAAATTGTTAATTTGTGATTATATCATACGAAAAAATATTTTTCTGTAATTTGTTCTCTATCAGCCGGTCTGTTAAGACCCTTTTTCTTCTCAGGAACCTACAGACATATAAAGTTGAAATTTGAGTCATACACTAAGGTGCATGGACACTTGGCGGCGTAAGAAATTTAAGCTTATAAATAAATGCAATCAAAGGATAGACTTTTTCTCAGTAATTACAATAGGAAAAGCGAAATTACAAAGAAGTTTTTAACTAAGAACTTAAAATTAAAAATTGTCGAAAAGTCTTGAAATTCTCAGGACTCATATCTGGCGAGATATCGATATCAATAATAGGCAAAAATCGTGGAGCATCTCGGTTCCTGGGATGGATTAACTATCTACGTACATAATTAAGTTCGTATGGAACCCACAGAGCTCGAGTCCTGCTAAAACGCGACCAATTTTTTTTTATAGTAGCGTTGGACCAATGGCACATCAGATATTTCTGTCATGCATCACTCCAGAAATATTCAGCGGTTTGCACTCTTTCTGTGGATAGGATAATGAGATAGATCTTCTGTAGAAGAAGCCAGATTAATGCAGACCTCCCCCCACCTGCGGGGAGTTGTTATTGTGGCTATGTGACTGGCTGGCAGACCAAGTTGTAGTTACAACCAACATGTACCGCTGCTGTTACCTGCTGTAAGACTGACATAGCTCCATACAGTAAAGCAAAACAGTCCTCCAAACCAGCGCGCTCAATTAACGACTTAACAATTGCAAATTTTAGGGAAATCTTGTATCAGTTAAACTGGGATGAGATGTACAGGAAACCTCATGCTAATTTAAAATTTAACCTATTTCACAATACCTTAGTGAGTATATTTGAGAACAGTTTCCCTAAGAAAACAGTGAAATATAATTGTAAGAAACCATCTAAAAAGCCGTGACTTGCTACAGCGATAAAAAATCTTGTAACAGAAAAGGGAAATGTATCTTATAGATGGAGTAACGATCCAGAAACAGTGAAACATTATAAAAACTATTGCATTGAATTATGAAAAGTTATTAAAAATCCAGAAGTATGTGCATTATATCTGAGATTGGCACCTGTGATAATAAAATTAAAACAATCTCGAATGTTATTAAAAGGGAAACAGGGCAACCGAGAGCACAGGAAGACTGTATTTCTATCATACTCAATGAAAAGTTTGACAATAAAAAGTCAGAAGCAGAAAACATTTTTATAATCATTTTTTAATGTTTTAGAGAAAATAGGATCCAGCTGTTCCTTAGAAAATGCAAGGCAGTATATGGAAGAGGCAATACCTATGCAATTTGATAAAACTGAAATTCAACCCACCTCTCCTATTGAAATTAGGAAAATAATAAATTCACTCGTAAGTTCCCATGGAACTGATGGTATTTCCAATAGAGTACTAAAAACTTGCTCTCAACAGATAAGTAGGATTCTCAGCCACATATGTAGTGGTTCACTGAAACGGTCATTTTTCCAGACAGACTGATACTAACAACTACCAACCAATTCGCTTCTGACAGCTTTATCCAAAATTCCTGAAAAAGTGAAGTGCAGCATGACACATTTATAGAAATGAAGTACTAACAAATGTCAGCTTGGTTTTCGTAAAGGTTTTTCAATAGAAAATGCTTTGTATGCTTTCACTGATAAAGTATTGAATGCTCTGAATAACCAAAAATCACCCATTGGGATATTTTGAGATCTCTCAAACCCTTTTTTGACTGTTTGAATTATGAAATTCTTCTACATAAGCATAAGTATTGTGATATCAGTGGGACAGTGCACAAATGGTTTAATTGATATTCAACTGAAAGAAAGCATAAGGTTGAAATTAATAGTGCTGACAGTCTGCAAAAATCAGCAGCGTCCTCTAACTGGGGGTGGGGGTGGGGGGTATTACGAATGGTGTCTCGGAGGGTTCTGTTTTGTGCCCCTTATTTTTCTTAATACATATTAGTAACTTGCCACTCTATATTAATGAAGCTGCAAACCTAGTTCTTTTTGCTGATGATACAAGTATAGTAATCACACCCAACAAACAAGAATCAGCTGAGGAAATCGTAAATAACATCTTTCCAAAAATTATTAAGTCGTTCTCTGCAAATGGACTTTCACTAAATTTTGAGAAAACACAGTTTATACAGTTCTATACAGCAAATGGCGTAACACCATTGATAAATATAGACTATGAACAGAAGTCTGTTGCTAAAGCAGAATATTCAAAATTTCTGGATGTGTGCATTGATGAGAAATTGAACTGGAAGAAACACATTGAAGTTCTGCTGACACAGCTTCAGCTACTTATGCTATTAGGGCTGTTACAAATTTTGGTGATAAACACATTCGTAAATTAGCCTGCTATGCCTATTTTCATTCATTGCATTCATATGGCATCATATTTCGGGTAATCTATCACTAATAGAAAAAAGCATTCATTGCACAAAAACGTGTAATCAGAATAACAGCTGGAGCCCACCCAAAATCACCTTGTAGACATTTATTTAAGGAACTCAGGATATTCACAATAGCTTGGCAATACATATTTTCACTTCTGAAATTTGTTATTAATAATCCATCCCAATTCAAAAATAATAGCGAAATGCATAGCTACAACACTAGAAGAAAGGATAATAGTCAATGTTCTGGGCTAAATCTGACTTTTGCACAGAAAGAGGTAAATTATGCTGGCACAAAAAGCTTTGGTCATTTGCAAAATAGCATAAAAAGTCATACAGATACCCAACCAACAGCCGGCCGGAGTGGCCGAGCGGTTCTAGGCGCTACAGTCGTGGAGGCGGATGACCTGTCGAATCGGTTGGTCTCTCCTTTTGCAGCGATACGCATCCATCACCTTCTTCAACAGTTCGCAGTAGTACGCATTATTGATTTTGAGTCGCTCGTACAAAAAATCCATGAGCAAAATGCATCATTGAATCGCCGGTCGAAAAAACTGTTGAAATTGCTCGCTGACAGATGAGTCTTGGGTTTCACTGGGGTCCCCTGCCCTTACCTCCATCACTCCTTAATGGCTTGTTTATATTCGGGAATGTAGTGGTGGATCCACATTTGGTCGCAGGTGAAGATCCGACTCAAAAATGCATCACCTACTTACTTGCTGTAAGCCTCTGACAGTCCTCCAAACGTCTCAACTTCTGATTTTCTGCCAAAAGGCGAGGAACCCATCTGGAACACGCTTTACAGAATTGTAGGTCACTTGTGATGATCGCTTGGCATCTCCCATAACTTATTCCGACGGGTTCTGTAAGTTCTGAGTCTCTCGCCCGTCGATCACCTTCAAGAATGTCTCGAACTGCACGAATATTTTCGTCTGTTACGCTGGTCCGAGGACGGCGATCTTGTTTCTGATATTCCACACGTTCTCATCCTTCCTTGAATTCTTTGCGCCAGACAAACACACACGTCCTTCACCATGTTTGATCGCCAAATTGTGCAGTCAATATCTGGAAAGTTTCCGTCGCTTGAACTCCTTCACGAGCAAGAAACTTTGTAACTATGCGTTGTGCAGTGCGGTGCCCCTGTTGCTCCGACGTCGTGAGCGTTATACAGGAAGCTGTTGTAAATATGTAACGGACGGCCCTCCCCACTCCTAACGGCCCCACCCAACAACACGGATCTCATCCTACCCACTGTTCGTGCTCAGGAACAAAAATCCCACTTATGATTGATTCAACCTCGTACACATTATTTGCGGGCCATTTGCTGTAAGATAAGCAGAATGGAAGGATGTAAAGAAGTATTTAGCACAACTTCCATTCTGTGGATATGCCAATCAATGTTGCTGCAAGAAAACTAGATGCAAGAGGAAAAACTTACGAACAACTCAAGATTTCACTGAAATTTAAAAACCCAGTTTCAGAATCTTGTCCTCGTCCATAGGTTCGTCAAATAGTATGATCTCGACATTACTTTTCTGCATAAAAAAGCCCAAAGGCCACTCATTACCATAAATCTAATCTTCACCATCCATGAAGCAGAAAGCACGACAACGTTAAGTGAATTTTTCGAATTAATCGTTTGAGGCTGACACAGGTTGCTGAACTATTTTAGCAAAGGAAAATTTGCATGTGAGCTGTTGGTTGATAGCCGGCCAGTGTGGACGAACGGTTCTAGGCGCTTCAGTCTGGAACCGCGCTGTTGCTACGGTCACAGGTTCGAATCCTGCCTCGGGCGTGGATGTGTGTGATGTTCTTAGTTTAGTTAGGTTTAAGTAGTTCTAAGTTCTAGGGGACTGATGACCTTAAATGTTAAGTCCCATAGTGCTCAGAGCCATTTGAACCATTTGTTGGTTGATACGTGAGAGGCTAGAGCCGCCTAGCTGAACTATTCTCTTTTATTATTATTCTTACGGCCATCTTTAACGTGTTCTGGCAGTACCACATTGCGTGTTGTTTTAGAGTAATTTGTGACAGCAAAATGGTTAACGCATATCCTTCAGTTGCACCTCTATGTTTAAATTGTTATAATTGAATACTTTTAAAACTTTCCACGTGTTATTTCGTAAAATTTTAGGACATATTTATTGACAATTAGTAACCTTATGTCTGATAAAGCATCAAGCGACTAATGCCTATATCATTTTATATGACTGGTTGGACTTAACGTGTAACGGGGTATGTCGTCAGCGCTGAAGGGACCTGTTAATGCAAGTATTAAACTTCCTGGCATATTAAAACCGTGTGCCAGACCGAGACTCGAACTCGGGACCTTTGCCTTTCGCGGGCAAGTGCTCTACCATCTGAGCTACCGAAGCACGACTCACGGCGGGTACTCACAGCTTTACTTCTGCCAGTACCTCGTCTCCTACCTTCCAAACTTTACAGAAGCTCTCCTGCGAACCTTGCAGAACTAGCACTCCTGAAAGATCGGATATTGCGGAGACATGGCTTAGCCACAGCCTGGGGGATGTTTCCAGAATGAGAGGTAGGAAGGTAGGAGACGAGGTACTGGCAGAAGTAAAGCTGTGAGTACCGGGCGTGAGTATTGCTTCGGTAGCTCAGATGGTAGAGCACTTGCCCTCGAAAGGCAAAGGTCCCGAGTTCGAGTCTCGGTCGGGCACACAGTTTTAATCTGCCAGGAAGTTTCATATCAGCGCACACTCCGCTGCAGAGTGAAAATCTCATTCTGGAAACATCCCCCAGGCTGTGGCTAAGCCATGTCTCCGCAATATCCTTTCTTTCAGGAGTGCTAGTTATGCAAGGTTCGCAGGAGTGCTTCTGTAAAGTTTGGAAGGTAGGAGACGAGGTACTGGCAGAAGTAAAGCTGTGAGTACCGGGCGTGAGTCGTGCTTCGGTAGCTCAGATGGTAGAGCACTTGCCCGCGAAAGGCAAAGGTCCCGAGTTCGAGTCTCGGTCGGGCACACAGTTTTAATCTGCCAGGAAGTTTCATATCAGCGCACACTCCGCTGCAGAGTGAAAATCTCATTCTGGAAACATCCCCCAGGCTGTGGCTAAGCCATGTCTCCGCAATATCCTTTCTTTCAGGAGTGCTAGTTCTGCAAGGTTCGCAGGAGAGCTTCTGTAAAGTTTGGAAGGTAGGAGACGAGGTACTGGCAGAAGTAAAGCTGTGAGTACCGGGCGTGAGTCGTGCTTCGGTAGCTCAGATGGTAGAGCACTTGCCCGCGAAAGGCAAAGGTCCCGAGTTCGAGTCTCGGTCGGGCACACAGTTTTAATCTGCCAGGAAGTTTCATATCAGCGCACACTCCGCTGCAGAGTGAAAATCTCATTCTGGAAACATCCCCCAGGCTGTGGCTAAGCCATGTCTCCGCAATATCCTTTCTTTCAGGAGTGCTAGTTCTGCAAGGTTCGCAGGAGAGCTTCTGTAAAGTTTGGAAGGTAGGAGACGAGGTACTGGCAGAAGTAAAGCTGTGAGTACCGGGCGTGAGTCGTGCTTCGGTAGCTCAGATGGTAGAGCACTTGCCCGCGAAAGGCAAAGGTCCCGAGTTCGAGTCTCGGTCGGGCACACAGTTTTAATCTGCCAGGAAGTTTCATATCAGCGCACACTCCGCTGCAGAGTGAAAATCTCATTCTGGAAACATCCCCCAGGCTGTGGCTAAGCCATGTCTCCGCAATATCCTTTCTTTCAGGAGTGCTAGTTCTGCAAGGTTCGCAGGAGAGCTTCTGTAAAGTTTGGAAGGTAGGAGACGAGGTACTGGCAGAAGTAAAGCTGTGAGTACCGGGCGTGAGTATTGCTTCGGTAGCTCAGATGGTAGAGCACTTGCCCGCGAAAGGCAAAGGTCCCGAGTTCGAGTCTCGGTCGGGCACACAGTTTTAATCTGCCAGGAAGTTTCATATCAACGCACACTCCGCTGCAGAGTGAAAATCTCATTCTGAATGCAAGTATTGTTTTCATGTCCTGTGTCGATCGAGGCCAATGTTTCAGAATGTTCTATTAGACGATTAGCTTCATTAGTGCTTTATATTGAAAATCCAAAGCACCTGTCATTGCTCAGGAAAATTGTTGGCCCGCTTAGTTTAGTGACGGCTAGAGCCATGATGTTGTTTTAAAATTTTTTTGGGGGGTGTTATGTGTGGCCTAGAGCCGGATTTAAAAAAATATTTGGTATATTCCTGAAGTTAAAACGGCTAGTGCCAATTCGTACTGATGAAATCACTGGAAAATTTAAAGACAGTTAAGCGCCGAATTTAACTTAAAATTTAATCTGCTTGTGAAGCTGCTTGTGTATTTTGAAAATTTAAACGGCTTGTGTCGATTCACGTCAACTCAAAGGTGGCTATGCGCCGAGTTAAATTTCGTGTTTTGCTTGCGCAATCTTCTGAAAAATGACAGATTTATCTTATTTTATACCTATGTTGTTGACAGTTTATGTCGCTACTGCTGGCTAAAGCAGGGACGTAGAGATAAGTGTTTCAAGGTGGGTACAAGCCGATTAAAATTTTGGTTTTTGAGTGGTGTTTATGGGTTATGTAGTTATTCCCATAGAGCGGCTAGTGTTAATTGGAAGCGAGAACCATAAATGATTCTTTTAGGTTAGACTGCCGAGAACCATGAGGAATATTAACCTCTTATTATCTTGTAATTATTTAATAACGAAATGCAAGTTGAATTTGGATTATTTGTTAGCTCGTGTTATTTATTTTTTTTTAACACGGCTTGGGCTGGTCGAAACTTAAGAACCCTGACTTGACGGGTTCGCATTCGGGAGGACGACGGTTCAATCCCACGACCGGCCATCCTGATTTAGGTTTTCCGTGATTTGCCTAAATCACTCCAGGCAAATGCGGGGATGGTTCCTTTGCAAGGGCACGGCCGACTTCCTTCCCCATCCTTCCCTAATCCGATGAGACCGATGACCTCGCTGTCTGGTCTCCTTCCCCAAACCAACCCAACTTGACGGGTCTTGTCGAATTAAATTGAAAACTGGAATATTTTCTTATGTAATGTAGCTAATGTCAACTGTATGCTGCTTTTCTTAATAACTTTGCGCATTGATCAAATGCTGAAGTACGGTTTTGTGAATAAAGTAAATTTCATTTTTTGTGCATAGTACCTTTCACCCCAAGACCATTGTGTCTTAGCTCCAAAAGGTTTCCCCATTCCCTGTGTCCATGGTAGGACAAAGTGGGCTGGTTTCACATCGTATACTGACGTCTTTTGCCCCTACTATTGCTCCTCTGGTGTGGGTGTTGCTGAACGTCGACTGCAAGACACCATACTAAAGGCGCAGGCGTGGACACTCACCCACGGCTTTCTGTTTTCAGCCGCCAAGACTCGTGTCATGCACTTCTGTCGACATCGTACCGTTCACCCACAAGCAGAACTTTTCCTCGACGACCAACTACTAAATGTGGTGGAGACTTATCGCTTTTTAGGACTGGTCTTCGGTGCACTGTTGACGTGGATTCCCCATCTTCGCCAGTTTAAGCGAAAGTGCTGTCTGCACCTTAATAAACTTCACTGCCTGAGGAACGTCAGCTGTGGTGCAGATCACACACCCCTTCTGTAGCTTTACAAAGCCACGCCTCTGCAGGCACCAACGCCAGTGACAGTCCTGCTTTTCCTGCTGCATAGAACGCCGCCGCCACTGCCGCCGCCGCCGCCGCCTGTGAAACTGTCGCAGTCTCAACGACGCCACCTACCTTTCTGCGGATCGTCGATTGCATGAAACCTGCCTCGTTGTGCTTCCGCGCTTTGCACGCCGCGGGATGACGCACAACCTCGCAGTATTTCCTCCTGAGGTTACAACGCTCGTGGCATCGAGCTGATTCATTCACACATTGTAATCCGTACTGTACTTCCTGACGGAGAAATGTCAAGTTTGTTGGACGTGAACCACAGGTAGGCAGCGGTAGTGAACTGCTGCTACAACGGGCGTTAAAAACTAACTATCACGGTAAAGCAGTTAAGACAGTTTGACGGAAGTACCTGTAGTGACATGCTCTACAGTTAAACAGGCTGCATGCTTGTGTATTGCATAACTACTGGATAAATCGCTGCTTCCGAGAAAACTTCCCCTTTCTTTCCTGCTTAAACTATACTTGTCTCATATTAACGGTTGTGTGAGTGTATTGATCAATTTCGCACTCGGAACCGCGCTGTTGCTACGGTCACAGGTTCGAATCCTGCCTGAATGTGTGTGATGTCCTTAGGTTAGTTAGGTTTAAGTAGTTCTAATTCTAGGGGACTGATGACCTCAGATGTCAAGTCCCATAGTGTTTAGAGCCATTTGAACCATTCTTGAATTCCGCACTGTGTGGATGTGACTTATTTGTTGTGAACAGTTTATCGTACAGTATTAAAGGTATTTACAATATTCACTTCATCAATACGAGGAGTAACTATGATTACAGCTTATTCTGAAAGTCTAAGACATTGATGGGCTGTTAACTTTATTTACTCGAATAAGAATTTCACTTAGTTTTCAAGACAGGGATGCAAACCCTACTGTAAATTAACGATTATTTCTTGCTTTTGAGGTATTTTGTGATTTTGTGGCGATATCTCTTAAACAGGGACTACGGATGTATGGCCACGATACGCCCATATGAAAATTATCTTGTAACCACGCAATCACTGGTTAGATAAATGTATTCATGTGTTTTCTTTTTTTTTTTTTTACTTGTTTACTGCGACATTTCGGATCATCACATAAAGGTTGCTGAAACAAGGAATTTTCTATTACATTTGATTTTTCCGTTCGTGCCTCAGCGTTTTTTATAGAGTGGTAGTTGGAGATTAATAATGAAAATTAAATACAAGTGGGAACTGCTTGAGCATGGAATTTGTACCACAGGCACCGATATGTCGTATTGCATAACCGAAGGTAGTTTTCATATCTACATATTTTTATCATAGCAAAGCAAAAGATCTCAAACCTTTCCTTTTGAACCTGCCCTTCATTATCAAAAGTCATAGTTTTAACAAAAGTGTGTTAACTACTGCAATTTGCAAATGCATTTTTGTGGTTTAAATTTTATCGGTACGTTTGCGACAGCAAGCACTACCTTAATGCATTCCAAAACGGCGCTCTTAAACATGGGATTCTTCCGGACCCATTCATTAGGTTCTGTTTGTGATGGGTAGGTAGGACCAAGTGTTTCGGATAGACTTTGGGTGAGGAACCAGTTGTATACTCAACAGAAGGATCGTCTTAGTGTCACTATCCTACAGTGCAGGGTCAAAGCGTGAATGTTAATCACTTCCTCGTGCTTAGGTAAATGCAACAAATCGGTTGATTCTCTTTGTATTTGATGTGGTCTACAGTGGGCCTTAAAGGGCTTATCGATGCACCGTTTGTTCCTTTGAAAAACCACAAAAATATAGTTTTGTCATATTTCCGTATCAAAACCGAACCGCGGATTCCAAGATGACTATGCACAGCAAATGACTGAAATTTTTACGATATATTCCTAAAACCAGACCTCGAAAACGTTGATAATTTCATTGATTTCTTTATCCGTTTCCGAGATACGGAGGTTCATACACTGAAGCGCCAAAGAAACGTGTATACGCATGCGTATTCAAATACAGACGTACGTAAACAGGCAGAGCACGGTGCCGCGGTCGGCAACGCCTATATAATACAAGTGTCTGGCGCAGCTGTTTGATCGGTTGCTGTTGCTACAATGACAGGTTATCAAGATTTAAGTGAGTCTGAACGTGGTGTTATAGTCGGCGCACGAGCGATGGGACACTGCATCTCCCAGGTAGCGACGAAGTGGGGATTTTCTCGTACGACCATTTCACGACTGTACCGTGAATATTAGGAATCCAGTAAAACATCAAATCTTCGACATCGCTGCGGCTGGAAAAAGATCTAGCTAGAATGGGACCAACGACGACTGAAGAGAATCGTTCAGCGTGACAGAACTGCAGTCTTTCCTCAATTGCTGCAGGTTTCAATGCCGGGCCATCAACAAGTGTCAGCGTGAGAACCATTCAACGAAACATAATCGATATGCGGTTTCGGAGACGAAGGGCCACTCGTATACGCTTGATATCTGGATGACACAAAGCTTTACGCCTCGCCTGGCCCCGTCAACATCGACATTGGACTATTCATGACTGGAAGCATATTGCCTGGTCGGATAAGTCTCGTTTCAAATTGTATCGAGCGGATGGACATGTATGGGTATGGAGACAACCTCTTGAATCCATGAACCCTGCACATCAGCAGGGGACTGTTGAAGCTGATGGAGGCTCTATAATGGTGTGGGGCGTGTGCTGTTGGAGTGATACGGGAATCCCGATACGTCTAGATACGACTCTGACAGGGGACACGTGCATAAGCATCCTGTCTGATCACGTGCACCCATTCATGTCCATTGTCCATTTCGACGGACTTGGGCAATTCCAGCAGAATAGTGCGACACCCCACACGTCCAGAATTGCTGCAGAGTGGCTCCAGGAGCACTCTTCTGACTTTCTTGCAGTGAACACATAGTGCGAGGTGGTGTCAGTTCCCTCAAGCAATGCTTGAGACATGAGTCGAGTCCATGCCACGTCGTTTTGCGGCACTTCTGCGTGCTCTCGGGGGCCCTACACGATATTAGGCAGGTGTACCAGTTTCTTTAGTTACTTTAGTGTAATTACCTATCATGTACACGTACAATACGCAAGTAAATTCCAGTGTGAGGCGAAATCCAAATAATAAATAACAGCAGTAAACTGTTCAGATTTTAACGTAAGCTTCTCAAGGCATTTATCTAGAAGTTCTACTTTCCGTTTTCAAAAATCTTTATTCGTTATCAAGAAAAACCCTAAAACATGGTTTTTGGATTCCAGAACCGAGCCGCACATTCCAAGTCGACTACGCACAGCAGACTGGTGTTATTTTTACGATGGCTTCCAAATATCCCGATCTCGAACAACCTTGAAAATTTTCTTGATATCTTTATCAGCTGCACATATGAAGGCGTGTAAATTCTTTTGGATGAGAGCAGTTTTATCTGCCTTAAAAAGCGTGAACGTGTCGAGAATTCATGCACCCCACAGGCTCTGGGAGGCAGCGTAGACACAGAGTGCCAAGAATTCGCACATGGTGCCGTATGAGACTAAAGAAGTGTGTAACAAGTAGCCCTGCTTAAAAAGGTGTTTTCTGGCCTGGAAGGACATGGCTTATAAACCACGAATACCAATAGATTCTTAGACGAAACACAAACATGAAGTTTGGTCGTGCGGTAGCGTTCTCGCTTCCCACGCCCGGGTTCCCGGGTTCGATTCCCGGCGGGGTCAGGGATTTTCTCTGCCTCGGGATGACTGGGTGTTGTGTGCTGTCCTTAAGTTAGTTAGGTTTAAGTGGTTCTAAGTTCTAGGGGATTGATGACCATTGATGTTAAGTCCCATAGTGCTCAGAGCCATTTGAACTATTTGAACAAACATGAGATTGTCCAAGCCTCACACAGAGAGAACCGTTACAAAGAAGTGTTGTGTGGCTGGCTTCACAGTAACTTAGGAATGCAGGAGAACATCGAAACAATGTGCGACCAACGCTGAGAACAGCCTTGACAGTGAAATCGCGAGAAAGACGCCAATTCCCGAGTCACGTACCAGCCCACTCAAGACTGAGAATTTCGACATTGGCGTGGGAGGTGTGGTCATTAAACGGCAATCAGTCACTGGGAGGCACTGCAGATTTAATCCGCTGACGAGAATGTCGAAAGGAAGGTAATTTCGAAGAGTCGTTGAACTGGGAGATGGATGAGGAGTGAAGAGGAAAGTCGGTGAGACAGCGCGGAAGCGAGAGGACATGAGGGCTCTTTCATCCATCTCCAACATCCGCCTTCCGACACCGTAGTAACGCTGCTTGCACTACGGCAATACACGGCGACCTGTCAACGTGGAGACCGGTTAGGGCCCTCGCTGAAGAGCCGAGAGCTACGAGGAGAGCGGACTGCTCGCGCCGCACAGCTCCGAGGCGACGCACCGTACTGAACCAGCGCTGCTGCCGACATCACCACACGACGAATGACCACCAAGAATGGTGGTATGATTTATTCCCCCCTCCCCTCCACTCCCCCCCCCATCCAGCTCTCCTTGATAACTGACGCGTGTCCACGACCAATCAAATTGCCCCTGAGATTTGTATTTTTTTTGTTTTGTTTCGTGTCTAAAAGTTACTGAAATAAGTTCAGTCATTTCATGTTTTAATCACCTAAACAGTTTGTTCCATTCGCTCATCAATCCTTAACCTCATAAACTTTTCTTTTTTGATTTCACTTAATCATTTATGTCACTTAATTATTGGCTCCCAATCCGGGGCAATATAATTAGCAATCTCTATGTCAGTTTATGCAAGCGATCAAAGACTTCCCATTTCATAACATTTTTGATGCCCAATGTGAGCCGATTTGCGTGCTGCGTGGTATAAAGAAGTCTCGATTCACAACATTTTGCAGTCCAATGTGGGGCTATCTCATTACTTATCTATAAGCCATTTCAGGTCATAGAGGAGAATTTTTCAGTTCACTACAACACTATTATCTGAAGTGTATTAAACATGCAGAAATTTATAATACAGTTCGAATGTTATGATAAAAGCAACAATAATGAATTTAATTAATGACTTGGCCATTGCTGGGATGTTGACGCACGTCACAGTCCGGTGCAAGCATATGAATATTAATGTAATTACCGTATTTCTAGCTAACCTCTTCTCGTTGCTACTCAGCTGTTGCGTACAGAAGCCGACCTAAGGATTTGCATATTTACTCAAGCAGCAGACTTAACTACCAGAGTAGATTGTATTTACTTATGTAAGAAACAAGTCCAATTCCGAAAAAGGCACTAGCTGACAGAAATCAATATTACCGAACTGTCAGATTCATAACTCATGCTTACAAAATATTGATACTGTTAGTAACTCTCCTGCAGAAATACATTTCCTGACAAAAATGTGTCACCCAGAAGACATGGTCGGATGTGAATGTAATTTCTACATGTGCATACCATCGACAAATATGTAAATTATTTGAACTGCTATTCTCCGTGACAGATGGAACGGCCACAACAGTGCATTGACGCTGTTCCAATTTACCGTTGCTACCAGTCGTGGTAGGCGCGAGTGAACAGCGTCAGATATTGAGTGATGCATAGGAAGACATTCGTCTAAAACTGTGTTATCAGTACCAGATACACAGTAAAGCGCCAAAGAAACTGGTACAGACATGCGTATTCAAATACAGAGATACGTAAATAGGCAGAATACGGGGGAGCGGTCGGCATTGCCTAAATAAGACAACAAGTGTGTGGCGCAGTTGTTACATCGGTTACTGCTGCTACAATGCAGGTTATCAAGATTTAAGCGAGTCTGAACGTGGTGTTATAGTCGGCGCACGAGCGATGGGACACTGCATCTCCCAGGTAGCGACGAAGTGGGGATTTTCCCGTACGACAGTTTCACGAGTGTATCGTGAATCCAGTGAAACATCAAATCTCCGACATCGCTGCGGCCGGAAAAGATACTGCAAGAACGGTACCAGAGTCGACTGAAGAGAAACGTTCAGTGTGACAGAAGCGCAATCCTTCCGCAAACTGCTGTAGATTTAATGCTGGTCCATCAACAGGTGTCAGCGTGCGAACCATTCAACGAAACGTCATCGATATGATCATTCGGAGCCGAAGGCCCACTCCTGTACCCTTGAAGACTGCACGATTCAAAGCTTTATGCCTCGCCTGGGCCTCTTAACACCGGCATTGGCCTGTTGATGATTGGAAACTTGTTGCCTGGTCGGAGGAGTCTCGTTTGAAATTATATGACGTGGACGGACCTGTACGGATGTGGAGACAACCTCACGAATTCATGGACCCTCCATGTCAGCAGTGGACTGTTGAAGCTGGTGGGGGTTCTGCAATTGTATCGGGCGTTTGCAGTTGGAGTGATACGGGACCCGTGATACTTCTAGATACGACTCTGACAGGTGACACCTGTAAGTAAGCATCCTGTCTGATCAGCTGGATCCATTCATGTCCATTGTGCATTCCGACGGACTTGGGAATTACAGTAGGACAATGCGACACACTACACTTCCAGAATTGCTACAGAGTGGCTCCAGGAAAACTCTTATGAGTTTAAACACTTCCGATGGTCACCAAACTCCCCAGACACGAACATTATAGAGCATATCTGGGATTCCTTGCAACGTGCTGTTCAAAAGTGATCTCCACCCCCTCGTAGTGTTACGGATTTATGGACAGCCCTGCAGGATTCGTGGTCTCAATTCCCTCCAGCACTACTTCTGATATTAGTCTAGACCATGCCACGTCGTTTAGCGGCACTTCTGTGTGCTCGCGGGAACCCTGCACGACATTAGGCACGTGTTCCAGTTTCTTTGGCTCTTCAATGTCGTTTAGAAGGAGCCTGGCTATTGGTCTCCATTTGGCTAGCTTGTCAAGCCGTGCAATATCCTGACTTATGGTGCATTCAGACATGACAGTGGCCTCGCTTTGGACTGCATTTGAACCTGAGGGCAGACATGCTGCCAAGGCTGTTTCGACTATGCGCCAGAAGTTTCGCTAGAAAGCCGTTACACATCCTCTATACAATGCCGATCTCTCCCTAAGAGTTTTCCATATTTTTAGAGCTCTTAAGATAGGCATTCGTAGCCATCGATTTACTTCGGATGAAGAGATGCACGCCGGGACACAATTATTGTTCCGTAAGTAACCGGAAATGTTTTTTCCATGAAGGCATTAGCCGCCTTGACTCACAGTAGGCTAAATGTATTAACAGTTCTGGCAATTGCTTTTGAAATAATAAACAGTTCACTTACTTTTTTGTCTGTCTCCTTTCCAGATTACTACATCTTACGTATTATCACTCTTCAACTGCACAAACTTTCAGAGTAACTCTTAAATTAGTAAATCAATTACGCAAAGTACTTGAATTTTTTGTATTGATTCTCTGAACGCTGGGCTCGACATGAGACGCGCCACGAGGTGATGGGACGCTAAACCCAATCTTCCTTCCTTCCTTCTTTTCGTTTATGCGTGGCATTTATCGCGATGAAGTGCCTCCGTGATATCGAGGTAATCCCTTGGCCAGCAATATTTCCAGATCTGTCGCAGATAGAATATGTATGGCACCTACTAGTACGTGAGCTCTGTCTCAGTGCAAGTAGTCAGGATGTCAAGGACAGCTTACAATAGCTGTGAACGAGGTCGCCTCAGGGTTTATGACAAATTTCCCAACCGAATCGATGCCGGCTTTGAGGCTAGAGGGGATTCAACGTCTAACTGGTTAATTGACTCATACTACCTAGGTCTTTGTAAATCTGACTAGATTTTGTAATCACTTATATAACATCACATACCCACTGAAGCTGTGAAGTTTCATTTCGCTCCCTCCTCCGCTTTGAGTTCTTCACTTGTTTTATCAGGCAGTATACAAGATTGTTTAGTAACAAATGTTATTATGCAGGTTGGTAATTATGTTACTCCTAACGGTTGTTAGAGTGAATTGTTGTAATTCGTGTTTGCATGTTTTGACAGTCGCAGTCGCTGTCGAGTTTTAATTTGCAGCCACGGTAGATGTGAGTGGTCGTAAATACGCTGTTGAGGAGCTCTTGGAGCCAGACGTGTGGCTCCACGAACGACAACAGACAGGGTAGAAAGTGAGACAGATTATGGATGCATTCCAGGAAACGACTCCACCGCGAAAGGCAACACTTCTGGACTGAGAAAGACATACCGGTACTTTTGATTTTGGCAGTGTTAAAGACAGGCTGAGGAGTAGAAGGAAGAAGACACGAGAGAAACATGGACCGGAGTCTCTGCTTTGGTTAAACAATCTCCTATCAAGTCGACACTTAAACGTGGTTCGGAATTCGGTGCACCGAGAACTACAGTGTGATTTCACATGAAAAAGGACCTTGAAGTCAGACCTTTTCGACCAACGTTCGTAAAGGAGTTATCGGATGCAGACCGAAATGAGCGCGTTTTAGCATGCCGTGCTTTGTTAACTCAATTTCCAGATGCAGTGAACCGCGCCAAGGTTGCGTTTTCAGATGAATGTGCAATTTATTGCAGGTCACGTGCTAGAGATATGGACTTCTGGACAAAAAAATCCTCATTATACATTCGTGTAGAAAGGAACCTGCCTCACGTAATAATATGGGTAGCGATGATATCCATCATCTGCTTTGGCTGTACTTTTCTGGAGGGACTGCGAATGGCGCAAATTATTTACACATATTACAAACATGATTAATACCTCAGCTTCAGGAAAGGGACCTCACAGAACGTATGCACTGATCAGCCAGAACATTATGTCCACCGACCTACTATCGATATAAACCAGTCTAGGCGATAGCGGCGTCACCTGACGAGGAGTGACTGGGATTCAGACATACTCATGGTGCATGTAATATCAGTGAGCGTGCTGTCAGTTTGTAGAATGCGGAAGGGGTGCGACCTATCTGAGTTTGACCGACGCAGATTGTGATGGCCTGAAGGCTCGGCAAGAGCATTTCGCAAACTGCACTACTTGTCCGGTGTTCGAGGAGTGCTGTGGTGAGTGTCTTCAACACGTGGCGAAACTAAGGTGACACCGCATCCACACTCCGTGGGGTTGGGGG
Source organism: Schistocerca cancellata (assembly GCF_023864275.1). NCBI lineage: Eukaryota > Metazoa > Arthropoda > Insecta > Orthoptera > Acrididae > Schistocerca > Schistocerca cancellata. Next base: position 546,142,947 of record NC_064630.1, on the reverse strand, counting down.
ACCACTCTTCAAAACAGATGTCGGACGTCGTAGGCTGGGCAGACTGGCAAAATAGGACAGACGGCGACGTGTGGCGGAGCTAATATCGAATTCTGGGCAGAGTGGATGTGTGTCTGAACACACAGTGCATCAGACACTCTACGACGGCCTCCACAGCTGACAACCCATGCATGTGCGAATGTTAACATCATATCAGCAACTATGACTGAAATGGGCACCTTCGGCACTGGATGTGGGCACAGTGACAGAGCGTTGTATTCTGATAGAAGGGCGCGAATCCGCCGTCTTCCAGGGAAACAGCATTTTGACATCAGCACTGTGGGACGAGAAAAACTGGTGGCGGGTCCATTAGGCTCCGGGGAACATTCACGTGGGCATTCAATGGGTCCAGTGGAGCTTTACAAGGCACTGAGTATCGTACACTGGTTGCACACCATGTATACCCCATCATGAAGATCATGTTTCCCATCGGCAGTGACATTTTTCAGCAAGATAATGCACCACGTCACAAGCCCGGTTCTAATTCCAACAGATGTGTTGCCCCCTCCCCCCACCCCACCACCAACTCCCCAGATCTGAACCTGATCTTGGCGTCAGAGGTCACTCCCCGGAATTTACGGGAATTAGGTGACTTGTATGTGCGGATGTAGTGCCAACTCCCTCCAGCCAGCTACCAACACCTCATTGCTTGCATGCCATGAAGCGTCACCGCTGTTATCCGTGCCGTAGGTGGACACACTGGCTATTAGGTAGGTGATCATAATGCACTTGCAAGGCGCAACTTCCTAAATGAACACTTCCGTGATGTTGGATAGGTCGTGGTTCATCAGGAACACCAACTCCCTTGAAATGACCGCCAAGAAATGGTGGACTCTCCACACATGACCAGTTGTTATGAGGAGCCATTAAGTCGGGTGTGTCTGCACATCGTTATGCTACAACTGCGCAATGCTGTTGAGGATGTCTTTTACACTGTAACACTGGATGTATTCCAAAATGTCAAGAAGAATACGGAGGCGTATGGAAATGTGTTTACAGCATGATGGGGAAAATACCGATATACTGGACAGTTTACACGTAAGTAAGTACTTATGCTAAAACGATCAAATCAGTTTGCATTCAAATTCTGAATGAGACAGGGGTAAAATACAGGGAGCGAAATGCTATTTACAATTTGTGCAGAAGGCGGACGGCAGAGTCGAGGGGCATGAAAGGGAAGCAGTGGTTGGGACGGGAGTGAGACAGGTTGTAGCCTATTCCCGATATTATTAAATCTTTATATTGAGCAAGCAGTAAAGGAAACAAAAGAAAAATTCGGAGTAGGAATTAAAATCCACGGAGAATAATTAAAAACTTTGAGGTTCTCAAACGTTCAAATGGCTCTGAGCACTATGAGACTTAACATCTGAAGTCATCAGTCCCCTAGAACTTAGAACTACTTAAACCTAACTAACCTAAGGACGTCACACACATCCATGCCAGAGGCAGGATTCCAACCTGCGACCGTAGCGGACGCGCGGTTCCAGACTTTAGCGCCTATAACCGCTCGGCCACTCCGGCCGGCTGAGGTTCGCCGATGACATTGTAATTCTGTCAGAGACAGCAAAGGACCTAGAAGAGCAGCTGAACGGAATGGAAAGTGTCTTGAAAGGAGGATATAAGATGAACATCAACAAAAGCAAAACGAGGATATGGAATGTAATAGAATTATATCGGGTGATGCCGAGGGAATTAGATTAGGAAATGAGACGCTTAAAGAAGTAAATGAGTTTTGCTATTAGGGGAGCAAAATAACTGATGATAGTAGAAGTAGAGAGGATATAAAATGTAGATTGGTAATGGCAAGGAAAGTGTTCCTGAAGAAGAGAAATTTGTTAACATCGAGTATAGATTTAAGTGTCAGGAAGTCGTTTCTGAAAGTATTTGTGTGGAGTGTAGCCATGTTTGGATGTGAAACATGGAAGATAGAGTAGGCAAGAAGAGAATAGAAGCTTTCGAAATGTGGTGCTACAGAAGAATGCTGAAGATTAGATGGGTAGATCACATAACTAATGAGGAGTTTTTGCAAAAACAGACATAATGTCTTATGGGATAACAGCAATCAGTGATTTTATAATGTTACTTAAAATCCGTCTTGATTGCAAATGTTTTATTCATATGACCGGTTTCGGTTCATTCAGAACCATCTTCAGATCTGATATTTCAGTTACAGGAGTAACCCGTCCAAATCCAGCAACTTTCACATGCTACGTCACATAAAAAATGTGACGTAGCATGTGAAAGTTGCTGGATTTGGACGGGTTACTCCTGTAACTGAAATATCAGATCTGAAGATGGTTCTGAATGAACCGAAACCGGTCATATGAATAAAACATTTGCAATCAAGACGGATTTTAAGTAACATAATGAGGAGGTATTGAATAGAATTGGGGAGAAGAGAAATTTGTGGCACAACTTGACTAGAAGAAGGGATCGGTTGGTAGGACTTATTCTGAGGCATCAACAGATCACCAATTTAGTATTGGAGGACAGCGTGGAGGGTAATAATCGTAGAGGGAGACCAAGAGATGAATACAATAAGCAGATGCAGAAGGATGTAGGTTGCAGTAGGTACTGGGAGATGAAGAAGCTTGCACAGTATAGAGTAGCATGGAGAGCTGCATCAAACCAGTCTCTGAAGACCACAACAACAGTAGGGGGTACGGGGACTTCTCGCCCACCCTGGAATCATGCGCTGTGGATGGTTCAGCTGAGAGGTGGTGGCTCCTGTGTGGATGCAGTGGGCTCCTCCGGCCGCCACGTGTGTGCAGACGGCAGGCACGACCCTCGCGGCGCGCCCCGAGTCCCGACCGTTCCGCGTCCGCCCCGCCGGTGTCGCCTTTCGTTCCGGAAGGCAGTGGCGGAGCCGCGCAAAAAACACCGCCGCCGGCTCCCTCGCCTCTTTCCCGGCCGTAAAGTAGAACGCCAGCTCGGAGACAACGCTACGCGCGCCGGTCGAGGCGGCTGCGGCGGCCCCGCTGTCCTGGAACAAGTGTTCCGCCTCGCTTCAGTAGGCCGGTTCCTGTTACGGGTGTGTTACAAAGTCGCACGTGAACGACCACCACCCTTTCAGAGTCGAGAGACTAACACGCTAGCATTTTCTCACAAAATTATTGTCTTCGTCACAATTATTTTATATTGCAGTTTTCCTAACGACATGTTTGGGCATAGCCATAATCGATTCAATATAATGGGGGTCCTACTGTGGATGTACCCCTCTGCCTGTTCCCACTTGCCTATGATACCCTGTTCTACGACGACGGTGTCAACACACTGGTCTCTCCTAGGGAGAAATGTGGTCGACGCCAGGGTGACTATATCGAGAAATAAATATGTAGACAAGAAGAATAAAGATGTAGAAATAGAGTTTACTTTATTTAAAAAGCTTGAGTTTTCGCGTAAAAATTCGGAGGCATTACTTCCCGGCGCGCCCTCGTCAGATAATAACAGCCTATGATAATTAGCATTTAAGAGCGAAAATCGTAATTCATGATAAACTAATGGAACAAATAAGTAGTTTTAAATACCTGGGATGTAAGATCTCATATATTGCATCCGATGATCAAGAATACAAAATGCAGACATTTATACAGTTAGTAGGTACTATAAATTGCAATCTCCACAAAAAAAGTTAAAAAAGAGGTAGTACTAAAAATCAGCAAAGATGAGACTCCTAAGATCACTGATTAGTTACCAGCTCATGTATCGTAAAAATAATTGGGTATGAACTGGGCACCAAAAGCCTACGTCGGAAAACAGAAGGATACAGAAAGAAATGACATAAACACATTCAGGGGAGAGATTGAAAAATTTGCCGACCAGTTGCAAACAAACGATTATTAGCCCTTGACCTACGTTTCGACATTTGTAAAATTATCTTCTTCAGAAGTAGTGGGCCTTGTTACATCACATGATGCTGCTACATTAGATTAGATGAAGACGAGCGGCTCTTGTCATACACAAAATTGACAAAATAAGAATTATCCCAAGTCATGGTTTTAGAATAGCAACCAGATTACATACATTGTACTTCAGGATGAACGCTCACTAGTAAATGTCCACAGGTAAGGTTCTTGCCAACAGTTGGCCACTGTCTCTGACATGATGTACACATAACTTATGTTAATACTTTATGCCGCGAGGCCTTTTACAATTTTATGTTGACAAGAGCCTCTACCTATGGGCATTTACTAGTGAGCATTCTTTTGTTGTATGATATATGTAATCTGGCTGCTATTCTAAAGCCATGGCTTGGGATAACTTTTGTTTTGTCAATTTTGTATATGATAAGAGCCGTTCTGGTTCATTTAATCTAATATACCATCATGTGAAGTAACAAATATCGAAACCTAGGTCATGGGCTAGTAAAACTTTGTTTGCAACTGGTTGACTGATTTTTCAATCTCTTCAGATTTATACAGTTGCTGTTTCGCAGCCATGTCTAAGATTTTGACGTACAGAGGATATCAGATGAACGAATAACTGTTTTACTAAGCAAATATACACTTCAAGGGAAATAAAATGTTGTGCGTGTTAAGAAGAAATGGAAAGATTAGTAGCAGTCACCTTGAGGTTGGAACAGGGAATAGTGCCTAAGTCAAAGTTAGATATGAAGCTGATGATGGAACCAACTGCGCCTACACGACTAGCTAAAATAATTGCATGAAATACAGTCGCCAGATTTATGTACTGTAATTTATAATGATCTTGATCTTACTTTCAGAGTTGGACAGTAATACTGCAATGAACCGATCCCAGAGCTGTAAAATCTGTTTGTTTTGTGGTGGTCATGTAAAAGAGTTTATGAAAACGGGAATCCTACTGAAAACTGCGTATGTCACTAATTCATTTCAATGCACAAGCTATAATGATAAAATGGCAGAGAAATCCTACGAGCCTGGGAGAAAAGAGAGGGACAATCGCGCCATGGCTTTCCTACAGATGGAAAGGTTACCTGCACTCTGCAACATGAGTTGCTGCGGCGACAGTGACCTCAATAGCGTACACACCCGGCATCGGAAGCAGGGGTTCATCCATCATGGAGGTAGCCACACGGCACGTCTACGATCTGACACTGTCCTTACCAAGTGGAGTCTCGCACCACTTCAACAACCATACCCTTTCTTCCGCGGATGACTTCAGAGGACATGGGTTGTTGGCCTCTCCCAGACTGCCAGTCTAATTGGTGCTGCAGGTACGCTCCACCCACAAGAACGCAGAATAACGTTTCCCATTTAAGTTTACCAAAAAAGCAGATCTTGCAAGAAGCTGAGACTGACAACAATCTATCTTCTTCGCCTAGTTAGTACTTAATCCTGTGCAAGCAAATTCATCTCCACGTAACTATTGCAACCTACATCCATTTGAACCTGCTTACTGTATTCCTCTCTTGGTCTACCTTTACAATTAAAACCCTCACCACTTCCCTCCAACACTATCTGGTGATACTTTCATCTCTTAGAACGTGTCCTATCAACTGAGTCCTTCTTCTAGCCAAGTTGTGCCACAAATTTCTTTTCTCCCCAGTTCAGTGCAGTATCTCCTGACCAGTTACTCTATCTATCAATCTAATCTTCAGCATTCTTCTACAGCACCACATTTCAAAAGCTTCCACTCTCTTCTTGTCTGAACTATTTATCGTCCACGCTTCAATTTCATGAAAGGCTCCACTTCCAAATACCATCAGGAAAGGCTTCCTAATACTTAAACCTGTATTCGATATCAACAAATTTCTCTTCTTAAGAAACGCTCTTCTTTCCATTGTCAGTCTACATTTTATGTTCTCTCTACTTCGGCCATTCTCAGTTATTATACTGTCCTAAAAACAAAACTCATCTATTACTTTTACTGTCTCGTTTCCTGATCTAATTCCCTGAGCATTACCTTATTTAATTGGGCTATGTTGCTTTACACTTGTGTTTCTGTTGTTAATGTTAATCTTATATCTTCCCTTAAACACACTGTCCATTTCGTTCAGCGGCTCTTCTAAGTCCCTTTCTGTATCTGACCGAAATTATAATGTCATCGGCAAACCTCAAAGTTTTTATTTCTCCTCCCTGGATTTTAATTCCTACTCCAGATTCTTTTTGCTTTCCTTCACTGCTTGCTCAGTGTACTGATTGAATAATATTAGAGATTGGCTACAACCCTGTGTCCCTCCCTTCTCAACCATTGCTTCCCTTTCATACCCTCGACTCTTATAACTGCCGTTCGGTTTCTGTACAAGTTGTAAATAGCCTTTCACTCCCTGTATTTTATCCCTGCTACCTTCAGAATTTCAAAGAGTGTATTCCAGTGTACATTGTTATAACCCTTCTCTTAGTCTACAAATGCTGTAAACACAGGTTTATCTTTCCTTAACCTATCTTCTAAGAGGAGTCGTAGTATCAGTATTTCTTCGCGTTTTCCCACATTTCTCCGCATTCCAAACTGATCTTAATGTTGACGAATCAGAATATTTGTATTAGTCGTAAGAGAGGATACAAACTGAAGTGAAATAACATTTCCTAATTTTACTTTATTTAAAGGGTTTTATAAAAACGCATTCGTGGAAAGCGTAAAAAGATAGGGCGGTTGCGTTTGTTTCCTTTATTTGTGAAAGTTAAAAATAAATTATATAATATTTGGATATAAAAGTAAATTTAAATGCAACTAGAATTAAAAAAGAAATTGAGGAAGTAGTTAACCAGGGAAGGATTTGAGTTTGAGGGACAGTATATCTCATGAATAAATAAATTAAAAGCAATCTCTTTATCCTTTTACCCTTCCTCATGAATGATGTACGATTTCTGACATAATTTTTAATATTTGATTCGGTTGTGTTATCTATATTACTAAGCGATTATCCCAGAAACAAAAAAAGCCGGTATCATTTGCAGGTTGCCCACCTAACTGCTTCCTGGGACAAAAAAAAATTGATTTTCAGTGTTTCGCATAGTTCTGACCGAATTTAAAAAATCAGAATGCTGTCATAATCTACTCATCAAGAGGTATAATTAAAAGCTTAGCACAATAAGACCAATGTTAGAGCTAGAAACCATGTAATGTCTTGACGTAGCATGACTCAATGCGGAAATTACCCAGACTACTATATATTCATCAAGTACACTTAAGTCCAAAATTAAAGTAACAAACCTCTGTTTCTCCAGTCTATGTTTCATTCACGATATAATCACAGAACTTGTCAACAGATTTCCTTACGAGTGTGTTCTGCACGGAAGATGGCATCCCGGCCAACGCCAACGGTGGTGTCAGCGCACCCCTCAAACGGGGTAGTGTTTGCCGGGTAGTCCCACATTAACAATAGCCGTGTACTCAGCCAAAGACGGTGCAGTATGGCTCAGAGGAGACACCTACCAGACTCTCTGCGGTGGCCCATAGGAAGAATGGAAGCAGGACAGTAGAAAACTGATGTGTCCAGATGGCTTAATGTGCATCGTTCTGTTGCTTCTCGGACGAGGCGACGGTATATACGGACAGAAACTGTATCCCAAAGATTAGGGCAGGGCTGACCACGTGTGACATCAGAAAGAGGACGTGGTTTGGCTGTAAGGGCATGACGGTACCACCTTAGTACTGCATGGCAACTGGCGTCTGACCTCGCAACACCCACTGGCTGTGTTTCGAGGCAGACGGTGTACAGAAGGCTTGGGCAGAGTGGCCTTTATTGTCGAAGATCTGCTGTTTCTGTACCTCTGAAAGAATCTTCACTGAAGAGAACGTCTAGAGCGGAGTCGTCAACATGGCGTCTGGACGGTCGAACAGTGGGCCAATGTTCTTGTCACAGTTGAGTCCCGATTTTGTCTGGAGAGTAATTCCCGACGGATTTGCATCTGGAGTGAACGTGGAACATGATATCGGGACCCAAATATTCTGGAAGTAGATCGATATCGAGGAGGATCCCTAGCGGTGTGAGCAGGGATTATGTTGATCAGTCGAACACCTCTTCATGAACTGGGTGAATCAGCAAGGTTTAGCTGCTATCAGGTAACGGGACGAGATCTTGGGACCTCATGTGCGGTTGTTGCGAGAAGCTGTGGGCGCAGACTTCTTACTAATGGACGATAATGCTCGACCTCATAGAGCACAGGTTATTGATGTTTCCTGGAAAACGGTAGATATACGGCATGGCCTGCTGGCTCTCCTGATTTGAATCCCATAGAGCACGTCTGGGATGCACTAGGGAAACGCGTTGCATCACAGTAACATCCACCAACCAGTCTCTAAGACTTACAAGGAGCTCTGCAGGGAGAACGGGAGCTATTGCTTCAACGTGAGACTGATGACATCATTTACGGCATGCCCCATCGTTGTCAGGGCTGTATGACTGCACCCCATACTGAGCACATTAACCAGTTGTCGGAATGTGCGTGAAAATGATTGTCTACTTCTATGCATTTGCAGTTGTTTACGTTCTGTATTCTTTCATTGTTTCTACTTTACTGTCACCGATTTATACAGTTTTGTGGCAAAATAAACGTAAAATTGTAATTTTCCGTTTGTTGCTTAAATTTTGGATATAAGCGTATTTGAGAATGAGAGCACTCAGCGACTTTCAACAAACATTTTGCGGGTAATTCAAACGTTTGTGTAACAGTTTCTCACTGACACCCGCCTCCCTCCTCCACATAAAATGACGAAAGGAAAAAAATACTGTGTATTCGCGCTGTTCATGCGGTAAAACTTCAGCATCAGAAGTGAAGCTTTAGTTTATTACTCCTTTACTGGTCACTCTAATCGCAAAACTTATTTCCAGACAGTATCCAGATACACCACTGAGTGTACCTACAAAATTATGTCATTGTACGAGACATAGTTCAAGAGATACGACGTCATGGATATTCACACTACTGGCCATTAAAATTGCTACACCACGAAGATGACGTGCTACAGACGCGAAATTTAACCGACAAGAAGAAGATGCTGTGATACGCAAATGATTAGCTTTTCAGAGCATTCACACAAGGTTGGCGCTGGTGGCGACACCTACAGCGTGCTGACATGAGGAAAGTTTCCAACCCATTTCTCATACACAAACAGCAGTTGACCGACGTTGCCTGGTGAAACGTTGTTGTGATGCGTCGTGTAAGGAGGAGAGATGCGTACCATCACGTTTCCGACTTTGATAAAGGTCGGATTGTAGACTATCGCGATTGCGGTTTATCGTATCGGGACATTGCTGCTCCGAGATCCAATGACTGTTGGCGGAATGTGGAATCGGTGGGTTCAGGAGGGTAATACAGGACGCCGTGCTGGATCCCAACGGCCTCGTATCACTAGCAGTCGAGATAACAGGCATCTTAGCCGCATGGCTGTAACGGATCGTACAGCCACGTCTCGATCCCTGAGTCAAAACATGTGGACGTTTGCAAGACAACAACCATCTGCACGAATAGTTCGACGACGTTTGCAGCAGCATGGACTATCAGATTACCCTTGACGCTGCACCACAGACAGGAGCGCCTGCGATGGTGTACTCAACGACGAACCTGAGTGCACGATTGGCAAAACGTCATTTTTTCGGATGAGTCCAGGTTCTGTTTACAGCATCATGATGGTCGCATGCGTATTTGGCGACATCGCGGTGAACACACATTGGAAGCGTGTATTCGTCATCGTCATACTGGCGTATCACCCGGCGTGATGGTATGGGGTGCCATTGGTTACACGTCTCGGTCACCTCTTGTTCGCATTGACGGCACTTTGAACAGTAGACGTTACATTTCAGATGTGTTCGAACCGTGGCTCTACCCTTCATTCGATCCCTGCAAACCCCAAATTTCAGCAGGATAATGCACGACCGCATGTTGCAGGTCCTGTACGGGCCTTTCTGGATACAGAAAATGTTCGACTGCTGCCCTGGCCGGCACATTCTCCAGATCTCTCACCAATTGAAAACGTCTGGTCAGTGGTGGCCGAGCAACTGGCTCGTCACAATTCGCCAGTCACTACTCTTGATGAACTGTGGTATCGTGTTGAAGCTGCATGGGCAGCTGTACCTTTATACGCCATCCAAGCTCTGTTTGACTGAATGCCCAGGCGTATCAAGGCCGTTATTACGGCCAGAGGTGGTTGTTCTGGGTACTGATTTATCAGGATCTATGCACCCAAATTACGTGAAAATGTAATCACATGCAGTTCTAGTATAATATGTTTGTCCAATGAATATCCGTTTATCATCTCCATTTCTTGTAGGTGTGGCAATTTTAATGGCCAGTAGTGTATTTACTGCATTAACCCGTTCGTAAAGTCATCAGACGTTTGAAACTGTTTACACATGGGAGTTAAATTCTTGGAAGTATCGGTGGCTTACTGGTTGTAATATAATTACATATGGCTATTTGTGGTCTCTGCAACGGAGAGATAATATTCATGTGTCTTTATGAAGCCATTTCTTTTCGCCTCAGTTCTTTGTCACGGTAGTCAGTTTCGCTCGTGTCTGTGTGTTGCACAGTAATCTTTGACGAAGTACGTTGTATCCATGTAGACTCTAAGACAAAAATAAACGACGCACCATGAAGAAATTATCCGAATGGAACGGAAATTGGGAGATGTGATGTACATGTCCAGAAAAACAAATGATTACAATTTCACAAAAATTAGATGATTTATTCAGGGGAAAAAGCTTCACAAACTAAGCAAGTCAATAACGTGTTGGTCCACGTCTGACCCTTATGCAAGCATTGATTCGTCTTGTCACTGATTGACAGAATGTTGGATGTTCTCCTGAGGAATATCGTACCAAATCCTGTCCATTTCACGCATAGGTCGTCAAAATCTCGAAAGATTTAGGGTACCGCCCACAATTCTCCGAACATTCTCAGTTGGGGAGAAACACGGTGACCTTGCTGGCCAAGGTAGGATCTGGCAAGTACGAAGACAAGCAGTAGAAACTCTCGCCGTATATCGCTGGAATTTAGGCCAAGGATGGGTTGCCATGACGGGCAACAAAATGGGGCGTGGCATATCATCGGCGTTCCACTGTGCTATAAGAGTGTCGCGTATGACAACTAAAGCTTCTTGCTATGGAATGAAATGGCACTCCAAGCATCACACCTCGTTGTCGGCCATATGGCAGCCGACAGTCAGTTTGGGATCTCACCGCTGTCTGGGGCATCTCCAGACACGTCTTTGGCTTGGAATCTCATTGACTGGTGTAAAATTGTCTTCAGTAATGAGTCCTGGATCGAACTGAGCCCCGGTAACAAGGAAGACGTGTCTGGAGACGCCTCAGACAGAGCTGGGATACCAACCTGTCGCCCACCATATGAGGAGTGATGGTCTGGGATGCCATTTCGCTTCATAGCATGACCTCTTTGGTTGTCATCCGCGGCATCCGTACAGCACGTCGGTCCTTCGATAATATTCTACGCCCTGTTTTGTTGCTCTGCATGGCAAGCTGTCCTGGGATTACGTTTCAACAAGACAATACCCGACCGCACACGACGGGAGTCTCTGCTGCTTGCCTTCGTGCTTGCCTAACCCTTCGTTGGCCAGGAAAGTCGCCGGATCTCTCCCCAGTTGAGAACGTTTGGAGCATTACAGGCAGGGCCCTCCAACTAGCTCGGGATTTTGACGATCTAACGCGCCGATTGGACAGAATTTGGCACGATATCCATCAGCAAGACGTCCAACAATTCTATCAATTAGTATCAAGCCGAACAAATGCATGCGTAGGGGCCAGTTTGTGAAGCTCTTTATCAAGAATAACTCATCCAATTCTCCTGAGATTGTAATCATTTATTTTTCTGTACATGTACATCATATCCTCTGATTTCCATCCCATTCGGATAATTCCTTCGTAATGTGTCGTCCCTTTTTTTTATCTTAACGAATAGTCTGCCCACTTAAAAGGTTCAGTAGTTCAATGGAGGAGATCCATCAGGCCAATGAGGAAGCTGTGGAGTGGTTAAGGACACTGGCCATACATCTGTAATAATACTGATGTTACTCATAGAACGAGGTCTAAACCTGTGTATGTTTGTAAATATGAAAATAATTGTACATGGTATTTTGTAACAACACACTGTATCTTCAAGCCATACGAAATGCATGTGTATCTTAACGAGTATTTCTTACGGCTCTCCGCTATTCGTATTTATTGATCTCTTTCCGATGTCATTTAGTATCCAGTCTTGTGAATCCTGCTATTCACTACTCACACGTGTCCTACGATCACGATGCTGGAACACGCTGTAAGACAAAAATTATAAAGAAAAGAATTCCGACCTAGATCTGAATATTATTGGCTAGTGCCGAAAATGATAATTTCTTTCCGAATTTTATATTCGATATTGTAAACACACGAGTTACTGTAGAGATCCTGTATTAATCGTTTTATTGCAATGGCGTTCGCAATATAGCCTCTTCAACGCGATAAAACTTCACTTCCTCCTTTCCTTGCAGAAGCTTCGCGTTTTTGCCACTTAGTGTATTATCGCCCTGGAAATCTAGTTGTCGACGCAGTCGCAGGAGGCTTGAGAACTGCTGATGAGAGACACAGACACCAGGCAGACATCACGTGACACGGTGCAGTGGTCTCGCACAAGTGTAGTGTGTGTGTGTGTGTGTGTGTGAGAGAGAGAGAGAGAGAAAGAGAGAGAGAGAGAGAGAGAGAGAGAGAGAGAGACAGAAAGAGAGACGGCGAGAGTGCGCGAACGGCATTCCTTATGGTTACAAATACCTGTACAGTAGTACTTTGTTCTCAATGTACTGTGTTGTTAGGTACGCATCGTATACTAATGACACCACACATCTTTCTTTTATTTATTTGTTGATATTGGTTTGTGACATGCAGCCTAGGTACTCTAGCGGTTTGGGCACGTACGTTTTGTCAGCGAACGCAGCCGCTCAGTTATGTTTCGCTTTTGATTCTGAATTATTTTGAACCATCACACGAAATACTAGGACTAGCCATTTCTGTCATTTAACCTATATCAACAGGTCTTTCATTTAACCTACATCAAATGGGCAGGAATTTTTTTTCCAATGTACCACTTGTATCTAAGGCATTACTCTAGTAAATTCAAGAACAGGTCTTCAGTAATCCGGTTGCTCTTGATGTCGAGATGATGTGCACTTCTAGTCTTGAACTTACTGGCGGAAGCACAGGCGTCTGCTCTCTGACATCTGCAGGAACGAACTTACCCCGAGCGGTCTGAGGCGCTGCAGTCATGGACTGTACGGCTCGTCCCGGCGGAGGTTCGAGTCCTCTCTCGGGCATGGGTGTGTGTGTTTGTCCTTAGGATAATTTAGGTTAAGTAGTGTGTAAGCTTAGGGACTGATGACCTTAGCAGTTAAGTCCCATAAGATTTCACACACATTTTTTGAACTTACCCTCAGTTTTGCAATTACGATTATTCGCGGAATCCAGTTATACTCGGTTCTTATCACACAGACTAAACAATAGCCACGAAAACAACGAAAACATTTTCATATATGATTTACTGTGCTGGAAGTATAGTATCAATGTTTGCACGCTAAGGCTATTAAACTAGAAGTAAGGCTAAGTTTTAAAATTTATCGTTCATTTTTACATCTCTGTTTCAATGGAATATTTTTTTATGGTAAGTTTCGATCGAAGCTGATTATCTAAAAATCTATGTAGCTGTGTAAGGAACACGTCATGTCCATTTGGAACTACACGTGATTATACTGGACGCGATGAGTTACTTAAGCAACTGTATAAACTGAAGATGTTCAGCCGGCCGCGGTGGCCGAGCGGTTCTAGGCGCTTCAGTCCGGAACCGCGCGACTGCTACGGTCGCAGGTTCGAATCCTGCCTCGGTCATGGATGTGTATGATATCCTTAGGTTAATTAAGTCTAAGTAGTTCTAAGTTCTAGGGGACTGATGACCTCAGATGTTAAGTCCCATAGTACTCAGAGCCATTTGAACCATTTTGAAGATGTTCAACTTTGACGGAAATAGTCATAGCAAAACAAGTGCAACTGAGACGACGAAATTAACGATAAATTTTAAATATAAAACGGTTGCTGAATCTCTTGCGACGAATATGTTGGCTATAGTAAAGACTGCTCATTTCTTTGACCTATCTCTATAGCTGAAATTGCGTATGAAGGTTTAACAGTCGCCGACGACTTTGCAATAGGTATTTCAAACCGTAGTTGTGATTACAACTATCGTGATATGAATTTGACAGGAAAAATGAATATGCTGGAGCAAACTACACAATAAACGGGTCATGCACATGTGTTACGAAAGAAAGGCAGGAAGGTACAGCATACCCTCGACGGCGATGTCATCAGAACTAGAGCACAAGCAAGGATAGAAGATCTGAATTCCTACAGATTTCCCCCCGCACACTCAGTCAAAAAAACATTTTACTGAGAGTGTTTGCATGTGCACATACATCAATTTTCAAAACAAATTTTTCGAATAATGTTTGCAAAATGAAGTAGCAAGTACACTCCTGGAAATTGAAATAAGAACACCGTGAATTCATTGTCCCAGGAAGGGGAAACTTTATTGACACATTCCTGGGGTCAGATACATCACATGATCACACTGACAGAACCACAGGCACATAGACACAGGCAACAGAGCATGCACAATGTCGGCACTAGTACAGTGTATATCCACCTTTCGCAGCAATGCAGGCTGCTATTCTCCCATGGAGACGATCGTAGAGATGCTGGATGTAGTCCTGTGGAACGGCTTGCCATGCCATTTCCACCTGGCGCCTCAGTTGGACCAGCGTTCGTGCTGGACGTGCAGACCGCGTGAGACGACGCTTCATCCAGTCCCAAACATGCTCAATGGGGGACAGATCCGGAGATCTTGCTAGCCAGGGTAGTTGACTTACACCTTCTAGAGCACGTTGGGTGGCACGGGATACATGCGGACGTGCAGTGTCCTGTTGGAACAGCAAGTTCCCTTGCCGGTCTAGGAATGTTAGAACGATGGGTTCGATGACGATTTGGATGTACCGTGCACTATTCAGTGTCCCCTCGACGATCACCAGTGGTGTACGGCCAGTGTAGGAGATCGCTCCCCACAGCATGATGCCGGGTGTTGGCCCTGTGTGCCTCGGTCGTATGCAGTCCTGATTGTGGCGCTCACCTGCACGGCGCCAAACACGCATACGACCATCATTGGCACCAAGGCAGAAGCGACTCTCATCGCTGAAGACGACACGTCTCCATTCGTCCCTCCATTCACGCCTGTCGCGACACCACTGGAGGCGGGCTGCACGATGTTGGGGCGTGAGCGGAAGACGGCCTAACGGTGTGCGGGACCGTAGCCCAGCTTCATGGAGACGGTTGTGAATGGTCCTCGCCGATACCCCAGGAGCAACAGTGTCCCTAATTTGCTGGGAAGTGGCGGTGCGGTCCCCTACGGCACTGCGTAGGATCCTACGGTCTTGGCGTGCATCCGTGCGTCGCTGCGGTCCGGTCCCAGGTCGACGGGCACGTGCACCTTCCGCCGACCATTGGCGACAACATCGATGTACTGTGGAGACCTCACGCCCCACGTGTTGAGCAATTCGGCGGTACGTCCACCCGGCCTCCCGCATGCCCACTATACGCCCTCGCTCAAAGTCCGTCAACTGCACATACGGTTCACGTCCACGCTGTCGCGGCATGCTACCAGTGTTAAAGACTGCGATGGAGCTTCGTATGCCACGGCAAACTGGCTGACACTGACGGCGGCGGTGCACAAATGCTGCGCAGCTAGCGCCATTCGACGGCCAACACCGCGGTTCCTGGTGTGTCCGCTATGCCGTGCGTGTGATCATTGCTTGTACAGCCCTCTTGCAGTGTCCGGAGCAAGTATGGTGCGCCTGACACACCGGTGTCAATGTGTTCTTTTTTCCATTTCCAGGAGTGTATTTACATCCGTAGATGGTAATGGAAACAGTAAAGTTACCGGAGGAGCGGGAATTTAAAAAAACTGCATAATGGCTCGGTTTTATTAAGGCCGAGCGAGGTGGCACAGTGGCTAGAACACTGGACTCGCATTCGGGAGGACAACGGTTCAATTCCATATTCGGCCATCCTGATTTAGGTTTCCCGTGATTTCCCTAAATCGCTCCAGGCAAATGCCGATGAGACCGTGACCTCGTTGTCTGGTCTTCTCCCCCAAAACAACCCCCTTTTATTCAGACTGTTATGAATGATGATAGATCTAAGAAATTACTGTAAATGAAAATACCCTGTAAGACAAAAAAAAAAAGAGACGCCATGAAGGAATTTTCCGACTGGGACGGACATCAGTAGATGTGAGGTACACGTAAAGACAAAAAAATGATTACAATAACAGAAAAAATGGATGGTTTATTCAAGAGAAAAAACTCCACAAATCGCCCTTGCCAACAACGCGTAGGTCCAACTCTTGTCCTTATGAAAGCAGTTATTCGGTTTGGCGTTGATTGATAGAGTTGCTGGATGTCCTCATGAGGGACATCGTCCCAAATTCTGTCTAATTGACTCGTTCGTCATGTTGGTATCCCAATGCCATCCGGACCGTCTCCAGACACGTCTTCGGCCTGGAATCTCATGGAGTAGAATGGTCTTCAGTGACGAGTCCCGCTCCGAACTGTCCCAGTGACGAGCTAAGACGTACCTGGAGACGCCCCAGACAACGCTGGGGTACCAACCCGACTGTCACTCGCCGTATGACCCGACAACCAAGAGCCATGGTCTGCAGTGCCATTTCTTTTCACAGCAGGATCCCTTTTCTTTGATTGTCATCTGCGGCACCCATACCGCACAACGGTATGTTGACGATCCTCTACGCCCCGTTTTGTTGCCCTTCATGGCAAGCAACCCTAGGCTTACATTTCAGCAAGATAATGCACGCCCGCACACGGCGAGAATTTCTGGTGCTCATTTTCGTGCTTGCCAAAACGATAGCTTGGCCGACGTGGTCACCTGATCTCTTCTCCCTAGTTGTGAACATTTGGAGCAATACAGGCAGCGCCCTCTAACCAGCTCGGGATTTTGACGATCTAACGTGCAAATCGGACAGGATTTGGCAGGAGAACATCGAACAACTCTTTGAATCAGTGCCAAGGAGAATAGCTGCTTGCATAAGAGCCAGAGGTGGGCCAACGCGTTACTGACTTTCTCGATTTCTGAAGATCTTTCTCATGAATAAATCATCCAACTTTTCTCAAGCTATGATCATTTGTTTGCCTATAAATGTACATCAGATCTGCTGATTTCTGCCCCATTCCAATAATTCCTTCGTCATGTCTTTTTTTTATAGTGTTTGTTAGTCATTTGGCGCACTAGGCACACGGGGCAAGAGCTACTACAACCTACTAATCCAGTATCCATTCACCATTGTTCTACCATCGCATCGGCGAGAGTACCACTAGGCCCCCATGAAGATGTAGCCTGCTGGTCATTGCCCCTCCGGTACAAATAGTTCTACAGGGGACTGCACTGTCCAATGACTCGATCGAATGTAGCAACCAAACAGCATGAAAACTAAGAGTTTGGGAAACGGAATGGCATTCTAGGGGAAAAAAACAGTCTATGCAACACAGGGTTCTTTTCAGTTGGTTACCTGACTGCTTCCAACGTGGATGGGCTGCAGAGAATATTCTAGAGTTGAAAAGGTGCCTATTCACAGGTTGATCACACCTGCTTTCAGTAACAAATCCGACACAGTCCGCGAGTGTACAGAAAGAATCCTCAAACCATAGGAAACTGAGTATGGGAAGACAGAAATGGAAAGATACTCCGCTATGAAAACAGACGTTCCCAGAACTAGCCAGGAACGACTGAAAGAAACGGCAGCCCACCAATTACAAAGCTGCACAGTCACAGTCTGTGGATTTGTGTTCGCAAGCGTAGTGCTAAGTGAACCACCATTGAAGACAATTGTGTAGTTGTTTTTTATTATTACGTAAGCTGGCGACCCGTCCCAGCTTTACATATGTGACACCAAGTATCTACGACGACATTATTTGTCAGGCGTAGCGGTAATTGAGTTTATGGGGCACTGTGAAGAGCTATTGCTAAAATTCAGAGAACAACATTAGGAAAGCCGCGGAAGTGCGCGATAGTTCGCGCCAGCCTCCTGGTAGTAACAGCTTACACCGGCCAGCCGCTGCAGTTGGCCAGCCTTACGCCTATCTCCTGCGCTCGCAAACCTTCCTCGTGAATCAGTCACTCTTATTAGTGAAAACGATATCAGGTTTTTTATAGTAGTTCCTGAGATTAGCTTTCACATACAGACAGAAAAATTTGGCAGGAGACTTTAATTGACAATACGTATGGATGACTCCATCGAGTTATGATGTTCACCACTAGATGACAATGGCGTTGTTTTCAGAGTGAGGACCGACTCAAAGTCTTTGTCGTTGCAGTAAATCAATTGATTCCCGATGCTAGTTGGTAGTCTTGCCTTAAGTATGTTTATTATGTCTGGCAAGGGCGTAGGTCTGTCCCAGTATCTCGTTTTATTTATATATTTTTCGAAATACCTTCTAAGGCTTCGTTTCGAAAAGGAGAAAGGCTCTGGGTAGAGCATCTCCTGCCTTAGGCGTTCCTGTACCACTTCTGACCAGAACTTTGCTAAAAACGCCTTCTCAAAATCATCATATGTCGGGCAAACAGAAGTCATGTTCAAGGCCCAAATCGCCCCCGAACCTTGTATATATCCTGTAACAAAACTGATCTTCTGCCACTCCGACCAGTTTGTGGGTAGCACTCCTCTGAAACTTCGAATAAAAACAATTGGATGGACCCCCCTTTTGTCAAGGTTAAAAATCTGGAATTGCCGATGCTTTATCATTTTTTCTTCGGCATGGCAAAGGCTTTCGTAATCTCCGGTAGATAAGAATTCACGCGAACAACCAGCTTGTGGCAATTTAATGTTTGAATTACTTGCACCGCAGTCCGGAACCGCGGGACTGCTACGGTCGCAGGTTCGAATCCTGCCTCGGGCATGGATGTGTGTGATGTCCTTAGGTTAGTTAGGTTTAAGTAGTTCTAAATTCTAGGGGACTGATGACCACAGAAGTTAAGTCCCATAGTGCTCAGAGCCATTTGAACCATTTTGAATTACTTGCACAAGTCGGTATTGTGTGCGAATGGGTAGTAACTGGCTCTATAGTCGTTGCCAACTTCTGCTGCTGCCCTGTATTCACTTTTTCTGAGTTTTGTTGTGAAGCGCGCATCGACTCTTCTATCGTTTGTTTCCAATGCTCAAAATCAGCACCTAACTGCTGTCGCACCTCAAGTCCTTTAGCAAACAAATTCTCTTCCTGTTTGCCAGATAAATTCTGGAATGCTGCCTTAACATTTTGCTCAACGTTTTCACACACTAGCCTTTTGTTTTCTAATGTGATTTCGGATAATTTACCCGTTAATACGTTAATTTGGTGGTTTATAACGTCTTGACGCTCTGTCAGATGTTCAACGCTTTCCTTTAGGTTAGTCTGTGTACGTTCCAATTCAGGAAGTTACGCAATTGCACATGCCATGGCGTCTTGCTTTTGTACTAATCGCGGAACCATTTCCACTTGTTCCCGTACGGCATCTATCTTAATAGCCACATACTCCTTCATTTCGACACGTACGCGCTGAGTAGATTTCTCACATTGTGCTCTCAGCAATTCTATTTGTGCAGTTAATTTTCGTTCCGTCTCTTCGGCCTGATCTTTGAGTTCCTTGGTCTTCGCCTCTATCCGCTGCTCTAATTCGGAAAAACTGTCTTGTAACAGCAGCTTAATCTCAGTCTGGACTAATTTCATCTCTTCTTGAGTTTGAGTGACTGTCACTAATTGTGCTTTAATATCGGTTTTCAGATTTTCCTGCCCTTCAGTAACTGAGGCTAATTTCGTATTCAAATCATTTTGCCCTTCAGTAACTGAGGCAAATTTCGCATTAATGTCGGTTTTCAAAGTATTCATGCTCTCGGTTATCATCTACATCTTTCTCATGATAATTACTAATGGATCTAATCCCTGTTGCGTACTCGCTGTTACACCCGCAGCCGTGTCTACAGGGCGTTCTGTTGCGCTATCTGTAGCCATCGGTCCTACAGCACTTCTTACTGCTTCGTTATTATCAGTGCTAACAGCTGAAGGCTGATGCGTGCTGCTTTGCTCTGCTTGACTCATCCGAAACATTGCCCTAGTTAAAGCCATATAAATGCTCTACTGTCACTAAATCTAACTTCCTTCACACGAGAGTACTTCTGTGTCTAATTTCTTAATGTACACATACAGATAAATCCAACTGGGACAGGTCAATCAAAACACTTCCTATATCTAACATGAACACAAGTACTCAATGTTCAATTATCAAATAACACTAAATAAAAAAGCGTATATTTCAACTGTACTGTTGTTGTTGAGGTTTTCAGTTCTGAGACTGGTTTGATGCAGCTCTCCATGCTAATCTATCCTGTGCAAGCTCCTTCATCTCCCAGTACCTACTGCAACCTACATCCTTCTGAATCTGCTTAGTGTATTCATCTCTTGGTCTCCCTCTACGATTTTTACCCTCCACGCTGCCCTCCAATGCTAAATTTGTGATCCCTTGATGCCTCAGGACATGTCCTACCAACCGATCCCTTCTTCTAGTCAAGTTGTGCCACAAACTTCTCTTCTCCCCAATCCTTTTCAATACCTCCTCATTAATTATGTGATCTACCCAACTAATCTTCAACATTCTTCTGTAGCACCACATTTCGAAAGCTTCTATTCTCTTCTTGTCCAAACTATTTATTGTCCATGTTTCACTTCCATACATGGCTACACTCCACACAAATACTTTCAGAAACGACTTCCTGACACTTAAATCTATACTCGATGTTAACAAATTTCTCTTCTTCAGAAACGCTTTCCTTTCCATTGCCAGTCTACATTTTATATCCTCTCTACTTCGACCATCATCAGTTATTTTGCTCCCCAAATAGCAAAACTCCTTTACTACTTTAAGTGTCTCATTTCCTAATCTAATACCCTCAGCATCATCCGACTTAATTCGACTACATTCCATTATCCTCGTTTTGCTTTTGTTGATGTTCATCTTATACCCTCCTTTCAAGACACTGTCCATTCCGTTCAACTGCACTTCCAAGTCCTTTACTGTCTCTGACAGAATTACAATGTCATCGGCGAACCTCAAAGTTTTTATTTCTTCCCCACGGATTTTAATACCTACTCCAAATTTTTCTTTTGTTTCTTTTACTGCTTGCTCAATATACAGATTGAATAACATCGGGGAGAGGCTACAACCCTGTCTCACTCCCTTCCCAACCACTGCTTCCCTTTCATGCCCCTCGACTCTTATAACTGCCATCTGGTTTCTGTACAAATTGTACAGGGTTATTACAAATGATTGAAGCGATTTCACAGCTCTACAATAACTTTATTATTTGATATATTTTCACAATGCTTTGCACACACATACAACAACTCAAGAAGTTTTTTTAAGCATTCACAGATGTTCGATATGTGCCCCTTTAGTGATTCGGCAGACATCAAGCCGATAATCAAGTTCCTACCACACTCGGCGCAGCATGTCCCCATCAATGAGTTCGAAAGCATCGTTGATGCGACCTCGCAGTTCTGGCACGTTTCTTGGTAGAGGAGGATTAAACACTGAATCTTTCACATAACCCCACAGAAACAAATCGCTTGGGGTTAAGTTGGGAGAGCGTGGAGGCCATGACATGAATTGCTGATCATGATCTCCACCACGACCGATCCATCGGTTTTCCAATCTCCTGTTTAAGAAATGCCGAACATCATGATGGAAGTGCGGTGGAGCACCATCCTGTTGAAAGATGAAGTTGGCGCTGTCGGTCTCCAGTTGTGGCATGAGCCAATTTTCCAGCATGTCCAGATACACGAGTCCTGTAACGTTTTTTTCGCAGAAGAAAAAGGGGCCGTAAACTTTAAACTGTGAGATTGCACAAAACACGTTAACTTTTGGTGAATTGCAAATTTGCTGCACGAATGCGTGAGGATTCTCTACCGCCCAGATTCGCACATTGTGTCTGTTCACTTCACCATTAAGAAAAAATGTTGCTTCATCACTGAAAACAAGTTTCGCACTGAACGTATCCTCTTCCATGAGCTGCTGCAACCGCGCCGAATATTCAAAGCGTTTGACTTTGTCATCGGGTGTCAGGGCTTGTAGCAATTGTAAACGGTAAGGCTTCTGCTTTAGCCTTTTCCGTAAGATTTTCCAAACCGTCGGCTGTGGTATGTTTAGCTCCCTGCTTTCTTTATTCGTCGACTTCCGCAGGCTACGCGTGAAACTTGCCCGCACGCGTTCAACCGTTTCTTCGCTCACTGCAGGCCGTCCCGTTGATTTCCCCTTAAAGAGGCATCCAGAAGCTTTAAACTGCGCATACCATCGCCGAATGGAGTTAGCAGTTGGTGGATCTTTGTTGAACTTCGTCCTGAAGTGTCGTTGCACTGTTATGACTGACTGATGTGAGTGCATTTCAAGCACGACACGCTTTCTCGGCTCCTGTCGCCATTTTGTCTCACTGCGCTCTGGCGGCAGAAACCTGAAGTGCGGCTTCAGCCGAACAATACTTTATGAGTTTTTCTACGTATCTGTAGTGTGTCGTGACCATATGTCAATGAATGGAGCTACAGTGAATTTATGAAATCGCTTCAATCATTTGTAATTGCCCTGTAAATAGCCTTTCGCTCCCTGTATTTTACCCCTGCCACCTTCAGAATTTGAAAGAAAGTATTTCAGTCAACATTGTCAAAGGCTTTCTCTAAGTCTACAAATGCTAGAAACGTAGGTTTGCCTTTCCTTAACCTAGCTTCTAAGATAAGTCATAGGGTCAGTATTGCCTCACGTGTTCCAATATTTCTACGGAATCCAAACTGATCTTCCCCGAGGTCGGCTTCTACCAGTTTTTCCATTCGTCTGTAAAGAATTCGCGTTAGTATTTTGCATCCGTGACTTATTAAACTGATAGTTCGGTAATTTTCACATCTGTCAACACCTGCTTTCTTTGGGATTGGAATTATTATATTCTTCTTGAAGTCTGAGGGTATTTCGCCTGTCGCATACATGTTGCTCACCAGATGGTAGAGTTTTGTCAGGACTGGCTCTCCCAAGGCCGTCAGTAGTTCTAATGGAATGTTATCTACTCCCGGGGCCTTGATTCGACTCAGGTTTTTCAGTGCTCTGTCAAACTCTTCACGCAGTATTGTATCTCCCATTTCATCTTCATCTACATTCTCTTCCATTTCCATAATATTGTCCTCAAGTACATTGCCCTTGTATAGACCCTCTATATACTCCTTCCACCTTTATGCTTTCCCTTCTTTGCTTAGAACTGGGTTTCCATCTGAGCTCTTGATATTCATACAAGTGCCTCTCTTTTCTCCAAAGGTCTCTATGATTATCCTGTAGGCTGTATCTATCTTACCCCTAGTGAGATAAGCCTTACATCCTTACATTTGTCCTCTAGCCATGCCTGCTTAGCCATTTTGCACTTCCTGTCGATATCATTTTTGAGACGTTGGTATTCCTTTTTGCCTGCTTCATTTTTATATTTTCTCCTTTCATCAATTAAATTCAATATTTCTTCTGTTACCCAAGGATTTCTACTAGCCCTCGTCTTTTTACCTACTTGGTCCTCTGCTGCCTTCACTACTTCATCCCTCAGAGCTACCCATTCGTCTTCTACTGTATTTCTTTCCCCCACTCCTGTCAATTGTTCCCTTACGCCTTCCCTGAAACCCTGTAAAACCTCTGGTTTAGTCAGTTTATCCAACTATACTCGCAAGCTCTAAAATAAAAATATGGATTTAGCTTTTTCTCTGCGCACAGCGTGCTGTCTCTCAGGTTTGTATGTGGATCCAATTATATCACCTGCGAGTCTTTCCTCTCTTTTCCAAGCGTCAGTTAAGTTAGCTCGTCGTAGTTGACTTGAAACGAGAACAAAATTATTATAGCAACGTCCAAAAACGTGTTCTGTCACGGATTGGCCATTTTAACATTTTAATGTTCGACTAATAGGTTGCCGTCTCTTTAATCTAAGAACAGATGATCAATGCAGCTAGCCGCTATCTCTGTGTAATGTCTTGTCTGTATAGACGTGTATCTGTTTGGTGGAGTCCTTCGTCTTGGTAATCAGCGGCTGGCTTGCTGTAAGAGATATTTACATGTATTATTACTGTTAAACACTGCAGTCAGTCGGGAGAATCAATCGTTTGGACAATTTGTTCCTTTTACGAAAGATTGCGAATTCCAGATGTGTACGAAGCCTTTTTGGACGTTTTAACACAGACTCAGTGATTGCAGGCTCTCTTCGACACAGCTGAAACTTCGCCACTACTTACAGGGCCAGCGTGATCAACAAATGATTCAGAAAAAACTCATTCGTTCATTCACTCCAGAACAAAAAAGTCACAAACCTTATTTATGGAGGAAATCGTGTATTAAATCCATCTCCATTACATGTCCAGATCTCCGGTGATCCCACGCCTTAATTATTTTCCTTTTACAATCTCTATCTTTTCAAAACAAACCGCTAGTGGCACAAATGTTAATTGGCTCGCTTTAGCGAGAAGAAAAGCAGAATATGTATCTCTCAGAAACACGTCAATCCCTCAACAGATACTCCAAAAGCTCTCCTAGTTACTACTCTAACAACCATGGAGAATGCATATATGCATCTCTGTTATTTCAAAGAATAAATGCACTAAAAAATGCTTTGGCGTCGACGAGCTGTCGCCGCATATATTACGAGAAAATCAGATCAGATAACTTTTCCAAACTGTATGAATGTGGATGGTTTGATTGAAAATGATTAATTGGTGCGTGGTAGAGGGTATTTGCTGTGGGGACATTACACGTGTAAAGCTGAATGAAGTCTCAGCAAGCCTTGACGTATCGAATGCGAATCTACTGTTGAGATTAAGATGTGCAGAAGGTGAAAGGGGAGCTGAGGACTATGGTGCCGCGCAGGTACATTGTAGCCACATTTGTACTATACTGGGTGTTGGAACTGTCTGTTTCTCAAATTCATTATTGGCTGTGGAACGAAGCGACAGCGTAAAAGATCGATTACCTTATTTCGGTAATGTTTTGAAAGGTCCACATCCCCCAAGATAGCAAAACAACACCGAGACTGCCGCCATGAGAAGAAAACGACGTAATTTCTCCTGAACCATCTGACAACCAAAGACTGCAGTCTTTACTAAAGCCACTGCGTTTTCCATGCAATACTAACTCTGCAATTCAGTAGAATCAGAGACAATCATTTCTAGAAATACATAAGAATACCATCAAGAATAAAAGGTCTGTACCCTAGATTCCAGGAGGGGGCAACATTATTAATCATATTTGGGATGCCTTGTAACTGTTCGGAAGAGATCTCCACTCCTCGTACTCTTAAGGATTTATGGACAGTCCTGCAGGATTTACGGTGTCAGTTCTCTCCAGCACTACGTCAGACATTAGTCGAGTCCATGCCACGTCGTGCTGCAGCACTTCCGCGTGGTACCGGGGCCCCACACGACATTAGGCAGGTGTACCAGTTTCTGTGGCTCTTCTGTGTTCGGTAAGTGCTGTTATTGAGTTAAGGAAAAGGCAGTCCAGTTAGTTGCTTATATGTGATTTATTTAAGTCCCTCGTCCGATTTCGGCCTTCTTCTTCTTCTTCTTCTGCTTTTACGGCCTCATTGGACCACTTCAGTCAATCATTTCTGGTCCTCTTCTTTGGTATTTTCCCCTTCCGAGTGGCCCAGTATCTCTTCATTCGTTCCGATGCTTTTCGTCGTTCCTCATCTGTAAATACCCTTTTCATTGTATGTCGTTTGTCAATTTTTGGTTTAAATCTTATTTCTGTGTCCCTCAACTTCTTTAAATTTGGCGTTTTGTTCTGCAAATCATCCAGAGTTATTTCCAGTTCTTCCATATCCTCTCTTATTTCCTTAAGCCATCCTCCTTGTTGTTTCAAATTCCAGAGTTTCTCAATAATTTTCCTTGATAATCTGGTTTCTGGTGTCCTCAGAATGTGACCACAAAAAGAGATCCTTTTCTTTCGTATAGTATCGGTGATGGGCTCCAGTTCTCTGTATACCACTTCATTTGGAACTATCCGCCATTGCCCAGCTTTTTGATATTTCTTATTTATGCATGTTCTAGCAATTCTTCTCTCTACTTTTAAAATTTTGTCAATTCTGTTTTTCTGGGTGACTTTAAAAAGAGTTTCACTTCCGTATGTAACCTCTGGTTGAACTACGGTAATGTTTTAATTTTGTTTTAATTGATAGACATTTTTTATTGTACGTAGACCATGTTAGTTTTTGAGCTTTTATCATTTTATTAGTTCTTGCTCGCCATTATTTTCAAATGGATCTGAAACTTTCATTGTTGATCCATAATGAACCGTGCCAAAGCACAGATCGATGGAATATGTCAGTGTATCTTTCCGTAACTGCCGAGACGATGTTTACTTTCCACACCGACAGAGGGCAGCCGGCGCAACGCCGAATTAAGCGGGTTCGTGAGAACTCGTCTGGTGAATGGTGTGTAGGAGTGAGCTGTGACTTTATGACCGGTAAAGGTGTAGGCGTGGTACATTGCCACGTTATTTAATGTTGTGACCGAGTGAGGAAGTTGCTCTTCGTGCGCTCCATCTTCCTGTGCATTTCATGCTGTGCAGCGCTGACCGTCACCTTGATGAAACCCTTGAGGAGGAAGTCAGTCTATGTGAATTAACCGTGGAACACGATATCGAGGGCTATGAATTCTTTGCTCCAGGACAATCAATGAGGCTAATTTTTCGGTGAGAATTTTTTGTTAAACTTGTTGCTGCATCGCTTCGGATCTCACTCGAAAATTGACCTAAACGTTTACCTTTTTCACTTCTCGAGATTAATGTTATACTAGTGTATTCACCAAAATCATTTGAATGTGCGTCGGTTGTTAATTGTTGAGTATAGTGTTTAATGTTTTTAATTTATTAACTCAGCTGGAGGCATTATACGACTAATGAATTTTTAAATTATTGTGATGATTAAGGAGTTGCAAAGCAGAGCAACTGATATTCCTTTTGCTTCTTAATAGCCAAAACTTATCGTTGTTTAAGTTGGTGTTTTAAAGGTGAGAATGCGTTTTTTTTAAACTGTGCTTCTCTCTGTGTGTTAATAATTCTACATTATTTGTTATCCTGACTAAATGTTATTACTATTCCGGTGGCTCTAGTGGGCATCTTATGTCACTGTCTGTTGAACCTATTTCAGAAGCATATTTCTTTAACTGTGCTGAAGTCAAAGTTATTTAATGAGTTTAAGAAGTCATTCAAATGCCTTCATTGTTTATTAATTTCACAAATATCGTATTATGCATCAACTGGGTGAATATTCTTCTCTTATTAAATGTTGAGATCTGCTTATTCAAGAAATTCTGTCTTGAAAAATTTTATTATTTTTGCGGAAGGCCAATTTTAATTTTTGTCTTATTTACCGAAGGTAGCCTAATGAAACTATTGTGCAAATATCCAATCTTATACATGGAAGAATCCTGGAGATACTAAAAGGTATCAGATAGATTACATAATGGTAAGACAGAGATTTAGGAACCAGGTTTTAAATTGTAGGACATTTCCAGGGGCAGATGTGGACTCTGACCACAATCTATTGGTTATGAACTGTAGATTAAAACTGAAGAAATTGCAAAAAGGTGGGAATGTAAGGAGATGGCACCTGCATAAACTGATTAAACCAGAGGTTTTACAGAGTTTCAGGGAGAACGTAAGGGAACAATTGACAGGAATGGGGGAAAGAAATACAGTAGAAGACGAATGGGTAGCTCTGAGGGATGAAGTAGTGAAGGCAGCAGCGGATCAGATAGGTAAAGAGACAAGGGCTAGTAGAAATCCTTGCGTAACAGAAGAAATATTGAATTTAATTGATGAAAGGAGAAAATATAAAAATGCAGTAAATGAAGCAGGCAAAAAGGAATACAAACGTCTCAAAAATGAGATTCACAGGAAATGCAAAATGGCTAAGCAGGCATGGCCACAGGACAAATGTAAGGATGTAGAGGCTTATCTCACTTGGGCTAAGATAGATACAGCCTTGAAACACGTATATTGTATGGCGGCGATGGTGAGGCATTGCACAATCTCTGACCAGAGAGCATGTAGTCAGCTCAGTTGCGAGAGAGTAATAGCGCGCGAGAGCGTTGTTGTTGCGAGTTAGCAGTTGCATGTGGTAGTCAGTGCTAGTACCGCGCGAGAGATAGTCGAGTTGTGTCACGAGTCGGCGGGCGCGGACATGGCTCTGGTCAAGATTCAGGACGAGGTATATTTTTAAATAAGGTAATGAAACAGCTTTGCGCTCAGCTAATAATGTAAATTAACTGTAACTAATTTGTGCAAGAATTGCCCCAATAATAATTTGTTTTCAAACTAAGCATTTTTAACAAACAATCCTTTTTTTGCAATAATATTTCCCTTGCATTTTGCTTAAAGAAAAGTTTTTACTTAAGTTCAAAGAATTTTTACGAAGCATTCCCACCAAGCTATGGCGAGAAATAAGAGCAGATGCAGTATTATTGAGGTAAGAATTTGAGTTTAATCAGGGCCTAAAGATCGACATTTCGGTCTATTTGTGTTTCCATTGTCATTGAGATTTCATTCATTTCTTATTGAGTTGACTTTCATTTTGTGGGAGGTTATACATGGGTCAGATTGCTAGTTCTAACATTTAATTATTGTCATTTTAAGAAAATTTCTCTGGGGGGTTACACTATTGTCTTTCTTCTCTTACATTTTTGTGGGAAGGTTACACTTGGCGACATCCGGTCCAGGATCGTATTTCGTTGAGAATCTTCTGAAAAGTAGTCAGAAATCTGCTCTTATTTGTTTTAATATAATTAGCATTTGGCGCAACGCTTTTACTAATTTTGTGACTTTCTTTCCTCAGATCATCGGCAATTCGTTGCTCTGTTGTATTTGTGTTTGTTGCCTTTTGCATTGTGCTTATTTCTTTTGTGAATAATTGTGTCTATTGTAAAAATGCCGCGAAAGACTGTGAATAGTGTATCGCGAAGTATGATGAATGAAATTACCGACTTAAACAACGTGACCGATAGTAATTGTGACACGCAGTGTAATGATGACAATTCACTGTATATTGACAATCATCCTAATGATGAACAAGCGAACTCAATTGTGTCCTCTGTCAATTTGACGACAATTGATGACACGGGGCGCTCTGTTGCAATGAGTGCTGCCCAGATTAACACACCCGGTTTGCTGGATTTACGTGATGAACAGATAAATTTTTCCAATGAAAATGAACAGGATACTCAAAGTACGACTGATCTATTTAATTCCGAAATAGTGGCTGACAGTGTACTTTCGACTGGCAAACCTCTTTGTAAATTACAGAATGACCAAATGGTCACACAAAGCGCGACAATTGCAGGTACACCACTGAACAGCACAGATAATAGAAATGCTAATTTTGGCTCGGATCCAATTTTGGCAATACTGCTACAATTTATGGAAGAATTCAAACAACAGAATGAAAGACAAGACAAAAATCACAAAGAACTTAGTGAACAGGTCAAACAAGATAACGAAAAACTCAAACAACACTTTAATGAAAAATTAGACAACAATTCCAGACAGCTTAGTGAACAAATTAGAGACGTTGCTGCGCAATGTCATGATACTAAGGAACAGCTACGCGAGGAAATTGAGGCTTGTTCAAGAAAAAGTAGCGAAGAAATTAGATCTGTTGCTCAAGAATTACGGGATATGCAAACAGCTACAACAGAAACACTTAGAGAGGAAATTAGCGCAGTCGGTAAACAATGCTCTGAAAAGGCTACACAATTACGCGACGAGTTTAAAGCAATCACAGCAGAACTTTCGCGTACAATGGATGAAAAGATTGACGCGAAATTCGACCAACAGAACAAGCAGATTGACGAACGTTTTAGTCTTCACATAGAAAACAGTAATACGCGTTTCCGCAAATTTATTCAGGATCAAAATAAAGTAAAACGACAGGTAATGGAAACAATCACAGCACAGAGACAAGAAGACAAACGTAAAATGTTTGCGAAAGCAAAAACATACGTAGACAACAATATTGCTACAGTGTCCGACGGAATTAATACCATCAAACAGTCGAACACAGAATTACGTGACGAAATTTCTGATCTTAAATTAAAAACAGACACATACACAACAGATTTTCAAACAGTGACCGACAGACTCGAACAATTAGAACTAACACAGGATTCCGATGTCGTGAAAGCTGACGTTAAAAAACTGAACGAAACCACACGTAAGTTACAAAAACAGATTAATGCTTCTGACAGTAAAAACGATGATCAGGCAAAATACTGACTGAAAAATGTGATGAATTGGCCAGTCGTATTGACGCTATAGAAAGTAATAATGACAGCAAATCAGACGATACTGCACCGGTTTCATTTAACCAAACACCTGAATTTCAAAATTTGCAGCAGACAATTAATGAGATCGATTCGTCTAACAACACGTTGCGTAGAAAATTGTCGAGTTTACAGCAAGAAGTGACAGAGATGAAAAATATTTCAGTTAATAACACATCACAGCAGGCGCCACTTTTCGAACATTTGCCAGACTCACGCAGCGCGTATAATTTGGGTAATCTACAGAGAGTACGGGACTTAGATTCCGAACAACCACAGTTCAACAGATTCTCTTACAATCCTGAACCTGTTCCATCACATAGAGACGATAATTTTGATTACAAACATTTTCTGTCAGTTAGAAAATTTAAAGTGTTTAAGAATGACAGAACACAGATTCACCCACTGGATTAGATTCAACAATTTAGCTTTGCTTTTCCACCGCCTTGGCCCGTAACACACAAACTTGAATTTATTTGCAGTTTTTTGGAAGGCGAGCCGGCAACTCGTATGAGACCGATCGCGAGGCAATGCTATTCAGTAGAAGAGTTTCAGAATGCTTTTCTGTCAGCGTATTGGTCGAAGACGACACAGCGCGGAATTAAAGATCAGTTAATTAGTTTACCAAATTATGAGAACACAAATTTTCCCAGTGTGACGCAATTTTTTGAGCACATGGTGCAACAAAACCAGTATTTAAGTGAACCTTACAGTGAATCTGCACTTATTCAATTATGTATCTCTAAATTACCACGATCATTAAGAGTGTCACTTCTAACAGGTCAGCAGAAGGAAAACATTTCAGCATTTAGAGATCTGTTGCAGCTTTTAGAAGTGCAACAATCAGATTATTCTTTCGTAAACAAAAATTTTTCGTATAACAACCAAGGCCAACAAACGTACAGCAATTATGATCAGACACGTAATTTCAATAGGAGAGGTAACAGACGCTTTAGGACCGACAACCACCAAAACTTTAATAACAGACAAAATTCTAATTATCAATATCGTCAAAATTTTGAGCAACAGGAATCACATTTTAGTAACAATAGACGTTTTCCACCACATCAGCATGAAAATCAACCGGTTAGCATACCTAACCAACAATGGAATGCACAAGGTCAACCATGCTTTAATGTTTCGCCGCGTGCGTGTATAGTCCCTGATACAACAAATAGTAACGCACGGCAGCAAGGAAATAACTATGTACAGAGAAGACAGTATTACAATTCCTATCGCAATGCACCGTATAGGAACGACTATCACGACAGACGTAAAAACGATGAGTGCAATTTTCAGCGTACATCTAACAGTCGGTCATATCAGCAGCAAAATTATCCACAAGAACATATTCTCATGAATGAACCCGACAGTAGATTTCATCCAGAGCGTAATACGTCTGGAAGAAATAATAGAACAGTTCAAATAGTCGAAATGCCACAGAATCGTCCTGACAATAATAACACGTCAGATAGAATCTGACTAGATACTGTACAGGCCACATCTTCCAGTAACACAAGCACTACTTTAGAAACGCAGAATATTGTTCACGCAAATGTAATTACTTTTGACGACATCAGAGACACTCTTTTACAGGAAAGGCCAGTTGTTCAAAAAATTATTTCACACCCTGTCATCGAAATTAAAATCGGTTCATCGAAATTTTCAGCAGTAATCGATTCTGGCTCACCTATGTCAGTCATTAATGAAGAAACTTTTAACGAGTGTAACAAAGAGAATACGTATCCTACATTACCACTAGGCAAAACGAAAGTAAAAGGAGCAGTATCGAGTAAAGGAGTAGACGTTAAATTACAGACACATTTATCATTTTGCATTGCAGGTCATACTTTTCACTCAAATTTTTGGATTGTTCCTTTATTGACAACAGATGTTATTTTAGGTAATAATTTTCTGGTACAACACGACGCTATTATTGATTTTCAAAATTCATTTTTAATGTTGAAGGATGAGGATGCACAATTGGCTTTAGAATTTCAGCACTCACTATCTGCGGAAGAACAAACAATTAATTGCACAGAGGTCATTTCCGTATCACGTGGCATAGACTGTAATTCCACATTGTTCACGGATACGTACGTACATAACTATAACACCCCAGACGAAGCTGACTATGATGTAATGCAGATGATTTCTGATAAGGTTAAACAGAGTTGTGCAAATACAGACGACGAACGCACGCAACTACACAAAATTCTTTTACAGCAAGCTCCAGTTTTTGACAACATTCCTGGTACTATGTCCGGTTTTATGTATGAATTTAAAGTCAAACCGCACGATACATTTAAAGCCAAACATTATCCCATTCCATATATACACAGAGAACAGGTTAAAAAAGAGTTGCAGGATATGCTTGACCAAGGAATTATTGAACCAGCAGTTAGTCCATACATAAACCCGCTGCATATTGTTAAGAAAAAAGATCGCTCACTTCGCCTTGTACTTGATTCGCGTCACATTAATGACATTATTATTAATGAAACAGATCGACCACAAACACTAGAAGAACTACTACAGAAATTTCACGGTACTGCTATTTATTCTACACTAGATCTAAAATCGGGGTTTTGGCAAATTCAGCTTCATCCGAATTGCAGAAAGTATACAGCTTTTCTCTGTTTTGGTGACTGTTATCAATTTTGCAAATTACCATTCGGCTTAACTATTTCTTCTGCAGCTTTTATTCGCGGTTTGAACACAATACTTCCGACAGAACTTAAGGACAGAATTACGACGTACATAGACGACATTCTTATCGCAGAAGCTAACTGGTCTGAACACAATATGATTCTTGAACGTCTGTTACAAACTTTTCATGCACAAGGACTTACAGTTAATCTTAGTAAATCGCACTTTGGCAAAACTTCTATAAAATTTCTTGGGCACGTAATTTCAGCAGAAGGCATTGCGCCTGATCCGGAAAAACTTCAAGCTTTACGTGACATTACTGTTCCTACGAAAAAGAAACAATTACGCAGCTTTTTGGGTTTAATTAACTTTTTTCGTAAATTTATTCATCACTCTGCTTTAGACACACCTAGATTATGCCAATTAACAGGTAAAAACACTATTTGGTCTTGGGATAAGCAAGCACATTCTGAACTTGTGAACCTGAGAGAAGCCTTGTTGAATGCTCCACTTTTATCACACCCAGATCTTACCAGAAATTTTTCCATTGCCACCGACAGTTCCAACACAGCTTTAGGCGTACATATTTTTCAGGAAATTGAAGAAGATGGATCTATAGTAATTAAAAACATCGCATTTGCAAGTCGCATTTTGTCACCTGCTGAACGAAATTATTCCGTTACAGAACTTGAAACATTATGTGTTGTTTGGGCTTTTACGAGATTTCGGCACTTTCTTTATGGCAGACATACCACCGTATACACAGACCACAGGGCGATACAATTCTTACTTTCAGCTAAATTCACTCACGACAGATTAAGCAGATGGAAGCTTTATTTACAGGAATTTAATTTTACAATAGTTCACATTCCCGGCACACAAAATGTTGTAGCAGACGCACTATCTCGTTCTCTCAGCAACAATCAGCAAGACGTCGCAACCAACTTCTGCAAAACAAATTCCAGCGTCATGTACATTCAACAAGTTGCATTTGAAAATTTTATTTCATAGTCATTACAGGACATAGCACAAGAGCAAAGTAAAGACAATGTGTGGAAAGAAATTAAACACCTCTGGCAAGATAAGAATAATGTTACGATTAGGCACCATACGCAAAAACATTCTGTTTCGCCGCTCTCAACCAGACAGCAACAATTGGTTATTATGTATTCCTGACGAACTGGTTAACAAATTAATCTGGTACACTCATTTAAGTTATGCGCATTATGGAGCAAGAAAATGTTTTCTTATACTGAGACAGAACTGTTATTTTAACAACATGGAGAAACGAATACGACGAGTTTTAGCGACATGTAAAATTTGCCAGAAAGCTAAGTCAGATCCCACTTCACATATTCCTCCATTATATCCGATTGTACCTGTTAAATTAAGACACATGGCCGCTGTAGACATTTTTGGTCCGATTCCGAGAACTAATAGAGGTTTTTGCTACATTTTTGTCGCTGTTGAACTCACTTCAAAATTTGTTACCTTCACTCCGTTACGCAAAGCTACTGCTAAAACTGTTTCAAAAGCATTTTCTATTTCATGTAGGGCATGTGATGAAAGTAATTTCTGACAATGGATTACAATTTCGTTCTGCTATATGGACACTATGTTACGAGCTAGAAACATTTCTCCGATCTATATATCCAAGTACCATGCTTCTTCGAACCCCTGTGAACGATTAATGAAAGAAATTGGTAAACTGTGTAGAATTTACTTCCATAAAAGACATATTGATTGGGACAGACACATACACTCATTCCAGGAAGTAATTAATTCCATACCAAATGAATCCACTATGCTATCTCCGTCTGTTATACTGAAAAACGTTGAACCACCAAACAAAATTAAAGAATTAATAAACTTTCCTAGATCTCA
The DNA here is from genome assembly GCF_023864275.1 of Schistocerca cancellata. Taxonomy (NCBI): domain Eukaryota; kingdom Metazoa; phylum Arthropoda; class Insecta; order Orthoptera; family Acrididae; genus Schistocerca; species Schistocerca cancellata. The sequence continues at coordinate 546,108,000 of NC_064630.1, read as the reverse complement.
TAGACTACGACACCGTGAAATAATTGACATTGCGCTGAACAACATCAAACGTGCCGCAGAGCGCCGCAGAAGACAGCAAAAACAGGTTTGTACACGCCGAGACTTCCACGTTGGACAGAAGATATTAGTACGTACACACTATTTATCCAGCAGAATAAAAGGTAAGTACAGTAAATTTTAACTTCTATACGCAGGTCCATATCGGATTCGCAGCATTCCTCACCCCAATGTTGTACACGTCGAAACTTTGAGAACGAAAAAGAGTAAAGGCAATCACCACGTCTCCAACATCAAACCCTTTATTCAATGAACATACTTTATGATTTATCGCACAGTAATGCCATTTCCTAATTTTTTTTATGATCACGTACGCAATTATATTCACATGAACACTTACTGATGATTATCGTATTTTGTCTTGGCAAGTGCCTGGCAAGGTAAGGTTAGCAGGTCGCTTTTCTTGTCGTTACACATCAGACCGTGCACATTTTTCATTTTTTATGTATGTATGATTATTTTCCTGTTTTGCTTGTATGCATTATGAAATAGCTAAGACATAGCAAACACCAGTTAACTTTGACATTTTTTCTTGAAGATATCTCAACATCGTGACTATTTTACATTTTTCTTTTTTTTTTGCTGCTGCATTGTGATATTCTCTGTACATTTTGCCTTTGAACACTGTCTATGCTTTTGACATATTACGTTTTCTGTCATGTTATGCTGTATGCTTAATTATGTTACCGTTAATCAGTAATTATTTAGTGAGTATATGATGTAAATGCAAGACATTAACCTTTGTTCATCAATTTCAGAAAGAAATGATACGTAAATGAAATAAATTAAACGGAAATGGGAATTTCTACTACGGAATAGACGAAAGAGGATACAAAAACCTTATGAAGAAGAGTAAATGGATCAGAATTAACAAGAATATACAATACACATCGCAGAATAGCAGTCTTAACCAATTTTTTCTTTCAGAATACGAGGCGATTGATGCAGGCTGTCAGACAGAACTACACATCTTAGTTTTAGTGATTAAATATGATAGAGATAAGGAATAATTGTATAATGAGTAATGAAGTGATTTTTTGCAGATGATAATGAGTTATGATGAATAATGATGAAGAATATGATAATATGGATAATGAAGTTTTTCTTTACAGGTGATGATAATGATGGAGTTATGAATAATGAAGTGATGGATAATGAAGTTTTTTTTTTCTTTACAGATGAGGATGATGTTGAAGATTATGTATTTGTGCTATGTAGTTATTTAAGTATTTGTTGCAGTTTGCTTTGACAGCAGGTGTTATATTGCATAGTAGGATGAATGAAGGTTTTGGAAAGGACAGCTATGGAACACATTTTATACACATTTCACTACCTGTTAATTCGAAGTTCACTACTTTTCAACATAGTATGCGTTTCTTCTTTCAGCTCAATAATCCTTTTTGTATTTTTTTTTCCCAGCAGAAGCTTTTCATGATACTTACTAAACCTGTTACTTATTATACCTGTACTAGCACTTACATTTTTTTTACCCATTTGTGTCTATCATTTATAAATGTGATCACATATACTGCCTTGTTTCACAACCTTGCTACAGCTGACTCATGACGAATGACGTTACACATTTTTCATTTACAGGAACAACCCAGAACAAATTTTCTTTCTTTTTTCTCTTCTTGCTTTCTCTTATAATTACCCAAAGCAATGCGTTGCTAACACAAAAACAAAAACAAAAAAAATGTATTACCAGTCTCGTATAATGTTACTAGTTTAAGAGAATTCTGAATAATACTGATCAGCTCTGAATAGTATGTCACTTCAGTAATGACTTCTTAAAAATGTGTTTTGTAACTGGCTAATAACTCCACTGTTTATTGTAGTGAGACTAATTATAGTGCCCTTGATTATTAACAGTATGACTGTAAGTAACTGATTTTAATAATGACTTAAGAGATTTCTGAGTAATACTGATTATTAATGCTATGACTGTAATTAACTGATTTTTAATAATGAATTAAGAGATTTCTGAGTAATAATTATGCCATTAATTAGCTTCTGTTTTCAATTATGACTTCTGATGATAATATTGAATAATTAAAAAAATGTTTTGTACTATTTAATACTTGCTGGCCGCTGAGTGCCGATAATTAATGTAACTAAATGAATTAGCTCTTGTTTTCAATTATGACTTTTCATGTTTTAATAACTGGCCACTGAGTGCCGATAATTAATGTAACTAAATGAATTAGCTCTTGTTTTCAATGATGACTTTTCATGTTTTGGTCACTGGCCAATGAGTGTCAATAATTTTTATAACTGAATGTATTATGCTAGGCCAATAATTGACTCTCCTTTTCAATGAAGAGTTCTGATGAACATTACTCTGTCATACTAAATATGCTTTGTAACTGGGCAAGGACTGCCACTGTTTATTGTAATACGATTACCCATGATGCCAATAATTTAATTTTATGAACATTTTTCTGTAATACTACATTCATGGTACAGAAATGTTCAATAGTTGAGCTATGAATGCCGCAAACTACTAAGGTAATTACTAATGACAACTTGTATGTGACTTAATGTCCTTCACTTTCTGAGCTAACTACCCGGAATTACTGTAATCCCTTTGTCCTGTCTATCCTCATGATCATGGAGCACTATATTTGGTTTTGCACTAATTCTACGTTGGTGTGCCTTGTAAAAGCGTGGTGTTGACACGACATGCTGTCCACCACCGTGAGCGATGAAGACGTTATTATGGTCCCACTGTTTGGTGTACCTGATGTACTGCTAAAATGATAACTGGGAATATTACTACGACATTTCAGTGTCTTGGATACGCTGATAAATACTTCTGGGAAAAGAACTGCAAATTGTCTCACTTGGTGTTGTATTTCTGTGGAAAGATATGGACTTTCAGTGCAGCTGTGTGCAACCTAAGTGCTACAACCATGACGCAATCCTTCCTATTCCTTCCCTAATTATTGTAAAATGAAAAAGTCATATACAGTGCATGTTCACTTCTTTTCTTTTGTTAATGAGATCAGTTATCCTGAATTTACTAAAGACTTCTATAGTGCATGTGCACTTTATTACACTCCTTGATTTGTTTGTATGTTGTAGAAAGATATGTTCAATACTTTAGTGGGTGTGCACTTATGTAATATGTTTTGTACTTATTGTATATATTTTTGTCTTTGTCTGAAATATTTTGTACTCGGTGCATGTGCACCATATTTATTTCACGTTCTACATCTGAATATTCTTTGTAATTGTAAAGTTAATTAGTTAGAAAAAATTTTGCCGCGATTGGCAAGTCCAAATGACTCACCATTGCTGCCAAATTTTTGCCCCCCCAGTGGAGGGTTATGAAACACGTATATTGTATGGCGGCGATGGTGAGGCATTGCACAATCTCTGACCAGAGAGCATGTAGTCAGCTCAGTTGCGAGAGAGTAATAGCGCGCGAGAGCGTTGTTGTTGCGAGTTAGCAGTTGCATGTGGTAGTCAGTGCTAGTACCGCGCGAGAGATAGTCGAGTTGTGTCACGAGTCGGCGGGCGCGGACATGGCTCTGGTCAAGATTCAGGACGAGGTATATTTTTAAATAAGGTAATGAAACAGCTTTGCGCTCAGCTAATAATGTAAATTAACTGTAACTAATTTGTGCAAGAATTGCCCCAATAATAATTTGTTTTCAAACTAAGCATTTTTAACAAACAATCCTTTTTTTGCAATAATATTTCCCTTGCATTTTCCTTAAAGAAAAGTTTTTACTTAAGTTCAAAGAATTTTTACGAAGCATTCCCACCAAGCTATGGCGAGAAATAAGAGCAGATGCAGTATTATTGAGGTAAGAATTTGAGTTTAATCAGGGCCTAAAGATCGACATTTCGGTCTATTTGTGTTTCCATTGTCAATGAGATTTCATTCATTTCTTATTGAGTTGACTTTCATTTTGTGGTAGGTTATACATGGGTCAGATTGCTAGTTCTAACATTTAATTATTGTCATTTTAAGAAAATTTCTCTGGGAGGTTACACTATTGTCTTTCTTCTCTTACATTTTGTGGGAAGGTTACAGCCTACAGGAAAATCAAAGAGACCTTTGGAGAGAAGAGATCCACTTGTATGAATATCAAGAGCTCAGATGGAAACCCAGTTCTAAGCAAAGAGGGGAAAGCAGAAAGGTGGAAGGAGTATATAGAGGGTCTATACAAGGGCGATGTACTTGAGGACAATGATGAGATGAAATGGGAGATACAATACTGCATGAAGAGTTTGACACAGCACTGAAAGACCTGAGTCGAAACAAGGCCCCGGGAGTAGACAACATTCCATTGGAACTACTGACGGCCTTGGGAGAGCCAGTCCTGAGAAAACTCTACCATCTGGTGAGCAAGACGTACGAGACAGGCGAAATACCCTCAGACTTCAAGAAGAATATAATAACTCCAATCCCTAAGAAAGCAGGTGTTGACAGATGTGAAAATTACTGAACAATCAGTTTAATAAGTCACAGCTGCAAAATACTAACGCGAATTATTTACAGACGAATGGAAAAACTGGTAGAAGCCGATCTCAGTGAAGATCAGTTTGGATTCCGTAGAAATGTTGGAACACGTAAGGCAATACTGATCTTACGACTTATCTTAGAAGAAAGATTAAGGAAAGGCAATCCTACGTTTCTAGCATTTGTAGACTTGGAGAAAGCTTTTGACAATGTTGAGTGGAATACTCTCTTTCAAATTCTAAAGGTGGCAGGGGTAAAATACCGGGAGCGAAAGGCTATTTACAATTTGTACAGAAACCAGATGGCAGTTATAAGAGTCGAGGGGCATGAAAGGGAAGCAGTGGTTGTGAAGGGAGTGAAACAGGGTTGTAACCTCTCCCCGATGTTATTCAATCTGTATATTGAGCAAGCAGTAAAGGAAACAAAAGAAAAATTTGGAGTAGGTATTAAAATCCATGGAGAAGAAATAAAAACTTTGAGGTTCGCCGATGACATTGTAATTCTGTCAGACACAGCAAAGGACTTGGAAGAGCAGTTGAACGGAATGGACAGTGTCTTGAAAGGAGGATATAAGATGAACATCAACAAAAGCAAAACGAGGATAATGGAATGTGTCGAATCAATTCGGGTGATGCTGAGGGAATTAGGTTAGGAAATGAGACACTTAAAGTAGTAAAGGAGTTTTGCTATTTGGGGAGCAAAATAACTGATGATGGCCGAAGTAGAGAGGATATAAAATGTAGACTGGCAATGGCAAGGAAAGCGTTTCTGAAGAAGAGAAATTTGTTAACATCGAGTATAGATTTAAGTGTCAGGAAGTCGTTTCTGAATGTATTTGTATGGAGTGTAGTCATGTATGGAAGTGAAACATGGACAATAAATAGTTTGGACAAGAAGAGAATAGAAGCTTTCGAAATGTGGTGCTACAGAAGAATGTTGAAGATTAGGTGGGTAGATCACGTAACTAATGAGGAGGTATTGAATAGGATTGGGGAGAAGAGAAGTTTGTGACACAACTTGACTAGAAGAAGGGATCGGTTGGTAGGACATGTTCTGAGGCATCAAGGGATCACAAATTTAGCAACGGAGGGCAGCGTGGGGGTAAAAATCGTAGAGGGATACCAAGAGATGAATACACTAAGCAGATTCAGAAGGATGTAGGTTGCAGTAGGTACTGAGAGATGAAGGAGCTTGCACAGGATAGATTAGCATGGAGAGCTGCATCAAACCAGTCTTAGGACTGAAGACCACAACAACAACAACATATTCATGGTCTGGCACCTTGCCATGTAAACTTACCTACTAACTCCTTCTCACCTAATATGATGGATATATAATTATTTTACACAGTAGGACACAAAAAACGAAACCTAAACATGTTTAATATAAGTACAGAAAGAATGTATATCTTACATTGAGCTGTTGTGAAGCAATTTCAAATGACAATAACTGTAGAAGTCTGGTGTATTTAAAGGTTACATGCCCAATGATGTCGTGAAAAATATAAGTGTATCATTTTATAAAAAGTTTGCAGTTCGATACAATGAAATTATTGGCATGCTACAGCTTTAAAATTGAAATTTAAAATTTTGAACAACTCAGATAGCGACTCCTCTTAAAGCTAAAGAATGCATATTTAAAGACCTGCAAACACAAATTAGTTAACATTAGTAAACCGCTTCAGGTTTTGCTTAAGCTATTCAATGGTTAAGTCATGGAGGTGACAGAAATGTATACACATCTAAGGGACATATGTGATAAGAGTTTCGAAACGTCTAAAAATCTTGTGAAATTGAAGATTTCTTGACAATTTTGCTCCTATTTTGCGAGAAGGGGTTGCAGAACGACAAGCAGCACCTTCATCACTTCGATGACATATGCAGCCAATACTGCAGGCGACCATCATAAGTTGTGGTGGTTCTATTTTATTATATACCGCTAAGGGTAACCATTTATTGCATTTTATTATTGCCGACTGATAAATCATACACCTTGGCCTTTCTATTTAAATCTATCCCATATTTGCTGACTATATTTTCAGGAGGTTCTGACTCACAGCTTTTAACTGTTTGAAATATGTCATATTACCGCCTTGAGGTGCAGGTAAAATTGTTTATTTATACAACCAGTTTCAGTCGTCTAACCATCATCAGATCCATAATTGAGTAAAATACCTAGTGTAGTTTTTATGAAATGACGATGTAATTTATATTAGATATAATAGCAGTGTATAGCTAATGATTTTTTAATCGGAAAATTATGATTTTATATTCCCATAACATGATGCTGTGAACACTTTTATTAACCTGATGATGGTCAGACAACTGAAAGTTTTGTGTAAACAAAGAATTCTACCAGCAGCTCAAGGTGGTAATACGACATTTTTAAACTTCTAACTCTTTATTACGCAAGTTCACAGCCAGACTATTCAGTAATGTGTGTAAACCACCGCTATATGTGAGTACATCACCTCTGTATGTCTGCTGTGCGCTCTAGTGTAGAATTCTCCTTAACAATGTTTTCCATAGGATTATGACTTTATTAACTATTGCACATTCATAATGTGAAAGTAAATACATCTATATATACTTTATAAATTTATGTATGTATGTATTCTATAAGTTCTCCTAAAGCACCTGATCGATTTCAACCAAATTTGGTACACACATCATTCACTATCTAGGAGGTATTATTGTGTATGTGAGACCTCTCAACTTCCTACTAGGGTGGGGATGATAATATGGCGATGGACAGAGGACGGGGAAGGATGAGATGGACAGATGGGTAGGGCGGAAGGAGGAGATTTACACAAACAGGGGGAGGAGGGGATGGACATAAAGATGGGGAGGAAGAAATAGACAGAGAAAGGGGAGGAGGTGGACAGAGAGAGGGAGGAGAACAAGGTGTACAGACAGAGGGGGGGGGAGCAAGAGGTGGACAGTGGAAAGGGGGCGGAAGGTATGGACAGAGAATGAGGGAGGACGAGATGGGCAGGGAGAAGCGGTGGAGCAGATGGATAGAGACGGCTGAAGAGTAGATGGGCAGTGAGAGGGCAGGGGCAGATGGACAGGGGGTGGGAAATGGTGTGAGAGGGCAGAGCAAGGCTGGAGGAGGAGATATGCTAATAGAATTTTGGAATAAATACATACCCAGGCAATTCTAGGTACTTAGCTGGTGTAATTATAAATTTGTGATATGCATCCGGCATGAACAGTGCTAGTGATACTCCACTGAAGTGCCAAAAAACTAATATAGGCAAGCATATTCAAATATGGAGATATGTAAACAGGCAAAATATGGCGCTGCGGTCGACAGCGCCTATAAAAGACGACAAGTGTCTTCTGTAGTTGTTAGATCGGTTACTGCTGCTACAATGCTAGCTCATCAAGATTTAAGTGAGTTTGAACGTGGTCTTACAGTCGGCGCACGGACGACGGGACACAACAACTCTGAGGTAGCGATGGAGTGGGCATTTTCCCGTACGACTATTTCACGAGTGTACCGTGAATATCAGGAATCCGGTAAAACATTAAATCTCCAACATCACTGCGGCCGGAAAAAGATCCTGTAACACCGGGACCAACGACGACTGAACAGAATCGTCGTATGTGACAGAAGTGCAACCCTTCCGTAAATTGCTGCAGCTTTCAATTCTGGGCCATCAACAAGTGTCAGCGTGCGAACCATTCAACGAAACATCATCGATTAGAGCGCAAGTAAAGCCGGATCTTGACTTATTATGACCTTTATGCAGGTTTCCCTTTTGCCCTTGCGCGAAATTTTTATCACTTTAGCTCTCCATGGCTTATTCGTTTTTTAACGGACTTTCTGAATAACTTTTTAGGAGAATTACTTTCAAAAGTGGGCACAAATTTACTATGGGATGTATTGAATTGTACATAGCCAATTCTTTGTAAATATACCTGGTGCCACTTCACCTCATTTAACTTATTCTTAAAAACATTGTACCCCTGTTTTCGTTAGCAAAATTAGCCGCTTTACATGAACACGCCTCAGAGCTATAAGGTGCTATATTGCTTATTTCCATTAATTATGCATCACGATCAGAAAGCACATTAACAGCTGGGTGCATTTTAATAGCTTCAGCCACAGCACTGTCTATAAATATGTTGTCAATCAGGGTCCTGCTATCTTACTGCACGCGAGTTGTAAAATTCACTTATGAAATCAAATTTAAACAGACAAATAATAATTCCAGTTCATTTTTGTTTTTAGACTCTTTTAGGAAATTATTAAGATTAATTATCTGTTATCAGCTATTTTAAATTTTAGGCTTGTGTTTATTGTTTGTTTCTTAAGGTTTTGCAAAATTAATTTTTAAATTTATCTTTCAAGGTTAAACACTGCGGCCTTCTGTGTTTAAAGGTTATGTTAATTTTTAAGTTTGATTGTGGCCCTCAGCCATTGGTATTGCACATTGCATATGTTGTTTCTTTAAATTATTTACTTGCTATCTCAATTGGATTTTTATCTTGTTGATTTTTGAGATTTCTTACTGTTAAACATGCTGGTCTTCTGCCTTTAAAGGTCTATGGTAATATATTCTGAAGTTTTCAAATTTAATTGTGGCCCTCAGCCATTTGTATTGCACTTTGCGTATGTCTGTTTTTGAATTATTTTATTGCTATCTTAATTGGATTTTTATCTTGTTAAGATTTCTTGTTGGAGGCCTTCAGCCGTGAAAGAGTTGCTAAATTACAATAAATGACCTCAACCCTTGGCCCTTTCCACAATCCTATTACCTGTTCTACTCAGCGGGTTTAGCGGGCGTCTCAGGAGACAACGTTCTTTTGCGAAACACTGTTAAGAAAATTTAGGAAACCGGAATTTGAAGTAGACTGCCGAACGATTCTACTGCCGCCGTCATTCATTGAACGTAAGGACCACGAATATAAGATACGAGAAATTCAGACTCATACAGAGGCATATAGACAGTCGTTTTTTCCTCGCTCTATCTGCAAGTGGAACAGCTAAGGAAATGACTAATATTGGTACAGGGTACCCTCCGCCACGAACCGTATGATGGATTGCGAAGTATATATGCACATGTAGAAGCGAAGAATCTCAGTTCTGCCCTGCCCTGGAGACGCTCATAGGGTATCCTGAAGGGCCAGTGATCTATCACAGTCCATCTGCGTCCTGATGCGTTACCTATCATGCGGCAGTACAGGACAGTGATTGTTCACAATGGGAAGCGTCTGCCTGCTAAAGGTACTCCTGTGGCCAGATCCGACCCCGAAAGGACATGTGCGCCACCAGTTCGGATATAAACTATATCCCAGTGCTGATAACCAGGAAATCAAGGACCAGTTACAACAGTTGTGGGCCGACATGCCTCACGAAAGGATGTGACGACTTTATTAAATCCTCCTCAGCAGAATCAGTGCTTCAATCCAGGCCAGAGGCAGTGCAATGTCATACTAAGGAAATGGGCTCATGCTGCGCAGTTCTTTGTAAATTTGACTCGATGTTGTAATCAATAAAATTACATGACATACCTTCTCAACCTGTAAAGTGGCCTCCTCTCCTTCTGGATGCCTGACCTTTTTGGACAGGCGGTGAAAGATTCCAAAATTTTTGCAGTTAGTGGGTGTGAAAGGTGTGTGTCCTTGCGAGCCCCTTAGCGGTATTAGCTACAGTATTTTTCTCGTAGCAGAGATTGTCGTGATTACACAGTGTGTAGTAAGCGGAATTCGCGCCTATTTGCAAATTTGTGGACACATAATATCGCAGAAACGATTGTATTTGTGCGATCAGTACTGTTTAGCGTTCTAATTTGTAATAGAACATGAAATTCTTTGTTTCATACATCTTCGCACATGTGCAATGAAACAAAGACCGAAAATTTTTCATTAAAAAGAAGTTGGGGTTTTCATAAGTCTTCCTGACATTTGTGGGTCATACGCTGTCAACAAAAGATCATTTATACAAAAAACCGCGCTTTGTAGGGTTAAATATGAAGGAACAGCCATAAAATAAAGAACTACAAGCTGCACGTTGGTTTTATCAATACTGATGAAACCAAAACGTAAGACGACGGACCGGTGGTTAGGCTTGTTGTGGTTATTTAATATACCCAAGTTGCATGTAGCTTCTTTCAGCTTGTTTGTATTTATTGTATTTCAAAATCTTTACGTAACACCACATATTACAAATTAAAGACACCCAGAGCGTTTTTCTGTCTGTACGTGAAGGCGAATCTCAGAAACTGCTGCAATGATTTTGATGCGGTTTTCACTAACAGGCAGAGTGATTCACGAGGAAGGTTTGTGCATATAGTTTACTGGCGCAACGCCAGACAAGTCGTCCGGCCATAGATACTTTGTGTCACTAGCGAGAATCTGTTGCGTTATTTCGATTAAGCTACAGAAGTTTCGCTTGGGAGTCCTTACATATCCTCAGTTGAATCCCGATCCAATTTCCATATTTTTGAAGGTCTCAAGAAAGATATTCGTGGCCGTCGATTTGTTTCGGACGATGAGGTGCACGCAAGTGTACAGTCATGGTTCCGTCGGATTTGTCCGTATTTCGTAATAAGTTTTTAAGTAGGACATTTTGATCAGATGTACTTAGTTTTTTGGGAGGATATTTGGAGGCCAACTGTTTCAGCGCAGTCCTAGACAGTTTTTTTCTATATGTCCTCTGTCGTCTCGTCGTCTGCTGTTACTGACAGATCGTCTTCAGAAGACAGGTAAGAAATTTCGATGTCATTTTTAGGTCTTCGAAGTCATATGTGTTCGACCATAATTATTATTTATTGAAGATATTATGCTGTTTCCAGCAGGTAGCTGCAATGAGCGTACCATACTTTAAAAATGGTGAAACTGGAAAGGATGACGATTTACCAGTACAATGAATACGTAAATTTCACATGCATGAGTACTGATCACCTGGCTCTCCAGGCCTATGGTAGGCAGGTATAGAACTTGCAACAAGTAGTCATGTATGAAACAGTTTAAAAACTGTAGCAAACGAGAACACTAGAATAGCGTGCAGTGTGAGTCAATTGTAATAAAATAAATGCTCATAGCGCCGAAACCGAAAATCAAAAAACGCAGTCACATTAGTAACTGAGTACACGTTCAAGCTTTGATTTGGTCTATGTCAGCACAAAGAGTCAGGTCGAAAAGCGGGAAATGGTAAATAAAAGATCATCACTGGTTACTATCACAGTGAACAAAGACGTTCATAATGGTCAATGGCGGAAATGTCATTTCATAAACACCGTATATTATTTTTTTCAAATGATCTCTCATGCAATCAACGCGAAACTAAACTTAGAAAAACTGATGTGAACTCAAGGGGTATTGAAAATTTTTCTAATAGCGCAGCGGTCACGAATGAGATTCGAGACATGGAGGTGGATGATTTTGGTGCACGATGAACGCTCCACAACACACCGTTTTCCCTACGTCAAAATCTGCAATCGGCAAGCGACTATGCTATAGTGGCCTGCCGAATGCAGATGCTGAGGTAGGGAAGACGGCATGACATAAGCTCAACAAAAACTGTAGTTTAGAAAAACATGCTAACGTACTACGTTGTAGGAGTCAAATTGATTATTGGAAACCTAAGAGTGAACCAACGCACTGATTGGTTTCTTACACGAGTGTAGAATGGCTTTATCTCATCAAATTCCTCTAGTATTTCCGTGACTTTCAGTCCAAGTCGAATTTAAGAGGATTTGTAATTCATGGAACTTTCCGACAAGCTGAAACTTCTCCGGAAACAAACACGTAATATACGATTTATGTCTCATCCAAATTAGTCCTCAGTGCAGATATTGCTTTCCTCTGTTAGTGGAAACTATTGTACCTCTGCGAGGACCGTCACCAGTCACCTAGACGTCGGAAAACTCCAAACAGAAAACAAAGACCGAAGAAGCCAAGCTTCAAGGATGTACTCCAGCATCGACATGAACCACAGGGCGTCCATATCGATCAGCTCTATATTATAAATCGTTTTTATGTGAGTGCAACGACCGACTGTTGATACCAGCGCGGGGGCGAGCATGTGTGAGCCTCTTTGTGTAGAAAGATACAAGGCTTAGTCTGTCTCTCGGCACAACACGTATCTGATCTGAGTAACAGGTACAAATTACTCGTATTTACTGCTCTCACTCATTAAGCATGGCACAGGAAACACACGAAAGGAAGTAAATTAATAAAACGTGCCTTTGCTACAGGAACGACGATGACTGAAGTTACCAAAAGAATGCATGTCGATTTAAAATCTTCATTGTTCGTGGTAATTTCCTGCAAAATGCTTCGGTATTCCATCAACAGGATCGTTCACTATTGTACATGAGATGGTTCATTTCGCTTTATCTTAATGCAATTTTTTGCACTAGCAATAGCTTGCAACGGTTCATTGCAATAGCTAAAAATGGCTTCTTTCTGTTTTGAGCCATAGCAAACATTAATGTTCGCATCGCTATTAACTGTCTTGCACAAGAGAGGAATTTGAAAGTCGTCAAAGGTAACTGAAATTAACTTTGAAACTTGTAAAGGAATGAGCAGCTGTCACTGCGATAGTACATTTTGAGGAAAAGAAACTATATGCCTTATTTGATCGCAAATCTTACTAAGCTTTTTTAAACCCTAATACTGGATCATCTATGTCTTCCACACCGACTCTAACTTCTTACTTTATCACGCCATCTGACAGATTCTCCCTAGAGGCCTTCAGTGGACTCTTTATACGGTTATCAACTCTTTACTCAACGTTTAACAGTGGAATTCCTCTAGTACTCTTAATGTTGTGTATTTATACGCACAACTAATTCGTAGTGTGAACTGCTGAGATGATCGAAATATTCCGTAAATGTGTTATTACCTGCTCGATCATGTTCTGCTGAAGAGTCGTCTGCTATGTGCGACGTGATTGGGTAATTAAATTCGCACGTGTGTGAGGAGCAGAATTCGCGCACCTGTTTCAGATCCGTCCGTTTCGTTAATCGCAGTTTCCGGTTCTCCGCAACGTCTTGGTTCCCCGGCTGGTAGTAATTATGTTGCTCTTCGAGTGAATGTGTAGCTAGTTATTTCCCTGAAATCCTCGCAGTCGATTAGTTAGGATCGTACAGTATTAATCCTTCTTATTAATTTGTTAAAATACTATTTATTGGTATCAGTGAAACAGGAGTTCTCACTACTTACCTGAACAACTAACTTGCGGGAGTTAATCTAATTTACATGACATCTTATGAACGGTGGAGTTCTGGTTCACGCTGCATATGCTGGTTATTCAAGCACATGAATAATGGGTTCACGTCCGCACCACTAGAATCAGAATCGGTTATGAAGTTATGTATAAATTTCGTAGATCAGGGCAATTAAGCGAATGAAAGCTTTCCAAGTAGCCTAGCGTAATATCATCATCATCATCTCCTTCCAAGGACTAGGTGTTCCAATCACCTGTTCTGATCTCCATCATCCATCCATCCATATGTAAGGAGGTTTCTCTAGTTCTCTCTGTCCGGTCGGCTGATAATTCAGTACCTTTTTTGACAATCTATTTCCTGTCATTCTATCAACGTGATCCTTCCATTTCTTTCTATTCTCTTCTATATTGGCATCAACTGGAAATATTTTTAAACTTGTTTCATTCTTTACTTTATACATTCTATTACAGCCTCTTACATATCTCATTAACTCTTTGTGTACACGATATTTCCTTTTTGTTACTATCCATGATGCGGAACCAAATACAAGAGTAGGTACACCTATAATTTCAGCGAATTTAATTTGTATTTCATTTCTTGTTTTTCCTCCTAAAATTCTCCCACTTGTTCCTCAGATACCTTGATATTTATCAACCTTCTTCTCAATGTCTTTGTCACAGTTAAAACTAATATCACATCATAGATAATTGAAGTAGAATACTTATTCTAAAATGTTCTCATTTATTTTTATTTTCGGTCTTCCTGGAGTCTTTCCTTTGAAAGCCATTGTCTTTGTGTTATATGGAAATATAGTTAAGGTGTAATATATTGCATTTTGCTTCAATCTATGTAGTGCTCTTTCTAAGTTATCTTCTGTTTCCTGTATAATTATCTGGTCTTCAGCATATAACAGAGTATTTAATGCTACGCTAGATCCTCTTTTCGTTCCTAAGTGTATTTCATCTTTTCACTTGATAACTAGGTCGTCAATATATAAATTAAATAAAGTGGGTGTTAGGGTGCGTCCTTGTCTAACAACTTGATTAATTATAATTTCATCTTAAATTTTCGGACCTGAACTGATAACTATTTTTGTATTTACGTATAGACCGTTGATGTTATTAATAAGATGTTTTGGAAAATCCTTTATTTCCAATATTTTCCGCATAAGGGCTCTTTTTACCCAATCAAAGCCTTTCTCAAAATCAATAAATTCTAAATGCGTTTCTAAGCCAAATTCCTGACGTTTTTCAATAATGTGCCTTATGTATCTGAATACCGTAATCGAGTCAAGCAAAATTCTTAGCGCTGAGCAGTTGCTACATCAGTACCGAGAGTAAATAAATTGCATGGTGTATTATCTTTATAAAGATACAGGTTCGTCAGAAACACTCTGTAAACCTTATAAGCGTGTTGCAAGCTAGATTGTGCTGAGAAATAATTATTAAGGAAAAGTTCGATATGTTGCGCCTTCTCCGAGTTAATTAGCGTTGAAGTTAGCCAATCAGGCCGTTGCGCGCTCAAATTCAAGCGGTCCTCCAGAGACGGTGTCGGCAAACGTGTTCTTCTTTTAGTTTTCTAAAACCGAAAAAGAGAGTTATGTAAAAATTGGACATGGGAAGGTAGTAAGGATCGAACCCAAGCCAAAGGTTGATCACTTCCATGGACTATCATCTACGCTCTGAGAAAAACTGACACTTATTGTATCTGGCGGACCGCTTGAATTTGCACGTGCGAAATCCTGATTGACTAACTTCAATATTACTTAACTCGGAAATGGCGGGGAGTATCTAACTTTTCCTTAACAATGATTTCTCAGCACAACCTACTTTGCAACACCCTTACAAGCTTTTCACACTGTTTCTGGCTTTCCTGTATATACCATATGTTATTCATGAAGCACAATGTTGTTTTGATCATGTCAGATAATTATTAGCATGCTGCCATATGATAAATTAGCACGGATTATTGTAAGCGGGCGATATTTTCAGCAACACCTCTAAAAGAACATTCATCACACGGCAGTTTTAACTCAGTCCCTGAACCTCGCTGGCTCAAAACTATCGTGGATCCATAATGTGCAAACAGTGTGTTTTTGTGGCATAAAAAAGTTATTTATTGAGAAATAAAACAAAAGACAAGTGAGATGACCCAGAGCTTATACTTACGTTTACCAAGTGTGGTCCCAAGCTACATCACGAGTGATTTACGGTGACACACCAACAGACAGTTACCAATTTATCACCGAAAATGGTGCCGACGAAAAACACTGCCACCACCATCATATCAAGTGCCACTATCGTTTGTGCATTGGAGATAGCGAGTTTATAGGGGAATAAACCCGTCCTGATACAAAATAAATGAATGTTGTGGCTACACCCACGCAGTATTTTATGGACTACAAGACGAAATTTTTTCTTCGAAAAACTGCCTCTAAAACTCAGGTGCATCTTATACTCGAAATTAATATAAAAATGTCCAGTGTTGATTTAAAATTCCTGCCAGTCTTAAAACTGGACATTTATTCGATGCCGCGGGAAACCCATCTGTGTCTGGCAACAATGTATTCAAATGGAAATAGTAGATCACCTATGCGACCAACATGAGTTGCGGGGATTCACAAGCTTGCTAACAGTTTCCCTCGCTCCCTGCCACCACAAACTCAGAACACTGTCTAGCCTATGATGCGTCATTGCAGTCTACGGTGTCAGCGAATTTGAATTGAAAGTGAATTTTGCTATCGGTAACAGTACAATATTTTTGTTTGTAGCTAGTTTCATAGTGAAAAAAAAGGTATTCATATGATGCGACGAGCTATAAATTGGAAGTAAGAACATATGCATAAGAACGTAGAAACAGAGCAGCTGAGCGGCGTTTAGGCCCTCAATCAACAGAAGAAAACCTTCCGTGATTGGCGGGCTAGTAAAGAAGAACTGAAAAAGTAGGGAAAACTAAATGTATAAATAGAGGACTGAAAGCACAATGGCCAAAATTGAAAGATGACGTATTGAAATGGTTCAAGGAGACCGTCAAAATGGCATTGGAATTAATACAAACATGATTCAAATTCAGGGTCGTAGGCGGCCGTGGTGGCCGAGTGGTTCTAGGCGCTTCATTCCGGAACCGCGAGACTGCTACGGTCGCAGGTTCGAATCCTGCCTTGGGCATGAATGTGTGTGATGTCCTTAGGTTAGCTAGGTTTAAGTAGTTCTAAGTTCTATGGGACTGATAACCTCAGATGTTAAGTCCCATAGTGCTCAGAGCCATTTGAACCATTTCACGGTCGTAAGCTAGTGCTACAATGGAACTTACCAGACTTTAAAGGTGGAGTTGGATGGTGCTATAGGTATATGAAGCGTCATGGACTTAGCGTGCGAATAAGAATCAAAATATTTCAGAAAATACCGCAAGAGTATGAAGAGAAAATATTATCTTTCCATCGCTTTATTTTTCGATATCGAAAGAAAACCAATGTAGACCTAAGCCAAATAGCGAATGTTGACGAAACTCCTCTGATATTTGATGTGCCGAGTAATGGAACTGTTGCAATGGAACTGTTGCCATTAAATGTGCTAAAGTTGTAACTATAAAAACTAGTGGTCATGAGAAATGCACTACACAGTTGTCCTTTCGTGTTGTGCTGACGGTACTAAACTTAACGCAATGATCATTTTCAGGCGCAAAACAATGCCAAAACTTTCTGAAATACCTCTCACATATATACCAAAGATTGCACTGACGAGGCTGGTGTGAAATCATGAATTAACAGAGTGTTGGAGATAAGGAAAAGCGCTTTATTGAAAAGCAGTTCTCTTTTTGTGCTAGATCAGTTTAGAAGTCATTTGAAAATTTCCGTGAAAGAGAAATTGTGGCAGGGAAATACAGAGATTGCTGTTATTCTAGGAGGTCTTACTTCACAATTGCAACGTCTTGATGTCTTGACAAATAAACCATTTAAAGTATATATGAGAGGGGAATGAAGCAAATGGATGATGCAGGAAACCCAGACTGAATTCACGCCGAATGGAGCTTTAAAACGACCTACAATCAAACAAGTTTATCAGTGGATAAAACAAACGTGGTCTAGAGTGAGAGTAGACATTATTGTTAAATCATTCAAGAAGTGCCGCATAAGTAACGCTCTCGATGGCAGTGAAGACCATCTTATATATGAAGAGGACAGCGATGACAACGAAGAGGAAGAATGAATATAAGAAAGATGAGATGACGATTTTCAGGGATTTTAAAGGTCAGTTCGGTATCATAAACCAAGTTTTTTTTTATGTTTTGTAGGGAGCACATTGTGCTCATGTGGGAGCGATCTAGATGATTGTAAAACAATAAACTGGTAGCGAACATCGCAGGAATTCTTTTTACTCCATGATTACCGGTTTCGGCGAAACTAAAGCCGGCATCATTGGATCTAGGGAGGACAGAAAACACTATAAAAGTGGGTTTGGATTTCAGATGTGTACTTGTGTAACTGGACATATGACCAGACAGATGTGTACTTGTGTAACTCGTCAGTCTCAGAATTATGTACAAGCCCTAATGACGTAGTGACACATGCAGAGCCTGTTATGAGGCGAGCTGTGACAGTCATTGGCGCCTCTTCTGCTAGCGCCATCTCGCGACGCGGCCTGTAGTGTAAGAACAGAGCCGGAGTTGCGGTAGTACCTAGCTTGCGCTTGTATGTGATGGAGACACTTAACATTTATAATTTCATCTCTCTTGGGCGCCTATGTGCTACTTACGACAGTTTTGTAAGGCCTGCGTGTTATAGGCAACTAGTAATATCACCATTGTTTGCCTTAATGTTGTAACATGTATGTGTCCAAGGTATGTACCTAAATTTATATGTATACATGTTATTTAAGTGGAATCCAAGCCCACTTTTATAGTGTTTTCTGTCCTCCCTAGATCCGATGATGGCGGCTTTAGTTTCACCGAAACCGGTATGGAAAAAAAAGAAATCCTGCGACCTTGGCTACCAGATTAGTGTTTTACAAGTTTTTTAATTCTGGCTTTACAGTCTAGTAATAAAAATGTGAAAAATGTTTAAAAAAACTTCTTAAAACTAAGGTGCTTCTTATAGTCCATATCGTTTTATAGTCCGTAAATACGATAGTTGATTGGTTGTAGAGCGTTGGCTGCGTCACATAATGTGGAGTGCCACAACGTAAGCGAAATTTGATCCCGTAAAGAAAGAAAAAAAGTCCTTCTGCAATCACTTAAGGTGCAATATTCTCAGAGCGTCTGTCTCTTTTGTTCTTATGTCCTCTTCCTCAGAACCGGAAAATTTCATGGACTCAAAAATTTTCTGCTTGTCATTCCACTGTTTGTTTGTCCTGAGTTCAAGAGTAACTGCATCTGTTACCATCCAAAGCACAACACATTCTCATCACCAGGCACGAATTTCACTTGATCGCGCTGTACAGTGAGCAGTTGTTATTGTACGTGTTTCACTCAGGAGATCCATAACCGCATGCAAGAGCAGTTAGTGGAACATGCTAAACTTGACACCTCCATGGGGGCTTCGACCTCCAGGGCCACCCGTAGCTCCGGCACACCTGCCGCGGCGGATCTTTTGGGCTGTTATCTTGCGGACGTGACTAGGCCCGAGTCGCCGGAATAAGGGCGCTCTCAGCTTTTACGACAGCCAGCATGCTCCCGGTGAGTGTTTATTGCGGTAGCCGCGCAGCTTTCTGCGAATTCATTAATCACCGCCGTTGGGACAGTGAACGATGACTGCGGAGCCGATAAGGCCGCGAATAGAGCGTACAGCGCGAGCAGCTGCCACGCGGTCGTTCACATATCAGGGTCATTTGAATTAATACCGCGGGGGCGGCCCCGAGAGCCCCCATCACTAAATGAAAAATTATCCACGGGGTGCGACCTTACTTGGCGTAAACCGCCGTCTTACGATGCCTACATTTCAGGAGGGAGAGTGTCTAGATACTTCTGAGAATTTTAAAATTTCCGTAACGGAAAGAAAGTTCCTACATTGATCAGCCTGACAGGCGCGGATCCAAGGGGAGGGGTAGGAGAAGATCACAGATCATGATCCCTCGCCCCCCCCCCCCACACCCACCCCCTTAAACCAAAACCACTGTGTCAACTACTGATGTAAACGATTATTATGATTAAAGAAATGTATTATTAGGTCCCTGTGGCACGTTAAATTTGTGGGTGGCGGAATATTATATTTTGTGGAAAGGGGGGCGGGGCGGGGGTGGGGGCGGGGGCGGGGGCGGTGGGGGGGTAAGGGGGTGAGGATAGCGAAAAACTTTGCCCTTTCAAAACCGAGCCCTGAATCAGCACCTGAGTTCGCCGAGGCCGTAATGATCCTCCTATGCCCACAAAACAGCTGCAGTTAATCGGGCCATGATTTTCACAAGTCCGTGGTACGAGATTGGAGATGGAGGATAACACATACTGAAACATACATTACACAGTTATTGCCGTGTAGAAATATCGAAGAGATAGTTTGTGAGTCTTGTCTTGGCGTTCGGCGATAGACCATGCGTGTCTGATATGGTCGACACTGCAGTTTTCCGTGGAACTCTTGGGGAATCGCACGCTGCGTGCTTTGTAACACATACAACATAACAGGACATGCTGACAACCACCTAAAAAATAAAGTATAATCTCCAAAAGCATCTGCAGAAGTTCTATGAAGGTAACATAATAAACTTCACGACCGCTGAAGACGTCAGTACAGTCAAAATAAAAATAAGTAAGCGCCCTTGCCTATTATATATTTATAATGTTATTCATCAACTTCATAATATTCGTTGGTACTTCCACGTATACTTATTGTATCCAGACATCAAATCTTCATGAAGCCTATTGGATACTCACCAATCAAATGTTCTGTTTACTGTCCAATTGGCCGGCCAGAGTGGCCGAGCGGTTCTAGGCGCTTCAGTCTGGAACCGCGCGACCGCTACCGTCGCAGGTTCGAATCCTGCCTCGGGTATGGATGTGTGTGATGTCCTTAGGTTAGTTAGGTGGATAGGCCTTGAAAAACTGAACACACATCAATCGAAAAAACAGGAAGAAGTTGAGTGGAACTATGAAAAAAATAGGCAAAATATACAAACTGAGTAGTCCATGCGCAAGATAGGCAACATCAAGGCAACTGTGCGCCCAGGAGCGCCGTGGTCGCGTGGTTGGCGTGAGCAGCTGCGGAACGAGAGGTCCTTGGTTCAAGTCTTCCCTCGATTGAAAAGTTTAATTTTTTATTTTCAGACAATTATTATCTGTCCGTCCGTCCGTCCGATACGGCGTAACTGCGCCGTAGTATGGGGACGCTACACCTAAACGGAAAAAATTGAAAACGTTAAAAACATATGTTCTGACAGAGCACAGGGAAAACTGTGCGACTGTGAAACTGTTGCATTCATTTGTTGCAGTTTATGTGACAAATTCTTATGTTTTCATCACTTTTTTGGGAGTGATTATCACATCCACAAGAAAACCTAAATCGGGCAAGGTAGAAGAATCTATTTACCCATTCGTCAAGTGTACAAGTTAGGTGGGTCGACAACATATTCCTGTTATGTGACGCACATGGCGTCACCAGTGTCGTATAGAATGTATCAGACGTGTTTTCCTTTGGAGGAATCGGTGGACCTATGACCTTGCGATCAAATGTTTTCGGTTCCCATTGGAGAGGCACGTCCTTTCGTCTACTAATGGCACGGTTTTGCGGTGCGGTCGCAAAACACAGACACTAAACTTATTACGGTGAACAGAGACGTCAATGAACGAACGGACAGATCATAACTTTGTGAAAATAAAAAAGTAATCTCTTCACTCGAGGTAAGATTTTAACCAAGGACCTCTCGTTCCGCAGCTGCTCACGCTAACCATGGGACTACGGCGGCCTTGGGCTCAAAGTATCCTTGATATTGCCTATCTTCCGCATGGACTACTCAGTTTGTATATTTTGCTTATTTTTTTCATAGTTCCACACAACTTCTTCCTGTTTTCTCGATTGATCTGTGTTCAGTTTTTCAAGACCTATGCACTGTGCCAATCTGAGGGGGGTGCGATGGGGAGGTTCCCTTGTCAGAGCCATTTTTGAACTGTCCAATTCTGTTTAAGAGAGATTTGGATAAAACCTTGTACATAACTGGAATAAGAAATTGACTTCTGTAGTTATTGGTGTCTGCTTTATCACCTTTTTTATGCAACAGATCTAAAACAACTTTCTTCCAGTCTATTGGAGTCATTTTAGTTTTCCATATTTCTGTTAAGCGCGCATAATTTTTTCTTATGTCATCGTACACTCCTATTTGCAACATTTCTGCTGTTATGACATCCTCTACAGGCGCTTTGTTATTTTTGAATGACTGAACGGTCTCTTTTATTTCATGAACTATTGCAGGATAGGAGTCTGAGTTTGTTACAGGTTCTTTAAAATATAGTCTTTGCACTGGAGAATCATAGTTTAGTAAATTTTGAAAGTAATCAGCCAATATCATGCAGTTCCCTTTATTGTCTGTACTCAGATTTTTACTAATTTGACGCAAACACAATGTTGGCGGTTTATACCCAGATAAATACTCGCAGAACATCTTGTAGATATTTGGGGTATTGTGTTTATGAAAATCCTGCTCTGTCTCTAATATCTTGCATTTGCGTAGGCACGTTACTCACCGCGAATTGTTTTTCACGTTGATTTTTTTTTATCTTCATGAAGAACTCCCGAGTTTTAACCGTCTGATATCAGTTCCAGTGGTTCGATGCTTTGATTCTCATTGCCAGCTTCATTGCAGGTTGTGTTCGATGTTCTACCACCTGTATTTACGTTCATGGTTGATGTCATTCGCAGTCCTTTTAGTTAAATCACAGTTTTCTCAACATCCAAAACAATTACTGATTAAGCCAAACGAAGCAAAAAAGGTCTTTGGACACTTCCCACTAATCGTTGAGAAATATTGCAGCAGCGTTAGAGACTGTGAATTTTTTCCTCTCATGTTGCAAAAAATAAAATAAATATCATATCACAGCATAAATTGAAACTTCTTTTTCTTTTAATAATAATAATATACCTTTTAATGTTTAAATATATTGTATTTCATGCTTTCTGAACAAAACTTGAAAATAAAAAATTTGAAAAAAATTGTCAAATGTTTCATGAAATCAGTTGTCTAAAAGTAAGAAATAATATAGATTAGGGAAACATTTGACTTGCCTTTGAATGATGAAATCATTTACAGCAGTCGAGGTGCCAACTGAAAATTTGAAGTTCAATATTTGATTTGTAGTCTTAGAATTTTAAAGAGTGCTACGGAATATCTGTCTGGTAGATTGTGTAGACCGTACAGTCCGCTGTTGTGTCGCTTTGGCATAATTTTATGATCTGTGTCGGAAGGTGTAAAAATGATTTTATCATCTAAGGTGGAAAAAAGTTACAATAATTTTAACTCTCAAAATTGTCACAGTAATGCTTCAAATAACCGAAAAGAGAGTACGTGTGGCGCAATAAGTAATGTCTCCCGTAAAAATTCTGTCATCATCATTGCTCTTGCTCATTTACTTTTCCCAACAAAAAAATCTATATGCTTTCGAGCATTATTGAAAGACAAAAGATTTCATAAAACGTTTGATCCTTAACAAACATCCACAGTACCTTGAAGTTATAACTGACAGAACGCTGTCAGTTAAATAGCCTCTAACAAAGACAGCAGCTAAACTGAAGTCAACAAACAATAATCTGCAAAAAGAAGTGTGGTACAACGACAGGTCTGCACTTCGGAGCTTATTATCATCTGACTTGGACTTGTCTAGTCATCGAAAGAATATTCCAGTCGTGTCTGTATAAGTATCAGCCACAAAAAGATGGGAGATACGAAAAAAAACAAAAACGACGGTACAGATTGTTACAGATACAGTTAAGTCTACTCCAGTTCTCTGACCACCTGTCCAGGGCCGCATTACACCACCTAACATGAGAAGAAAGAACAGCCTCCTGAGGGAATATACGAAAATCAGCAAAAACGAGCAGCTTCCTATTCGTGAGGACATAGCAACTACCCGATTCAACAGACTCCAGACATCACCCACTCATAACAGCTACCAAGCTGCTGGATCATAACTTCTAAGAAACTTAGACGTAAGAATGGTATAACACTCCACTATAGCTCCACAACTACCTCCAAGCCAACAACAAACCGTGGGTACTTCCTCTGCCCTACAGGACAAGAAGTACATTCAACAAGATCAAAACTAACCACGGAAAATGCGGTCACCTGTTGTATGGGTAGCGAAAAACAGCCACTGTTCACCTTTAGCTTTGCAAAACACACTAGCAGACCTACTGTCGATGAGTGCCATTGAAATTAGTACCCTGGAATATCCTCAAACTTCTTGGACACCACAGCTGATGTGATCAGTTATATAAATAATACACATATATATATATATATATATATATATATGTCAACTTTTAAATTATGTATATATTTTTGTTTGTATTTCTAAAGTGCTGTGTGATGGCCACATGATTAATTAATAAATAAAGTAATTATTTTATGAGGGGTGAAACATAGGCACGTTACATTTGCACTGTCTTCCGTAACAGTTTTTAGCTGAGGGACCTTTAATATCTGATAACAAAAAATTGAGATTTAACATCAATGAAAAATCGAATGACTGACTGGGAAGATACTAGGCCAGTGAAATTTGCATTGAATGTTTCTCCCTAAAAACTTAAATAAAACAAATCTTTTTAAACTCTCTCCTGATGACAGAACAATTTCCAAAAGCCTAGTACTAAGTTAAAATTTGTAAAACAGTATTTACATTTTACTGTTAAAAAACATGGAATAATTATTTGTGCATATGGATATATAAATAACATCTCTGGAAGCCACTTAATATATTAATACTGACAGACTCTGCAGCTAACGCTGTAAGGTTGTAAAGTTGTTGCATTAATTTCTGATTTCTGAAACCGGTGCTGATAGACAATAAAAGCGGGTTAAAAGCTGTGAGCTGTCTGGGGAAGTTAACCTTGCATTACTGAGCAACTGTTTCACCAGGTATCCAGTCTAGCTTACCAAATTCCCAACCAGACTAACATTAATTATAATCTTTTAATAGTCATACGACAAATATATATATATATATATATATATATATATATATATATATATATATATATATATATATATAAGAGAATTTAAATAAATCAGTTTATATTTGGAAATTTATATTAACACTGATCACACTGATCATTGAAATTTCAGCATATTAAACTTGATTCATAACTAAACTGGTGCCTTATTTAGGATTGTGAAAACGTGAGTTTGTAATCTTACGGAACACATCTAATAGGGAGCCAAGATTGGGAAACTACATACAACACTGCATTCATAAAATAACACACAAAGAACATTGAAACATATCCAAGAGGAAATTAACCACAACCAACCAATTCAATTTTCACCCAAAGAAGTTACGTTCGCGGCGCAATCCTGTCCGTCATGAAATTATCACACACTGGTATACTAAATTCATACTAACTCTCTGTGAAATCTTCCCGAAAAGAATAGCTGAGGGCTACTTTGATGCTTACACCACATGCTTCATGTGGTCAACTTGGTTTACACAAAGAGTGTAACTCAACAATAAGTTTGATAGTTAAAGTAAATTACATCGAAACGCAATTTACAAAAGAAAAACCTTGAACTAGTTACTATCATCTTACTCTTAACCTGATGGGTCAAACAATTGTATAAGCACGTGGTACTGGTCTCACAAAGTACACCCCACGTGGGTTGAACATAAAGAAAAGCTGCTATATTGTAAAGACGAGATGGTATAATCTCACGCACATTCGAATTTAAGATTGATGATCTTAGTTAGAATTACTGATCAACATGTGGTTCCACTTTACTCACAAAGTAGTGACAAAGCAACTACCAGAAGATATTCTGAACTTCACACTCGAATTACACTGCGTTCCAATTTAAGAGAATATTAGATATTTTAGAGCTAAACCTGAAATAAAGGTAATTAAATTTTCAGTTAGGCTGAACTTAAGAAATCCATTGTCCTACGGATTTAGCAGACACGTGCTTAGCCGCTGATCTTACCACTTCAGACGCTCGCCACGGAGAGACTGCCATGGTCCCTTCCTGAGGGTGCCTCACAGATACAAACGGAAGTGACCAGAGAGGCAGCTTCCTATACCAACATGACAAGGGACGGACAGCACCATACTAAGAATAGAAACCTCTCTGTTTTTAGAAAGCGTAGCTACCTGTTCTGACGTTGGTCCTACTGTTCTCTAGCAGACAGGCTTGTCTGCTACCATCAAGCATGCAACTAGAAATACAATTGCTCATTCATCCTCTCACATAGAAGGGAAGGGGGATGACAGTATCTTATCATATACAGTATATAAACGAAAGTGGATGTAGGTTCTGTATGACACTGTGTGACATGAATTACGTATAAACTGTGTTTTAAAGTGTAGTAGTGTGACAGATCGTTCTTGTTTATGTGTAAAAGTAACACGTTTCACTGCTCAGTCTCCTCCCAGATAGTGAGAAACACCACAGTAAATTTAGAAGAGGAATTCATGCCGTAAATGACAACAGATTTAAGAAATTAACATGAAAGAAATCCAACAGAGACCTTTCATAACCCCAAAGCTCCGGGAAAAGACTGTGTAGGGAATTTTCTGGCCATGCTAGGATATTCCTAAGCAGGCTTCTCACATCCAACTTAAACCAAAAATGTAAAGAAAAGGCAAAAGGTCACCAGCTACTTGCTAAAACACAATAATTTCAACACATCTTTAGTATCTATCAATTTCAAAGAGAAAAAAAAAAACAATCTGTGACACCTATTTAAAAGAAGTGTAGAACTAATTCGGTCAGCAAGTAAAAACAGTGGTTCCTGTGTCATTAATATGAAAACAATTGCTGGTTGTTACCCTTATGGAGTTCACCAGTATTTGCTCATTGCAAAAGCCAACTGATCACAGGAAAATTTATGACTGTTTATTAACAAGTAAAATTTATGAAAATAGCAAATGTGCCACAGCAATAAAAAAAAACATGAAAATAACATCAGTATTATAAAGCAGAACATTACAATGCACAATCCGCAAAAGCAAAAAACAAGATAAGAGAAAAAACATGTTTTACAAAGTGGTTATCGCAAAAAAATTCTATATCTTATAAAACTAATAATTTATAGAATTAAAATAACTTTGTGGCACTAATTTCATCACCCTACTATATTTCAGTTAGTTAGCAAACAATGATCACCGTGTCATTATACTGAAACTACAATTAATTGTGTGATTGTTACCCTTAAGAGTAAATATGCCCCATGCAAAGGCTAATCGATCACTGTCCAATGAGCATGAATAGCTATTCGACTGATAAACGAAGCAATGCCACAGGAGTGAATTTACGAAACAAAATATCACAAATCTAATACAACACACAAAAACAAACATTGAGAAATAAAACAGCTCTGAAAGTACAATAGTCAACGTCAAAAAAAAAAAAAACCTGCAAAATACAAGAGTAAAAGTCTAAAAAAAGAAACAATAAATAGAACACCTGCAAAATACAAGAGTCAGTCTAATAAACACCAATAAATGGAACCCCTGCAAAACACACGAGTCAAAGTTTCTCTGACAGAAACACACGCATATGCAATGGACTAAGAACCGTATAATCACTGTTCATTGACACACTCAGTAGTTCCACTGTTCCGAGGCACAGTATAAGGAGAGGGGGAGGGGGGGGGGGGGGGTTCGTCACCGCAGCTGTGAGTAGGTTTTTTTTTTTGTCCATCTGTTGCGTGCAATCGCGTCGTCCCTGCCTTCTCATGAAGTTTCTCTTGGTGGCCCGTGTCACATGTGTCACATACATCTCGATTTGGTTCCATGTATGTGTTGTCAAATTCGTGCTGTATCCTCGTTTGCACGCCAGGTTGATATTCCTGGGCAAGGATGACACTTAATGGCTCTTCTTTGTGCCACGCTTAGCTACCAGAGAACATCGAACCATGATTTACTGTCTCTTGACAGTGGGCATCCGCCAGGAAACGTTGATAGGCGTCGTTGAAGTCTGCCAGTTTCTCTGGACAGTACGTTCAAAAGGCTCCACGCCCCTTGTGTTGTCACATTCTTGAGTTATCCTCAATTGGCTCGCCGGTTTGATATTCCTGGGCAAGGATGACACTTAGTGGCTCTTCTTTGTGCCACCCTTTGCACAACCATGATTTACTGTCGCTTGACAATGGGCTTCCGCCAAGAAATGTTGATGAAAGGAATCCAACAGAGACTTTTCAAGGTGCAGTTCTATTTTACGTCTACCGATATACAGGGTGTTTCAGAAGTGGCGGTCAGTATTCAAGCATATGACAGGAAAAATCATTCGAAACAAAAAAAGTCTAGTGAACATTGGGTCTAAAACGCGTACCTTAAGAGCTATGGGCAATTCTTGATCTTCGATACTGTCAAACAAATCCCTTCTACAGCAAGCTCCTTGCTTTCCATTTTTTGGGAAGTGGTAGTATGGACTAAAACAAGAAAAAATGACCAGTAAACATGTGCCCTAAAACGCATAACTTAAGAGCTATGAGCACTTGTTCATCTTCGCTATTTTGAAACACAACTCTTCTAATGAACAAGTGCTCATAACTTTTAAGGTATGCATTTTCGAGCACATGTTTACTGGACATTTTTTTGCTTGTTTTGGTCCATACTACCACATCCCAAAATATGGAAAGCAAAGAGCTTGCAGTAGAAGAGATTTGTATCACAGTGTCATAGCTCTTAAGGTGTGCGTTTTAGTTCCCATGTTCATTTGACTTTTTTGTTTCGAATGATCATTCCTATTATATCCCTGAATATTGACCAACACTTCTGAAACACCACGTATTTTAGTATGTTGACGACTCCCAAGAATTGTGCATCCTTTAGTTCATTGTTTCCCCGCGGATTTCCAAGGAAAGTCATATCGAAAGCATATGTGCCTTTACAGGATTTCCAAACGAGCAAGCTCTTAGAGATAGTATGCTGCATTAAATTTTATGTTATAGAAAACTATTCGTAGCGAACCCCAGATCAAAACATCAGTATTTGTTTGCATTATCGCTCGAAGTCCGAAAGGTCCCAGAACTGTTCCCATTAATAAACGGTCACAATGCCCACATAGTACGAGGGACGGAAAGTTGGCTGAAACCAGATGTAAACAGTAATGAAATTCTGAACTCAGATTGGAATGTATACCGCAGAGACAGACTGGATAGTGAAGGTGGAGGCGTGTTTATAGCGATAAAACGTGCAATAGTATCGAAGGAAATGGACGGAGATCCGAAATGTGAAATAATTTGGGTGAAGGTCACGGTTAAAGCAGGCTCAAACAAGATAATTGGCACCCTGGCTCAGCAGTTGTTGTGGCAGAACACCTGAAGGAAAATTTGAAAAATACACTCCTGGAAATTGAAATAAGAACACCGTGAATTCATTGTCCCAGGAAGGGGAAACTTTATTGACACATTCCTGGGGTCAGATACATCACATGATCACACTGACAGAACCACAGGCACATAGACACAGGCAACAGAGCATGCACAATGTCGGCACTAGTACAGTGTATATCCACCTTTCGCAGCAATGCAGGCTGCTATTCTCCCATGGAGACGATCGTAGAGATGCTGGATGTAGTCCTGTGGAACGGCTTGCCATGCCATTTCCACCTGGCGCCTCAGTTGGACCAGCGTTCGTGCTGGACGTGCAGACCGCGTGAGACGACGCTTCATCCAGTCCCAAACATGCTCAATGGGGGACAGATCCGGAGATCTTGCTGGCCAGGGTAGTTGACTTACACCTTCTAGAGCACGTTGGGTGGCACGGGATACATGCGGACGTGCATTGTCCTGTTGGAACAGCAAGTTCCCTTGCCGGTCTAGGAATGGTAGAACGATGGGTTCGATGACGGTTTGGATGTACCGTGCACTATTCAGTGTCCCCTCGACGATCACCAGTGGTGTACGGCCAGTGTAGGAGATCGCTCCCCACACCATGATGCTGGGTGTTGGCCCTGTGTGCCTCGGTCGTATGCAGTCCTGATTGTGGCGCTCACCTGCACGGCGCCAAACACGCATACGACCATCATTGGCACCAAGGCAGAAGCGACTCTCATCGCTGAAGACGACACGTCTCCATTCGTCCCTCCATTCACGCCTGTCGCGACTCACTGGAGGTGGGCTGCACGATGTTGGGGCGTGAGCGGAAGACGGCCTAACGGTGTGCGGGACCGTAGCCCAGCTTCATGGAGACGGTTGCGAATGGTCCTCGCCGATACCCCAGGAGCAACAGTGTCCCTAATTTGCTGGGAAGTGGCGGTGCGGTCCCCTACGGCACTGCGTAGGATCCTACGGTCTTGGCGTGCATCCGTGCGTCGCTGCGGTCCGGTCCCAGGTCGACGGGCACGTGCACCTTCCGCCGACCACTGGCGACAACATCGATGTACTGTGGAGACCTCACGCCCCACGTGTTGAGCAATTCGGCGGTACGTCCACCCGGCCTCCCGCATGCCCACTATACGCCCTCGCTCAAAGTCCGTCAACTGCACATACGGTTCACGTCCACGCTGTCGCGGCATGCTACCAGTGTTAAAGACTGCGATGGAGCTCCGTATGCCACGGCAAACTGGCTGACACTGACGGCGGCGGTGCACAAATGCTGCGCAGCTAGCGCCATTCGACGGCCAACACCGCGGTTCCTGGTGTGTCCGCTGTGCCGTGCGTGTGATCATTGCTTGTACAGCCCTCTCGCAGTGTCCGGAGCAAGTATGGTGGGTCTGACACACCGGTGTCAATGTGTTCTTTTTTCCATTTCCAGGAGTGTATTTCGAGTAGGTTTCCCGAACATGTTATAGTTTTGGGTGGAGATTTTAATTTACCAGATATAGACTGGGGAGACTCAAACATTTATAACGGGTGACAGGAACAAAGAATCTAGTGAAATTTTTTTAAGTGCATTACCTGAAAACTAACATGAGCAGCTAAACAGAGAACCGACTCGTGGCGATAACATATTAGACCTTCTGGTGACAAACAGACCTGAACTATTTGAAACAGTTAACGCAGAACAGGGAATCAGCGATCATAAAGCGGTTACAGCATCGGTGATTCTAGCCGTAAATAGAAATATTAAAAAAGGTAGGAAGATTTTTCTGTTTAGCAAAAGTGACAAAAAAGCAGATTTCAGAGTACTTGGCGGCTCAACACGAAAGTTTTATCTCAAGTACAGATGGTGTTCAGGATCAGTGGATAAAGTTCAAAACCATCGTAAAATATGCGTTAGATGAGTATGTGCCAAGCAAGATCGTAAGAGGTGGAAATAAGCCAACGTGGTACAACAACCGAGTTAGAAAACTGCTACGGAAGCACAGGAACTTCACAGCAAACATAAATATAGCCAAAGCCTTGCAGACAAACAAAAATTACTCGAAGCGAAATGTAGTGCGAAGCGGGCTATGCGAGAGGCGTTCAATGAATCCGAAAGTAAAGTTCTATGTACTGACTTGGCAGGAAATCCTAAGAAATTTTGGTCTTATGTTAAAGCGGTAGGTGGATCAAAACAAAATGTCCAGACACTCTGTGACCAAAATGGTAATGAAACAGAGGATGACAGACTAAAAGCCGAAATACTAAATGTCTTTTTCCAAAGCTGTTTCACAGAGGAAGACTGCACTGTAGTTCCTTCTCTAGATTGTCGCACAGATGACAAAATTGTAGATATCGAAATAGACGACAGAGGGATAGAGAAACAATTAAAATCGCTCAAAAGAGGAAAGGCCGCTGGACCTGATGGGATACCAGTTCGATTTTACACAGAATACGCGAAGGAACTTGCGCCCCTTCTTGCAGCGGTGTACCGTAGGTCTCTATAAGAGCGAAGCGTTCCAAAGGATTGGAAAAGCGCACAGGTCAACCCCGTTTCCAAGAAGGGACGTCGAACAGAAGTGCAGAACTATATACCTATATCTCTACCGTCGATCAGTTGTAGAATTTTGTAACACGTATTATATTCGAGTATAATGATTTTTCTGGAGACTAGGAATCTACTCTGTAGGAATCAGCATGGGTTTCGAAAAAGACGGTCGTGTGAAACCCAGCTCGCGCTATTCGTCCATGAGACTCAGAGGGCCATAGACACGGGTTCACAGGTAGATGCCCTTGTTTCTTGACTTCCGCAGGGCGTTCGCTACAGATCCCCATAGTCGTTTAATGAACAAAGTACGAGCATATGGACTATCAGACCAATTGTGTGGTTGGATTGAAGAGTTCCTAGATAACAGAACGCAGCATGTCATTCTCAATGGAGAGAAGTCTTCCGAAGTAAGAGTGATTTCGGGTGTGCCGCAGGGGAGTGTCGTAGGACCGTTGCTATTCACAATATATATAAATGACATTGCGGATAACATCGGACGTGTACTGATTCTGTAGTATATTGAGAGGTTGTAACAATGGAAAATTCTTCTGAAATGCAGGAGGATCTGCAACGAATTGACGCATGTTGCAGGGAATGGCAATTGAATCTCAATGTAGACAAGTGTAATGTACTGCGAATTCATAGAAAGAAAGATCCTTTATCGTTTGGCTACAATATAGCAGGTCAGCAACTGGAAGCAGTTAATTGCATAAATTATCTGGGAGTAAGCATTAGGAGTGATTTAAAATGGAATGACCATATAAAATTAATCGTCGTTAAAGCAGATACCAGACTGAGATTCATTGGAAGAATCCTGAGGAAATGCAATCCTAAAACAAAGGAAGTAGGTTACAGTACACTTGTTCGCCCACTGCTTGAATACTGCTCACCGGTGTGGGATCCGTACCAGATAGGGTTGATAGAAGAGATAGAGAAGGTCCAATGGAGAGCAGTGCGCTTCGTTACAGGATCATTTAGTAATCGCGAAAGCGTTACGGAGATGATAGATAAACTCCAGTGGAAGACTCTGCAGGAGAGACGCTCAGTAGCTCGGTACGGGCTTTTGTTGAAGTTTCGAGAACATACCATCACCGAGGAGTCAAGCAGTATATTGCTCCCTCCTACGTATATCTCGCGACGAGACAATGAGGATAAAATCAAAGAGGTTAGAGCTCACACAGAAGCATACAGATAATCTTTCTTTCCACGAACAATACGAGACTGGAATACAAGGGAGAACCGATAGAGGTACTCAAGGTACGCTCCACCACACACCGTCAGGTGGCTTGCGGAGTATGTATGTGTTGTAGATATAGACACACAAAGAATTCCAGAGACGATGTCTTCATCAAGATGTCTTGTGCTTTCTGTGCGTTGTTTTCGTTTCTGCATGTTTCCTATACCTGCTGGATATGATGGAAGGAATCTGTTTATCGCATTGTTAAGATGTGTTCGAAAAATAAGGACAGGCTATTATATCTTACAGTATCTAACAACTAATTGTTCATTTCATCACAAGACAGTGATATATTTCTTTCCGTGTACCACTGGGTCTATATTCGGCAACGATCATTACTTTCGTAATCCTGTGATATTTTTTTAATAATTTTTAATACTTCACATTGAGATTTCTGAGTACTGAATGCATTTCGGTTATTTTCTAACATAAATAGTATTCAGTCTGAACATTTCTCAAAATGTTACACCATACCACTTTTTTAAATTTAGTATCTTTGTGTGTCCCAGAATGGTGCTTTGACCGCCAATAGAAATATTTCAACACAAAAAAATAAGTCCGGAGCTGGGAAAGTTGTTCAAATGGCAGAGCGCAGTCCTTCAACCAAGCTCACGCAGAACTTCTATGCGTATCGATGTTCTAGGTATGGCGACATTATATGTGCACGGTATCTATCTTTAAGATTTACAGCGGATTCGGCGCTTTTCTAGAAGGAGATAGAGATAAACAATTGCAATTTTACTCTTGGTTAATTGCAAATCTCGGCGTAACCCCAGAAACATTGTTTGATTACAAGGCAGTTACACTCGTAGCGGTATCAATAACGCTCTTAACTCGCATCAGTGGTTCGACGAAAAGCTAACGTGCTCCGTATGGGGAGACATTTCCAAGAACGCTTCTCTGTAAATGTATGGTGGAGTATGATAAACAATCAACTGATTGGGCCCATTGTATTACCGCATATCTTAGAGTGCCCCGGTATCTAACTTTTCTTGAAAGCTTGCTTCTAGCTGCCGGCCGCGGTGGTCTAGCGGTTCTAGGCGCGCAGTCCGGAACCGCGCGGCTGCTACGGTCGCATGTTCGAATCCTGCCTCGGGCATGGATGTGTGTGATGTCCTTAGGTTAGTTAGGTTTAAGTAGTTCTAAGTTCTAGGGGACTGATGACCACAGATGTTAAGTCCCATAGTGCTCAGAGCCATTTTTTTGCTTCTAGCTTTATTATAAGAAGTCCCTTTGCCTCCTGCACTTTTTAGTCGTCGCGGGACTCATCAACTAAGCTACATGATTGCCATACCGTCGATCGGAAGCTACTAGTAACTCGCGGAGACATTTTCGGTAGATCGCGGTAAAGCTCTTGTTGACTAACCTTCATTGCCTCAATGAGCTCATTGTCAGACGCGCTCACATCTACTTGATCCCCCACGAAAGGCAAAGGTCCCGAGTTCGAGTCTCGGTCCGGCACGCAGGAAGTTTCATCGCCAACATGGTTATACCTACACCATCTCACAGAACGGTACTCCACTGGGAAACGGGATGTTTCGTCTCAAATGGCTATCGACCTACCCATACCTCTAGCAAGTACCGTCTTGTACCTCGGCGCTTCAGTCCATTTAAAGCTTGTTTTTCGTTTCAGCATCCAGTGGCGCTATTCATGCGACCACCAGTGTACGGTTCCACATGTTGCTTCGGTGTCCCACAGCATATAGGATGGCTGCTCGCCGATGATCATTGTATTGCATTTCATTTGCAAGTGTTTTGCATCATTGCTTGCCCGTCTACCCGTGGTTAAAACGAGCGTTAATCGTCGGCGATCCCCGTCATCAACACGTTGTTGGCTTTACCGGCGGTGATTTTCCTTGGATAAAGATACACCCTTGACACAGCAGCAAGTGGAAGGCTCACGACTCAGTGATGGAGTTTTCCTTGAGTCGGGCATTCACGATCTGGTCGCAATATATTGCACTGGTGTCATGTGTCTTGCTTCTAGCCGGCCGCTGCGACAGAGCGATTCTAGGCGCTTCCGTCCGGAACCGCGCGGCGAATCCTGCCTCGGGCATGGATGTGTGTGATGTCCTTAGGTTAGTTAGGTTTAAGTAGTTCTAGGTCTAGGGGACTGATGACCACAGATGTTAAGTCCCATAGTGCTTAGAGCCAGTTGAACCAGTTCTATTTTACAAACACTCGTTACACATCTACTACACATCTACATCTACATGAGTACTAACACTTAAGTGGTTGACAGAGGCTTCATAGAGCCACTTTAAGAATATTTACCGACCGTTCCACTCACAAATAGCAAATGGGAGAAATGAACACTTAAACATTTCCGTGCCAGCTCCGATTTCTTTTACTTTATCACGAAGGTCCTATCTCCCTATGTAGGTAGGAGTTAACAAAACATTTTCACATTGGGAGCAGAAAAGTTGTTGACTGAAATTTCGTGAAAAGTTCTAGGCGCTACGAAAAATAGCTATGTTTCAATTATTACCACCCCAACTGGCGTATCATACCTGTAACACTCTCCTCATTATTTCGAAGTCCACCATTAATCGTATTTGGTAAAGATCCTTTACAACGCATTAGTAGTCCAGAAGAGAACGGATAAGCGTAGGGTTAACAATCTCTTTAGTTAGCTGTTACATCTTGTAAGTATGCCACCAATAAAGCGCAGTTTTTGGTTCGCCTCCCCTACTACTTTACTTGTATGGAGGATCCAGTTTAAGGGGGATAGGAGGTTTAAAAAAATCGTTTTTTTTTCAAAAATATGCCTGTTTTGTAGCGCATATCTTCCTGAAAGTTTGATGTATAAAACATGTATATTTGAGAAATTATGAGGCACGTTACTTGGTCTTAAGTGTACCAAGATGCAATGCCACATCCCTTTGCACAGCATTCTTCTGTCATACGTAAGTGTATTTCGCTCTGAAGAATTCGAATGTTTATGCTTGCACCAGAGATTCTCTACCAACCGCTTACCAACCGCTGTAATGGAAGCCATCACATCTATATTCTGGGACCTTTCAAATGAAAACTTATTGAACCAATGTCTTCAAGGCGGTACCCAAAACCCAAATGAAACTTTTAACCAATTTCTATGGGAAAGATAGCCAAAAACCATTTCTGTAGGAAGAAACGCACTTGCTATTGGTGTTTATGATGCAGTTTCATGTTTTAATGATTGTGTGCAATGCAGGAAATACGTTATAGAGAAAATGGGAATTAAGTCCGGAGTGAACTGCATCGAAGCTTTGTATGCGATAGACGGAGACGTGTAGTGAAAGCAGATAAATCATTTTTGGAGGTGATAAAATCAAGAAGAGTGCATCATAGGTATGTGAAAAGGAAGCAAACTGATTTATAAAATTACGAATAACCTGCTTATGGTGTTGGACAGTTCTAAAAGAATGCCAAATGCAAGCAGAAACTGTAACGGCCATTTTTCGCAAAACGCAAATTTCTGTACTTAGGTACATGTAACATCCAAAATAAATATCTTATTACTTCAAAACTTGGTTTGCTTACTAAAAATACAAACTCCTTAATGCAAAACTCTAGAATTTTCCAAATCTGTTAAAAACTTTGGTAAAAACTGAGATAATTAACTATAAAATTTGAGTTTTTCTAAGCATGAAGTTTAAAATGTAACAGCTCATTCATTTTTTCATAAATTAAATATATTCTTGAGTTTCATACACCTGTAAGTATGGTTTGTGTGCTGTGCAAAATTAATCGAAGAATCTTTCTTACTTCGAAGAAAAGTGTACCTATAGCAAAAAATGCAGCCAATAGTAAGCGAAAAAGTGGTGAAATTTCACATGTAAAAAAAATATTTTGTTGCGTTTTTGAACTTGCACTGGCATGAGTGTGAATATTGAATCCTTCCTGGTGATGCTGATTAAGTTTTATGAATTTATTTGTAGAAGTACAGACAGTGGAAGTTAAAAGGTCCAGTGGTGCCTCTCCTGCTCTAAGAAGGTCCTACCCCCTTAAATAGTTTGTAATTGTAATACTGAGTTTCATTAGCAGACTCTTGTGAGGACCGGTGTCAAAAGCCTTCTACAAATCTAGAAATTAGGAATCAGTCTGAAATCCCTTGTCGACTATTCTAATGGCTTCGTGTGAAAAAAGATTATCTCTATTTCCTTTCCTGTGTATTGGTGTGTCTTGTGCGACTTTCCAGTCACTAGAAACGGGTTTTTCGCCGAGCGAGCTGTTGTATACGACTGCTAGAAATGGAGCTATATCATGAACATACTCCGAAAGAAACCCACTTGGTATACTCATAGAACCGGACCGGAAGACTTGCCTTTACTGAATGACTTAAGATGCTTCGCTACACCGAATGTATCTAATTTTAATTACTTATTCATGGCCGGCCGCGGTGGTCTCGCGGTTCTAGACGCTCAGTCCGGAACCGCGCGACTGCTACGGTCGCAGGTTCGAATCCTGCCTCGGGCATGGATGTGTGTGATGTCCTTAGGTTAGTTAGGTTTAAGTAGTTCTAAGTTCTAGGGGACTGATGACCACCGACGTTAAGTCCCATAGTGCTCAGAGCCATTTGAACCATTTTTGAACTTATTTATGTTGCCGGCTGTACTTGATTCGAAATCTGAATTATCTGCTACATCTCCTTTGGTGAAGCAACTGCGGAAAACCGTGTTTAGAACATCGGCGTTAGTAGCACTGTCACCGGTAACATTACCACTGTAGACGCGCAGTGAGGCTATTGATTGTGTCTTGTCGTTGGTATTCTTTATGTACTAGCAGAATCTCTTTGAATGTGCTGCCAGATTTCGCGACAGGGATACGTTGGGGGAACTACTAAAAGCATCTAGCACTGAAATCCGCGTGAATTTCGGGCTTCTGTAAAACGCTACCAATCTAGGAGATTTTTACCTTCTTTTAAATGCGACAAGCTTTTTTCTTTGCTTCTGCGACAGGGCGCTGACGCATTTTGTGTACCGTGGGATATCTGTCCCACTTCGTATTAACTCACTTGATGTGAAACTTTCAATTGGTGTCAATGCTGTTTCTCTGAATTGAAGCAACATCTCGTCCACACTTATACAGTTTGCAAGGAGTGGGCACTGTCTCTTAGGAAGGCGTCAAGCAAATTTTTATTTTTTGGTATATTTATTTAGAGTTCATGTTTGGTGGATTTGGATGTTAAGACTTTATGGTTACTAATTCCTTTATCATCATGACGCTGTCTATTTGCTCAGGATTTTATGTGGCTAAGAGGTCTGGTACGTTGTCACAA
Source organism: Schistocerca cancellata (assembly GCF_023864275.1). NCBI lineage: Eukaryota > Metazoa > Arthropoda > Insecta > Orthoptera > Acrididae > Schistocerca > Schistocerca cancellata. Next base: position 546,069,814 of record NC_064630.1, on the reverse strand, counting down.
ATAATTTTTGGAGAAACTATTTACAACACTTTTGGGAAATTCATACGCTATGTATGAGTTCATATTAATGGTAATTTAGTACATTTCCTCATTGTATAGTACAATCCCCATGACGCAGAAAATAAGTAAATTGTGAGCTTCTTTTTTCAGAGAAGAGGAAGGAAACAAAGCAATGCGAAATTTATGTTCAGTCAGAGGAGGCTCAATGAAAAATTATTTGGTAACGAAACATCGATGACTTTTATTTCCATCAGAGCTGCAATATCTATAAGATATTTCTGCACTTCGATTTCCCATGTTAACAGAGAAAAAGTGCTCAGGAAAGTCATACGAGTCTATATGTTGTCCAATTTCAGTGACCTTCTGTGAAAAATTTAAGAGAGACAAACGGCTCAGGTTTTGTGAAAGAACACATTAGTATGGTCAGAATAGTTGTTGACGTAGTTCCATAGAAGATTCAGACTTTACTGAAATACTCATCCTCTTCTTTTTTCTGGCCTTATTCTGTAGCTTCGCAAGGTATGGATCTGGCAATGTTAGCAGTAAAGGATGGCCGGATGATTTTCCTGACGCCACACCTCCAACCCCCCCCCCCCCCTTCCGCCCGCATCTCGTGGTCGTGCGGTAGCGTTCTCGCTTCCCACGCCCGGGTTCCCGGGTTCGATTCCCGGCGGGGTCAGGGATTTTCTCTGCCTCGTGATGGCTGGGTGTTGTGTGCTGTCCTTAGGTTAGTTTGGTTTAAGTAGTTCTAAGTTCTAGGGGACTGATGACCATAGATGTTAAGTCCCATAGTGCTCAGAGCCAGCCCCCCCCCCCCTTCCATCCTCATGCCATCACTCCCCTTCTCCGGATCGAAATTTGTTTACCAAACTTGTCTGAGGTCTAGTGTTATCTAATGTGAAAGTATGTGAACCGTTTCTAAGCGTTCGTGTATCGTGTAACTGGGGCAGTACTCGAGTACCATCACGGTATTCACCTTGTTGGATGTGGGAAACCGCTTGAAAACCCGCTTCCTGGCCTTCGTCGTTAGTCCGCCGGTCGGATTCTATCCGGGGTGGCACGCCTTCCCGAATACCGGAAGATTTAGATGTTCCTTTTTCCGACGCGCCATTCGAGATGGAATGGTAGAGAAGTAGTATGAAAATGGTTCGATGAAGGCTTAAGTGTGAATTGCAGAGTAACCATGTAGATGTAGATGTAGAAGCTGCTTGCTAGTGCCCGGGGAGGGTGTTCACTGAACTACTGCATTACATGGAAACAAATTACACAGCTCCATCGCGACATTTGCTGAGTACTGATTTACCAAATACTCTCTTTATGGCGACACGCCATTTTCCGCCGATTTATTTCAACAAATCGTGCCAAAACGGGCCAAAGAATAGGAGCAGAATTATTTTCGTCGCTAACACATTATGATAAAAAAGTATCCCATTTGGCATTTTACGTTCTCAACTATGAAAGCAAACTGACATAAAAAATACTGAGGAACGAGTATGTTTTGTGACAACATCGAATACATACGATACAGATTTGAGTCGTTACTTTAACAGCCCTAAATACAAGCTCCGACGACATCTCAGTCATGTGGCACAGCAGGCTAACTGATTCTCTGTCACTGGATTAGGACTCAGTTTACAGAAGTTGTCTTTAAATGAATTGCGCATGCGTGTAAATACTTTCTAGCACTTGTAGCGTAATTTATCGCAAGCATTGCAGCTGTGCCATCTCATTCACGCTTGATACATTTTCAGTTATGCCAGCATACCAACAAGTATACGTTCCAGCGTGTCTACCGACTTCCTGCAAGTTTGTACTGGAAGACGCCGGTTGAGATTCGGTCTATGTAGTGGTATTTTATTGAGTGATGTGAAGAAACACTATCACAAGCAGTTGGCGGAGTTTATTAGAGCTGAGGGAAAGCAACCTTGTCTCTGAAGCGCTTTATTGGAAGTTCATCAGGATAAGGAAAAGAGGGATGCTGCTTACGACGTGAATGAATATGTGCCAGTTTACCTTACCACATACATAACTTTATTTAATAGAAATGTACAGATGGAAAAGTGCAAACCTAGATGCTAATTCCTTAACTGAGGGTACTACCGGTTAGTTGTATAAGTACTACAGACGCCTATACACGATCTGCTCACAAGATCTTAGTGGACAGTTTATGGGTTGTGTCCACCATTCCCCTTGGAACGGACAGGTATGTAAATATCTGTGGACGAGTGGCAGCCTATTATTCCCCAAGAGCCGAAACCAGAGGGATGTAGCGACGATGTGCGCTGGGGTCTCTAGGGAAGTTTCCTTCTAACTCAACCAGAGGTGTTCCATCGGATTCAGTGTGGAACTACCGGTAGGCCATCCCACTTGCAGGAATAGTAATGTCCACAAACCATTGTCACATAGGTACTACTTTATGAGAGTGAGCGTTGTCATGTTGATAAAAATCAGTCATCATCACCCAACTCGTCCTGTTCCACAGGCAGCACACAACGCCGTAAAATATGCTAGTATGTGTCCGTATTTATCGTTTTCTTAGGCACAATAAGGGACCACATCCTAACCACGAAAAACACCCCACATGACGTAACGCAACCTCCACTGTACTTAACTGTTGGCACAACATCTCATGGCAAGGAACGTTCTGTAGGCATTCGCCAAACCCAGACGTTCCCATCAGATTGCCACGGGGTATGTAGTGATTCATTACTCCAGATTACTTGTTTTTAGTCATCCACTGTGGAGTGGTGTAGTTCTTTGCATCACTTCCGGCATCTCTCTGCACTGACAACTGAAATGTGTGGCTTATGAGGAGCAACTCAATCGTCGTACACCATTGCCTTACGAGGGCGTGCCGAAAAATAGTGCCTCCGAATTTTTTATGTGAAAACTCTTAAAGAAATTAAAATAAAACGAACGTTACTAGCATACTCCATCTTTATCCTTCATATATGCAGCCCTGTTCTGCTAGAGGGCTCCGAACATGGCGGTATGTGATGTAACTGTGTCAGTGCGTGAGAAACAGCGTGCTGTAAACCAGTTTCGTATTCGAAGAGTTCGTGCACACAGGGAGCACAGTCTCTTTCAGCATGACAATGCCAGACCACATCCGAACGCTGCGACATCTGCTACAAACCGACGCCCTGAGTTCACTGTCATCAATCATCCTCCATACAGTTCCGATTTGGCCCCCTCCGATTTCCGTATGTTTCCAAAAATTAAGGAATACCTTTATGACTTCAATTTGATAGTGACGAAGCGGTGCAAACAGAGGCGTGGTTGCGACTAGATCAACAAGGTCAAAAATCCTACAGTGACTGTAATAACAAAAATAATGTTAATGAAGTTCGTTTTATTTTGAAAATCTTTCAGAGTTTTCACATAAAATATTCGTAGGTACTATTTTTCAGCACGGCCTCGTAGCTCCCTAAGCTCAGTCGTTGCTTTAGCTGGATTGCTGGTAGCACTTCGGAACTCACGAGAGACTCCTGTTGATTTCATACGATTTTTAGCATCACGCTGCGTAATGCTTGGCGGTCTCTCCGTTAGTATACGAGCCCTGCCTGGTCTTGGTTTAGCTATGGCATTTGCTCATCATCAGCAGCTGATTTGTTCATCTTTAGAAGGTTTGAAATATCCTGATGGAATTGTTACTCGGGCGACAACCGATGACTAGTCCACGGTCAAAGACACTGAGCACTCCTGGCCGACCCATTCTGCTACTGACAACACAGTACTCTCAGCCTCCTTTTGTACTGGCGGGTCCGCCGCTCGTGACATCTGGTGGTCAGTTCCGCTTTACATAGAGGTGTGTGGATACCTTTCATCAGCTAATTTTGTTGGGTATCTTAGGTGTCCATAGTCTTCTGGCAGCAATAAACTGCAATGTTGCTGTTTTCTTGAGTGTGGTGCTACACACTAGTTGAGGAATACATCCTGGTTTTCAATCGAAAAACAGAGTGCCAAAGAATGAATACTGTTCTTAGATTATCCTGGGATAATTATGATAATGATATTGATAGACACTGAAGTACCAAAGAAACTTGTATAGGCACGCGTATCCGAATACAGAGATACGTAAAAAGGAACTATACGGCGCTGCGGTCGGCAACGCCTATAAAAGACGACAAGTGTTTGCTGCAGTTGTTCGATCGGTTACTGCTGCTACAATGGCAGCTCGTCAAGATTTAAGTGAGTTTGAACGTGCTCTTATAGTCGGCGCACGAGCTATGGGCACAGCATCTCCGAGGTAGCGATGAAGTGGGGATTTTCCCGTACGACCACGTCACGAGTGTACCGTGAATATCAAGAATCCGGTCACACATCAAATCTCCGACATCGCTGCGGCTGGAAAAAGATCCTGCAACAACGGGACTGACAAATGCAACCCTTCCGCAAACTGCTGCATATTTCAATGCTGGGCCAGCAGCAAGTGTCAGCGTGCGAACTGTTCAACGAAACATCATCGATATGGGCTTTCGGAGACGAAGACCCACTCCTGTACCTTGGTGACTGCACGACGCCTGCGCCCGTCAACACCAGAGTCTTGACGATTGAAAACATGTTGCCTGGTCGGACGAGTCTCGTTTCAAATTGTATTGAGCGGATAGACGTGTACGGGTATGGAGACAACCTCATGAACCCATGGATCCTGTGTGTCAGCAGGGGACTGTTGAAGCTGGTGGAGGCTCTATAGTGTTGTGGGGCATGTGCAGTTGGAGTGATATGCGACTCCTGATACGTCTAGATACGAGTCTGACAGGAGACTCGTACGTAAGCCTCCTGTATGATCACCCGCATCCATTCATGTCCATTGTAAATTCTGACGGACTTGGGCAATTCCAGCAGGACAATGCGCACCCCACAGGTCCAGAATTGATACAGAGTGGCTGCAGGAACACTCTTCTGAGATTAAACATTTCCGCTGTCCACCAGACTCCGCAAACATGAACATTATTGAGCATATCTTGGATGCCTTTCAACGTGCTGTTAAGGAGAGATCTCTATCACCTCGTACTCCTACGGATTTAAGGACAGTCCTGAAGGATTCATTGTGTCAATTCCCTGTAGCACTACTTCAGATATCAGTCGAGTCCATGCCATGTCGTGTTTCAGCACTTCTGCGTGCTCGTGGGGATCCTACACGATATTAGGTAGGTGTAGCAGTTTCTTTGGCTCTTCAGTGTATATTCCACTCAGTGCATATCCTATGGTTTTCTCACGTTACAAGAAAACAACGAGTGTTCGTTATCTGAACTTAGCACATTCGAAATACAAAGAAACGCCGATACAATCAAGTTTGCGTTGTGTTTCAGAGTTTATTTACACGAGTGAACAACTTAAATCTTCCATATTTCTTGTAAGAAGGAGGGTGAGGAGGAGATTAGTATTTAACCTCCGGTCAACAACGAAGTCGTTAGAGACGGAGCCCAAGCTCTAATTAGGGAAGATTGGGAAAGGAAATAGGCAGTACCCTTTCAAAGGAACCATCCCGGCATTTGCCTGAAGCGATTTATGAAAATTACGGTAAACCTAAATCGGACGGCCGGAATCGGGTTTGAACCTCGCTCGGTCCATGTTGTTTCTTATAATAGTTATTTTACGTTAGCGCTGCGCTTTCCTAATTCGCCTTTGCAAGCCTTTCATTGTGTCTTTTACGTTGAAGCTAATAAAAAGTGCGATGAGATGAAATCAAGTTTTCTATTCTTTTTATACCAATTTTTATTTGTTTATTATCCCATTTTATGCAAACGGCAACTATGAAAGTGTGTTCTGTGCTACTACTACGTAAATATGCCTAACTGTAAAACCTGAGGCAATTCTTGTGATACTTACTGGTAGAACAACTTTATATTCAAGAATGAAATTATAAATCTGAACGCTTCATTCATTTTACTCATCTTGCGAGAAAGATATTTGTTGTTATTTCACAGCACGGTCGATAGCCTTCAAGATACTGGTATGGAGGAAAATATTTCAAAAAACTGGCAGTCTAGTAATTTTCCAGTAAGAGGAAGAGTGACTGTAATAGGCTATTAACGTAAGTATATTAGGAACAGAAAATGCAGCCTTTGACAGTTTAACTGCAACAGTACGCTTGTGGCTGTGCGACACGAGTTTCATTTCACAGTTAGTGCTACTATCGTACTGTGAAAGATTGTTTTTATTGCAGTCGCTGTCGTTTCGAAGTAGCTTTTGATGTTTTCCTGTATATTATCTCTTTTACGGCGATAGCTAGCTGTCACATGTTGACGACTTTGAAAGCTGTAAAAGGCTTGCAACGTAAACGAGCTGGATCGGAACGTAAGGAGTTCTGTTATTCACCTACATACAGCTGCAAGCTTGAAGAAAACTGGCAGTCTAGTAATTTTCCAGTAAGAGGAAGATTTTTTCATTATGTTGTGTATCACAGACCTCCTTTTAAACGCTAAGGTACTGCGTTCTATCCTTTTACCAAGGAAGCATCGCTATTGTTCATTGTAGAACTCTGTTTTACACACGATGTAAGACGATGGTAGGATTTTTAAGAAAGGGTGTATGAGTCGTAAGATTTAAATCTTGACTAATGTATATTTTTTTCTTCCACAGGTCTCCTAGTAGACGTTTTTTCATTTACAGGCCCTTTACGCCTTCATAGCACATTACTGTTTTCTTCCACATTATGAAGCGCATGAATGGGAACGTTATAAACGCTTACAACCATGTTATCAAGGGATACTGACTTCTTTTTGCACAATCAGTAGTCGACGGCAGTCTCAGTCGTTCTCATTACCAAAATTTTGCTGTTTTCTGAATGTATAGAAGGATCAGAAAGTGTTCTGTCCTTTTGTTATTTCGCCACGTAATTGCAATTTATAATGTTCCTATACATCCAATCCAGCATGTATACACAGAATCAAAATTCTCTTGCACTTTTTGAAGGTTCAGGAAGTTTGTCTGTATTTACGAAGTTACAAGAAAATGGAAATAAATCAATGTGATTTTTTAAATTTTTTAAATTCAGCATGAACTACGAGTATCAAGTAAAAATCATTCTGTGAATGACTACTTTCTTTAATTCCCTGTCGAGGCATCTAGATTTAGATTCCACATGGTTTCTCTAAATGCTGGGGTGGTCCTTTTGAAAAGAATACGACCAATTACGACCCCCTTTGCCCCGCGCGCCGTCTATGTACTTGCTCAAATCCGAGCACACTGAACCTTAAAATTTCTTGCTTCCTTCCTTTTGAACGGAGTACTTAGTACCAGGCTGATGGTAGCCGTACACTTCTTGATGAGGCGTTAATTGACTTGGAGGCTTTTTATTTTCTTGTGGCTCAGTACGCTTGTGAGTCTATAAGCAGACGCACAAAGTCCCAGTCCGCTTCGCTGGTCTCGCCACTGTTGCTGTTTGTGGTAACATGAGCATTCGATTGATTTTAATGGATGAGGAAAACACTGTTCCCACGTGAAATGACTTAAAGCGACAGTAAAAACGAACTCTATGAAACTCAAAATGTATAGAAACGCCGACAACTGTTTCTATTTTACACCCGGTTTCATCTTTTGTACCATCTTCAGTAACGAAAAGATCACCACAGAAAACATATGTTCTCATTATTATGTCCTAAAATTTTTAAACTGTTGTTAAGGATGTTTTAATACAAACTGGCTTCATAAACATGTTTTAGAATTATAATGTGAGCTTGTGTTCACTATGGTGATGTTTGTATACTTGAAGAGGATCTGAAAGACGAAAACTGGATGAAACATAAAAAAAAATTCGCCTAGAAGCTGGTAGTGTATCTATACCTAACTAGTTATACACAATAATTATCAGCTGCGTAGAACCTCTTAGCAAAATTACTGAAAAGTACTTTTGGGATATCTTTTATAAAATCTGGAGCCCTATTGCGTCTTTTATAAAAGATTTGTCACAGATCTTTGGCCGATCTTTTATAAAAGATTTCTCGAACATCTTTGACCGTCTAAAACGGGCCATTGTTCTAACGTCGCATTTTCAATTATGCATCTGTGTTTGTGAGGTTCAACAGCAAAATAAAAAAGTTGAGATAGTATAGGCAGTGGAACAGAGATGGCCAATTCAGCAGTCTTGCTCAACAGCAACCCATTAATGCCACACTTTAGACTGGATGCCGTAGACGTCAGGATGACTTGGAATTGTAAAGGCTTTACTATTCCGACTGAGGAAGCAATGACGTTGGAACATAAAAGGGTTGGCCATAAAATAGAAACACCATCAGAAACGCATGCTTGAACGTAAATGCAGATGAAACTTCCTGGCAGATTAAAACTGTGTGCCGGACCGAGACTCAAACTCGGGCAAAGGTCCCGAGTTCGAGTCTCTGACCGGCACACAGTTTTAATCTGCCAGGAAGTTTCATATCAGCGCACACTCCGCTGCAGAGTGAAAATCTCATTCTGTAAATGCAGATGCTATCGAATCCTGCAGGGTGCAATGTTGTATTTAACTACGAACGCCACCTGTGCAATGTCCCCAACACGTAGAAGGCGTCAGCTGTTGTCAGAACATTGTTGTATGGAGTTGTGAGTGCATTATGTCGCGCTAAGTACATTCGATCGCGGACAAATTGCTGGTGCTTGTGTGCCGGGTGCTTCCGTAGCCAATGTAGCCTGCCGATTTGGTGTTTCAAGAGGCACCGTGTCCAAGATTTACACCGAGTGCAGGGAAAGCGGAAAAACATCATCCAGTAAGTCACAACGTGGAAAAAAGTGTGTACTGAGTGATCGTCACAGACGGCTACTGAAGTGGATTGTAATGAAAAATAAGAGAACGACAGCTGAAAAAGTCCTTCAGAACTGCATTTTACACTCGGACCAAAGCAGCAAAGAAACACGAAGGGAGGGCCAAAAGCTGGTAATTGAAGGGCGAGATGGAGTTCCAAAACCATACATCAGTGATGCAAACGTAACAGGGAAAAGTGATGCTGAAACAATAAAACCTGGACCATGGGACAATGCAAGAAAGTCATTTCGTTGTATGTGTCTTATTCCACACCGTTTGCAACCTCTGGCCGCATTTACGTTCCAAGAGTGAAACACTTCGGAGGTTCGGTGATGATATGGCCAACCATGGTTACTCTGCATTCCTACCAAGGATTTCATGACCATTTAGCCTGATCTCGTTAATCCCATGCACAGTGTTTGTTCTCTAACGGTGACGCAGTGTTCCAAGACAACAGAGATCCTGTTCATACAGCTCGCGTAGTACCGAACTGGGGAGGAATTGTCGCATCTCCATTGACCAACACAGCCACCAGACCTAAATATTACTGAGCCTTTGTGGTCTTCTATCGACAGAAGACTACATGATTGCTACTTACCTCCGTCGTCGATACCTGAACTTGATGCCATTTAGGAAGAAGAATGGTATAAGATTCCGTTGAAAATTATACAGGATCTGGATTTACCTATCCCGAGACGACTGGAAGCTGTTTTGAATTCCAGTGGGCTTCCTAGCGTGTGTGTTAAGTTTGTGATGTTTCCATATTTTTGTCCCCCTGCAGTTCATGAGTCGTCACAGGAAGAGACGAATCTGCAGCTACATCAACATTCCGCTGGACACTTTACCGTGTGCAGTGTATGATACCTTGTTCAATTCGCTAATGGCCCTTGCGGAGAATGGCTGTCCGTAAGTCTTCGTGTCAGCTCTAATTTCTTCTCTACCTATTCTGTTAATTAAAACTGATAAGAGTGCCAAAGTGATAGGCATTGGTCAAGAATCGGCCTTGCAAGCCTTTTCTAAGTCACTTCTTTCGTGAATGCATTAGATTTCCTTAAGTTCTTCCATTTAAAAGTGGAATACCCATTGTACTCTTAATATTACAGCCATTGGTTTTAATTTCACCGAAGTCTGTTTTCACTTTTCTATACGCTGACTCGGTCCTTACGACAATCTTTTCTTTTTCGTTTTCTTTACGTTTTTCATGCAGACATTTCGTCTTAGCTTGCCTGCACTTCCTATTCATTTCATTCCTAAGTTACGATGGGTTCCTTGCTGTTAACATACTTATACGTATGTTTTAGTTTCCAGCTTCCGTGATTCCCCTTTTTAGATATATCCATTCTTGTTCAACTGAACTGCCCACTGAGCTAGTCATCATCGCAACATAGCCTCACAGAGCTTCGAGCGTATCTCTTCATTCCTCAGCCGGCCAGGGTGGCCGAGCGGTTCTAGGCGCTACAGTCTGGAACCGCGCGACCGCTACGGTCGCAGGTTCGAATCCTGCCTCGGGAATGGATGTGTGTGATGTCCTTAGGTTAGTTAGGTTTAAGTAGTTCTAATACTAGGGGACTGATGACCGCAGAAGTTAAGTCCCATAGTTCTCAGAGCCATTTGAACCCATTTCTTCATTCCTCAGCATTTCCGCATCCCACTTCTTCGCGGCTTGATTCTTCCTCACTAGTCTCTTAAACTTCAACCTACTCTTCATCATTACTGAACTGTGATCTGAGCCTATATGTACTCCTGGGTAGCCTTACGTCCAATACCTGGTTTCGGGCACGGCTTGAAGTCTAAAATCTGATTCTGGAATTCCCCTGTCCATGATGTAATCTGACTGAAATCTTCTTGTACCTCCCGGCCTTTTTCAAGTACACCTATTTCTTTTGTGGTTACTGTACAGAAAATTCACTGTTACGAGATGAAATTTATTGCAGAGCTCAATTAGTCATTCTCCTCTCTCATTCCTACTACCAAGCCCTTATTCTCTTGTAACCCTTTATTAGATTTCCATTTCCCTTTACGTACTGAATTGCCCGTTCAACATTTCATATACTTTCTCTACCTATTCATCTTCTGTTCCGGTGTTGGCAGGTATAACAGAACTCTTGTTGTCGGTGTTGGTTTGCTGCCAATTCCGATGAGAACAACCTTATCACTGAACTGCCCACAGTAAATCACTCTCTGCCCCCCCCCCCCACTTTCCTATTCATAAGGAACTGTACTCCCGCTATATTAATTTCTGTTACTGTTGGTGTTACCCTATACTCATCTGACAAGAAATCCTTGCCTTCTCTTGGTTTCACTGTATTGACTACGTCGTACTCTATCTCGATTGAGGCATAGCATTTCCATTTTCATATTTTCTATTTTCAATACTACTTTAAAGCTTCTGACATTCCATGCCCCGACACGTAGAGCGTTGTCATTTCGATCTTTAAAAGCATTGGCGTTAACATTAGGAGTACCGTTAAATGCAGAGCAGAGAGCGGATCCGTGGAAAGAGTACATTGAACGCCTCTATGATCGGAAGAACTTGTCTGCTAACCTGGTAGAAGAAGAAACAGAATCATAATTTAAAAGAGCTTCGAGAGACTTAAGATCAAATAAGGCAGAATGGATCGTTAACATTCCATGGGAATTTCTAAAATCGCTGGGGGATGTGGCAACAAAATGACAATTGACATTGATGTGTAGGATGTATGAAATTGGCGGTATTCCATCCGACTTTCGGTAAAACTTCGTCAAAACAGTTCCCAAGACTGAAAGAGCTGACAAGTGGGAGAATTATTGCACATCAGCTTAACAGCTCATGGATCCAAGTTGCTAACAAGAATAACATACACAAAAATGGGAAAGAAAACTGAGGACTTGTTAGATAACGATCGGTTTGGATTTAGGAAATGTAAAGGCACGAGAGACACAATACTGACGTTGCGGTTGACAGTGGAAGCAAGACTAAAGAAAAATCAAGAAACATTCACAGGATTGGTAGACATGGAAAAAGCGACAGTGTAAAATGGTGCAAGACGTTCAAAATTCTGAGAAAAATAGGGGTAAGCTTTACGGAAATACGGTAATATACAATATGTGCAAGAATCATGTGGGGAAAAATAAGAGTGGGAGACCAAGAACGAAGTGCTGGAATTAAAAAAAAGATGTAAGACAAGGATGTAGTCCTTCGCCCTTACAGTTCAATCTACACATCGAAGAAGCAGTGAAGGAAATAGCAAAAAGGTTGTATGGTGGGATCAAATTCAGGGTGAAAGTATGTAAGTGATAATATTCGCTAATGACATTGCTATCCTCACTGAAAGTGATGAAGAATTACACGATATTTTGAATGGAATGAACAGTCTAATGAGTACATAATATGGGTTGAGAGCATATCGAAGAAAGTCGAAAGTAATGAGAAGTAGCAGAAAAGAGAATGCTGAGAAATTTAACATCAGAATTGTTGATCATGAAGTAGATGAAGTTTAGGAAGTCTGCTACCTAGGCAGCAAAATAAGCAGTGACTGACGAACCAAGGTGGACATAAAAAGCACACTAGCACAGGAAGAAAGGACATTCCTGATCAAGACATGTCCACAGTAAACTAACATAGTCCTTGATCTGAGGAAGAAATTTCTGAGAATGTACGTTTGTAGCACAGCATGGTATGACAGTGAAACATGGCCTGTGGTAAAGTCGGAACAGAAGAGAATCGGAGCATTTGACGTGTGGCGCTGCAGACGAACGTTGAAAATTAGGTGCACTCATAATGTGAGGAATGGGGAAGTTCTCTGTAGAATTGGTGCAAAAAGAAATATATGGAAAAGAGTGACAAGAATAAGGGACAGGATAATATAACATCTGTTAATACATCAGGGAACAAATTCCATGGTACTGGAGGGATGTGTAGAGGGTAAAAACTGTAGCGGAAGCCAGAGATTGAAAACATGCAGCAAATAATTGAGGACATAGGTTTCAAGTGCTGCTCTGAGATGAAAAGTTTGGCGCAGGAGAAGAATTCTTGGTGGGGCCGCATGATTTTTTTAAAAAAGAAAAAGTAAAACTGAAGTCCTTGCAATGAATATCGGATGCTCGAATTTCAAGTTCATGTGATCAATTTTACTTTAGTTTGGTCCGAACGGTTAGTCCTACGTGTTAAGGTTTCCAGTGATATATCGCTAGTAGTGTTAAAGAACATTAACAGCTCACTTGCCCTAACACTATGTCATACTTATTTACTGTCAGGGTCGACTGCCAGTTCCTGCACCAATCATCGAACCCCTACGCTACGTTCATCCAGCGTTGTAACCTTTCTGTAGACAACAGCATCGGTCACGAACAGCCTCACGGAACTTCAGATATTAATAGAAATTTAAAAGGCAGCTGATTAGATACTTTTATCAGATTTATTCTATACACTCAAAGATTATCAAAGCTTTTAATCGCATTGCATTTATGTGTTTCACGTGCCCTGTTGATGGGCGGGAAACTGTGAGACAATCTCCAGACAAAATGGTAGCTCCTCAAGAAAGAATACAGTGTGTACCTTGGTTTACTGTAGACTCATTTAACTTCAGAAGTAAGTTTGGAAGAGATTCATCGTCATGTCCATCAGATAATGCATGACACAAGAAATTCGTGGAGACAGGGGAAGTAATCGATAAAGGGAGGAGTGAACGACTGAGATAGTATGGAGAAAATATTGATAGTGTAAAAGATATCGATTGTTCTTTCAGAAAGTTCGTTCGTAGCAACTATTCCTGCCAAACAGTTACAGTTCTTACGTGCAACAGTGTACAAAGACACACACACAAAAATATGTGAGTATAAAAATCGTGATTGTACACTTACAAACTGCAATTGTTACAGGCACGGAAGTTAAACGATAAGAAAAGTGTTTCAGTTAACATGCTTAAACAGGATACATGCGGTTGAAACATTCCTCAACCGAATTTATTTCAGTGTCGAGGCAACCATTCATCTTCCATGAAAAATGAACACACAGTTCATTGTGGTTCACACAACTCTGCACCCACAGGGGCACTGACTTCGCTGCTTCGCTGTGGCGACCTGTCCGGCCCAGCCTCCTTACACTGACTAATATCTCCGCTGCTGCTTGCTGACAAGGCGAGCGTACGAACTTTCCCTGAACTGATTTGATTCATATTGACAGGATACGTCGAGTACGACTAGGAATTAAACATATATAAACAGGAAGACACAACTTGGAACTTTTTCGAAAAAATCGAGTTCGAAAATTCCGCAAGTACTTCTATACAGGGTGTTCCGAAATTCCTGCTACAGTTCTAGGACCTGTAGAGGTGAGTGAGCAGGTAATATTTTGAACTGGAACTCATATCTGGAAATGTACCGTTTCCATGCTACAAGGATTTGAAAACATGTCAGAAATGGGACCATTCTTATAAGTAATTGATTAGGCATGACCTCGGGAATCTGGTGATGATAAAACGTCGATGTGACTGACGAACTCTAGCGAGATACTCCAAAAGTTATTGTGTGGCATCATGTGTAGCCTCTTCATTCGTCCTTCTTCGGCGAGGCATCAATAGCGTTTAATTGTAGCTTTTGACTGAATACGGGGCATCGCAGCTACACGACTTTCAACAAACCCTCATTATCCAGCAAGACGGTACTCCATCGCATTGGGTATTACAGGTACGTGTGTTCCTAAATGAAAACTTTCCAGACAGGTGGACTGGAAGGGGCTGGTCCAGTTTCCTGGCCAACTCGTTCGCCTGATATCATTTCCCTTCGACTTCTTTCTATGGTTCTGTGTTGAAGACGTTACGAATCTAATACAAGTAAAGGAGATCACTGAGCTCAAGAACAGTCTTAGTGATGTCATTGCCACCAGGGACTGATACAGCGAACATGGCAAGAAATCTAGTGTCGCCTTCATGAGCTTCATATAACTAATGGTGCACATATAGCTGTGTACCAGCTAGGGCAAAGAATCTTAAATATGTGTGTCTCATTTAGTAATAAATTTTGACTGTGTGATAATTTTTTGAATTTATATGGAGGTATAACGTAATCGAACGATACCGAATCTCTTCCCTCATCATGCGCAGTATGGTACATTTACTTACTTTCAGGATCGACTGCCATTCGCTGTACTATTCACTTATACTCTGCAGGTCTTACTGAATATGACTACCGCCTTCTGCCGCTGCAATCTTCCTGCAAAAGACAGCATCGTCTAGGAACAGCTTCATGGGTCTTCTGACGATATCCACTACTCTATATCGACACTCCATTTAAATATGTGAGTTCCCCATGCCCGCCCCACCCCCCACCCCCCACATCCTTTAAAAATGACATCTTAAATTCCATCTACACAGAAGTCAATCTAGTTACAAATCGAACCCGATTCTTGGTAATAGGTACTCTCGTATTTTATTGATAAATCCCATGCGAAACCTTGTCAGTTGCTTCTGAAAGTCAAGGAGCATGGTATCAATCTGGCAATCGTTATTAACAGCCGTCTGTATCTCACAGACGAAAAGAGCGAATAGAGTTTCGCAAGATCGTCTGCGAAATCCATATCGATTTTTATAGATTTTAGTTCTCCAGAAAGGACAACGCGTGAGCGTATTAAATATTCCATAATTCTACCAGAAATTCTTGAGCATTATCATAGTGCTTTAATGACCATTAAAACTGCAAAATGGTCGTGGCAGCACGTCAAATCGCTACGAAGTGTGCTGTTCTACTGTATGCCTGGATAAGCAAATTAGTACCATTTCAACAGAAGCACAAAAAACAGGCATTAACGTTTATCATTTATAAAACGCGTTGAATTGTATGTGTGTAACAGTATTGCGTTTAAGTGGAAGCTTTACCAGCACTTGTTAGAATTCGGCAGCAATAGGTTCGTGGCCTATCAAGAGTTATCGTTCGTTGGTCGCGATCACATGACTGTCATGTAAATATAGAATCGATTGGTTAAGGAAGGCCACAGTGAGCACAATGCAGGATCTCAACGGTACAACGCGAATAGTGCCCGAGAGGTCAGACATTGTTCACTCGGTCTTGCAGAATCGTACAGTCATGCCACGTACCTTGTGTCAGGAAATGGGCTTGGTTACAATAAGGCAAGTATCCACTTGGAGAAGGCGAGGACGTCCAAAACACCACAGATTCTCGTCGTCTTTCTAGACGAGTCCCTGTTCCGTGTACAGCATCACAATGGACGCATCAATCAGTGGAGGTTCCGGGTAGAGCGAAATTTGCCAGATTCCATTCATCATTGTCATTCGGGCTCAGCACATGGCGCAATGATATGGCATGCCAGTGGATACACAACACAATCACATTACTTTTGCATAGCATGTAATTTTGACAGCAGGTGTTACATTATCTGACGCAGTAAGGCGGGAAACTGTGACCTATCATCTAAGTCTGTGTGATGTTATCTTTCAACAAGATGAAGCAAGACCCCGTGTTATCCATGCTGCTCTGACCTACCTCGAAACATAGGGTGTTCGACTGTTGGTCTGGGCAGCACGTTCTCCGTGTCTCTTACCTGTGACATCTAGTCATAAGTTGCTGGGAGGCTGACACGTCACCACTCTCCGGCCATTGGTGAACTCTGGCACTGAGATGAAGCACCGTGGAGTGAAGTACCCCTTCCCGTCATACAAGCTCAGTTCAAGTCGATAATCCAGATAGGTTAAATTCGTTTTCGCTGCCAGAGGTGGAAACTATTCGGAATCTGATCAAAAGTATCTAGACACAGTGGACATTAATATGGGTGTAAGGTGGCTATAATTTCGCACCTTACATGCACTCATCTACATACTTTGCCGTGATTTATAACCGCAATTAGGTATGGAAAAGAAACGGCAGGCGTAACTCAAGCCCTGGGTGGAAAAGCCCGCCCAGGTGTGTTGGTCTGCTTCGCACAGGAAATGCCAAGACGAACGGTCTGGGTCGCGGGTTCGAATCCCGCCTCGGGCATGGATGTGTGTGATGTCCTTAGGTTAGTTAGGTTTAAGTAGTTCTAAGTTCTAGGGGACTGATGACCTCAGAAGTTAAGTCCTATAGTGCTCAGAGCCATTTGAACCATTTTCGGATGGTCTGGGCACCTGAGCGCAGAAGCACAATACAGCGGCGGCCGGCCCGTGTTGTAGTGGGGCCAGAACGATAACCGGATAATACTTCATTAACTCTGAAAATCTTGGACGTGGCAGAGAGGAACGAGGAAGCGTTACCTCGGAAATTGCAGGTTGGGTTATTTTCGAGGATTTTTACTCTGAGAAGCGTACCATTGTATGAGTATAGGTATTTCCTCGCAAACTTTCCGCACTGGACGACAAAAGACTAAAATATGGTTGGTCGGCGTTCGGAAGAATCTGTAGAGAGGGAGAATATTCCATGGTTTCGAGAACAGGATTGGCCTTCTGCAGTTACGAGGGAGGGGAGCCGAGTTTTTCTGGGAAGCCAGCGGCGGAGAGAAGAGGTCTTCCGTTTTGAGCGCCCAGGTTTCACGGTCGCTCAGTATCAGCTTTTGTTGGTACAGACGGACTTGCTGTCTTTGCTCTCAGGCGATTTTATAGTTAGAGCGGTTAAGCACTGTACTGTTGTGAACTTATACGATTCTGGATTTCTCCTCCGGGTAGGGAGTCTCTGAATCCCGTCCTCATGGCTGGGAGCTCGCGTTTCTTGTCTGTAGAACACACAGAGGAGAAGACAGTATTAGATTGTGATAGTCAGAGGACTGCTTTCTGCCATCCGAGTGTTTGAAAGAGCTTTCTTTTGTGGCTGGAGTTCTTCCATCGTCGCAGACATGTACGAGAACCATCACTTCGACGCACCAGACACAGTACATATTGCTAATTGCTTCGGCTTATTAGGGCTATAAAGCTAACCAGCTGTGATCACGTAAATTTTATTTCCACTGAGGCTTCACACCACTGTAGATCATCTTTGAAAGTTGTGTCTTCTAGTATTTGGTACGTAGGTGATGCCAGTCATTTCGCGTTATTTATATTAGCTCTCGTAGTCATAAAAAGGGGCAAATTTGGGCAATTGATCAATCGTATTAGTTAGGAAATTCATTTGTATTTCTTTACGTCCAGTGGAAATTGATATATAAACAGTTGTAATATAAAGGGGTTTTAATCTACAATAAATGTATAAGCAGGAACAGCATTTATCATTTTATAGTTATTAATTCCTTTAATCATCCATTTAAGTATAAGTTGTAATTTATGTGTTAAGGAGAAAGAAGGAGGAGATATCATCTTTTGTGTTAGCAGAAGAGCCAACACCGTGTTACGAATGGAGGCCGAAATGCACGCGTTTTAGCTCACGCAGGCTGGCGTGAGGAGGGAAGAACTATACTGACGTGAGGTCTGGATCATGACAAGGAATGAGAATACAGAAACCGGACGTAATTAGTTTGATGCTTAACTTTAATCCATTAATGATGAACGTCGCTCTTGACAGTACATGATTCACAATATTATCTGTTCAGAATACATTCTTGAAGTAATTATAATAACTGAATATGGAGCCTTGCTAGGTCGTAGCAAATGACGTAGCTGGAGGCTATGCTAAACTGTCGTCTCTGCAAATGAGAGCGTATGTAGACAGTGAACCATCGCTAGCAAAGTCGGTTGTACAACTGGGGCGAGTGCTAGGGAGTCTCTCTAGACTAGACCTGCCGTGTGGCGGCGCTCGGACTGCAATCACTGATAGTGGCGACACGCGGGTCCGACGTATACTAACGGACCGCGGCCGATTTAAAAGCTACCACCTAGTTAGTGTGGTGTCTGGCGGTGACACCACATCATCATTAAGAGATCCTAAGGTCTGTTGCAGGGGTTAGTCAGAGAGGGCCAAATCTTCATTAGCGTTCAGTGTTTTCCGTCGCGCACATTCATTTTACACCCGCCTGGAGTAGGATCTTGGATGGGATGCAACCACTCGTCGCCTTTATAACGGGTTGGCCTCTGCTGGGGACTATTTCAATGAGGTGTTTCCGTGTCTGTGTAGGAATGGCGCCAATTCATCCCCAGGAGCCGAAATCGTCGTCTTCGAATTGTTCCGCTACTGTACGCAGTACACAACGCTGTAAAATGCGTTCGCATCCTCCCGCATTCAGTGTTTCCTTCAGCTCAATGAGAGGGCAACAACCTAACCACCAAAATCACCTCCGTACCGTAAGACCACCTCCTTCGTATTTCAATGTTGGTACTACACATGATGGCAGGTAACGTTTCGCAGGCGTTTGCCAAACCCAAGCTGTTCCATCAGATTGGCGCATCACTCCAAATCACTAGTTTCTAGACATCAACTGTCGAGTGGCGAAGCTCTTTACACAATCTAAAAGCCTATTAGCATTGACAACAGAAATGTATGGCTTGGGAGGAGCTGCTCGACCATTGCAGACCACTATTTTTAACTCCCTATGCACAGTCATTGTGTTAGCTGGACAGTCGGTAGCACTTGGAACTAATGAGGGATTCATTCTGTTTATTTTAGGCTCAACGGTACCTGTATGTCAGTACATGAGATGTGCCTGGTCTTCGTTTAGCTATGGTTGTTCTTTTGCGTTTCCACTTCACAATAACGTCATCGACTGTCGGCTGGAACAGCTTTCGAAGTCATGAAATATCACTGATGGATTTGTTCCTCGGTGACATCCACGTTCGAAGTCACTGAGATCTCTTTACCGACCCATTCTGCTGTTACTGCTGCTCTACTGACAACAGAGCATTCCACGCCTCCATTTATACCGGCAGGTCCGCTTCTCTCTAATAGTCGATTCAGCGTTACATAAAGGGTTATGCTACTTTTGATCAGACAGCGTATACTGTAGTAAATTTCACACCCTGTGTTCGAAGAGTCAAGCCACGTTTCGTAACGTGAGAATCACTAGTAACCGAGTGCCATCGTCTTCGTGCCTCTGCAACGTGGGGCTGCTGCTGAATATACTGAACAGGCAGCACCGTGTTCCTAAGTGACGGCCATGGGGACCTCCTGTAATGGGGGTTGCTACTGACTATACTGAACTAGCAGCTCTGGGTACGTCACGGATGGCCCCGATACAGCCCTGTCAACTGCTCGGCGATTACCATTAAAAGCTACCCTAGTTCTATCCAACCCTTTTGCGATGAGACTAAGTAGAGTAAAAGGCGCTTCTGGCAGAAACTTCATTGCAGTCGTGTCACCGACCTCGGCAATTACTGGTCACACGTTGCGAGAGGAGTCTCGAAAATACGATTAGTGTCGTGGGTAAATACCACATTAACAAGTGGCAAACGCTGGAATAGCTGTTAGAGAAGTCGGCAGGATAGAGAAGTCGGTCCACACGGTGGCCTGGACTAGAACACCAACCCCAAGTGGTCTCGGCGATATTGGTTTACGGATGAACTGCGCTGACGGGAAAATATCACAACACCAAGGAGTTGTGCGACAAAAACGGAAGTTGGCAGGTTTGTCTCTACGTCTGAAAGTTGATGTTTATTCAAGTTTCCCACCAGTCGTGTAAGAGTGGCAATAGTAGCGCCACTATGAGGATGCAAATCAGGTTTGATTTAAATACGCGCTGTAAAGGTCGTGAGCATTAGTTACATTTGAAATATGGACGCGGTGAGATGATGATAGATAAGAATCCTTCCACTGCGACAAAGACGCCATTATCAACACTTCAGTGAGTTTGAACGAGATCATGTAAAAGAGAAACGACAAGCTGGATTTTCCTTCTGCGATATTGCAGAAAGACTTGACAGGAATGTAGCGACCGTACATGATGGCTGGCACCGGAGGTCACGGGACTCCGGTGGTCACAGGACTGCATAGTCGCCAGAAAACTGCGCTCCGAACGATCACGTGGCACTACCCAGAGAGAAGACTATCGCTTTCGGCGTATGGCTCTAGCACATCGTACTGCATCTGCAGCAGCAATTTGGGCAGCAGGTGGAACCATACTGGCACAGCGAGCTCAGTACAAATCGGTTACGTCAAGGACAGTTCCGAGCCAGAAGCCCTGTAGCGCGCTTTCCATTTGCTCCAAATAACCACCATTTGCGACTTCGGTGGTGTCAAGCGAGAGCTCATTGGAGAACAGAGTGGAGGTATGTTGCGCTTTGTGATGAAAGCTGATTGTGGCTCGGTGCCAGTGTTGGCCGTTTGTTGGTTAGGAGGAGGCCAGTTGAGGGCGTGCTACCAACCTGTCTGCGTGCTCAAGGTGTTATGGTCTGGGGTGTGATTTCGTATGACAGCTTGTAACCTCCCCACAGTAAAAAATATCTCCCAACACTAAAAATATAATTATTTATATCATTCAAATTCAGTGTAACCTAGCAACAGTTTATTATTCCGTAACGTACCAATAATAACGTGACTAATTTGTCAATAAAATTGTGGCTCACTTATAACCTTTCAATAATTGTCTGTGAATTTGAACTGGTAAATTTTGGACGTCAGCAGTGCTGCGTCATGGCCCTGAAAGATCATTCTGAATAAATTGAAAATTCGTACCTCAATAAGGACGCCAGATAACGCGTATATATCTGCTCCTATAAAAATTTTTTCTGGCGCAGCCCAGTGCAATGCTGGTCGATAGATCTGTCATGTATAAAAGCAAACAACGGATTTTTCTTTACAATAATCGGGATGACCATGGATTGGAGAAATTAGTAAATTCTTTAAATTGACATGAATAATTGTCAAAAGTTAATTTTTTATGAGAAAGATTATTATTAAGAGATTTTTTAAAACATTTTACATGGGACCTGATATAACAATAGTACATATGCGCGAGGGTGCTTTTACGTTGTACTACAATGCTCAGGCTCCGCCATCGCTCCCCACGACAGGCCCCAGCCAACTCCACACGCACGACTGGTAGCTACTACTTACTCCTACTGCTACACAGTTCCTACTGCTGACAACACTGCTCTCTGGTCTGAGATTCTCTTATAGCTTACATATCGCAGGCAGCGCGTGAGCAATCCATCGAAATTACATCTGCTCGAGTGCGCTAGCAACAAATTCCTTAATCATGTACCTCTTACAAGCTGGTTACTCCAAGCACCATGCCTACAAAATAGCACGTCACTGTGGTGATTCGACTTGTTGTGCTGCCATTCATGAATGGCATTCCAGGGGGTGTTTTCCAACAGGATAACGCTTTAACCACCTACCGCTGTTGTAAGCCAACATACTCTATAGAGTGTCTACATGTTGCTTCGCCTGCTCGATCACGAGATCTGTCTCCAGTTGAGCACATATGGTACATCATCGGACTACAACTCCAGTTTCATCCACAGACAGTATTAACCGTCCCTGTATTGACCGACCAAGTGCCACAAGAATGGAACTCCACCCAAAAAGTGACATCCGGCACGTCTACAACACAACGCATGCGCGTTTGCACGATTGCATTCAACACCTGGCGGTTACACCTGTCATTAATGTACCAGCATTTCACATTTTCAGTGGCTTATCTCGCGGTCACATTAACCTGTGATCTCGCAGAGTTAATCACTTAAATACAGTATGTTACCTAGACAAGTGTATTCCCGCAATTTCATTACCCTACATCAATTACGCTTTAGTATTGCAATTCTTTTCCGTCCATGTAGTATCCAACTTCTCTTTAAGAGATACGATGAGTCCCTTGGCAGACCGTACGGCAGTTACCCACAAGGTGTCTGGATTCTACATCATCTCTCGTTTTAAGATGTTACAGAACAACGGGCGTTGAAGTCAGTATGAGATGTGCGGTAGAGCACGCGAAATGTCTTCGGCAGTTACTCATCACATGTGGTGGGACTAACACACCGACACGAGTGTTGTTCGCAGTACACTGTATGCGTACAGTAAGTAAAATCTCATTATTTGCCATCTTCCGTGCCATTTCAGTTTAGGAATGGGAAAAACCGAACGGTTAAAACCGGTACCAGTATTTTAGTTCTGAATAACCGGTATTTTTCGGTATTTATTTGGTCTCCGTTATAACAGGTGTTTTTATTTTTTACTAATAACCGGGTACAAACCGAAATATCAATTAGCCACAGCAGCAGAGGTGAAACTTTTCGTTTTAAAATAAATCTTTTTTAAAGAAAGACTAATTTTTATTCGTAATATTTGCATTGCGTTATTATAGAAAATGGGAAAAGCGATCAGTGCTATTTTGCAAACAATGCCGACAGAAACGAGCAACAAACACATGGCATAAGAATTGGCACGGCACTGCTGAGACAGTAATGTAAGTGTTATCATGTTGCGTGGCCTATTAGATGGTACGCTTGTACATGCAGTGTGCAGGACTTGCTGCATCTGGTTTATGTGGTAGTTTCTCAGTGTCGTCGTCGGACACCGGTTGCAGTACAGAATGGGACCGTCCTTGGTCTGGAAGTATTTTACGAAGTGGTTTATCAATGAAGTACAATACTCCATTTGCTTTTAAAGACTAAATACGGGAGAAGCCTCAACAAGCGTGTGACACAATATAAGGAGAAAACATACAACTTAACGGTTCATTCATTTTTACAATATAAATAGACAGCAGATGATTTGCTGCCTGTGTCTACATAACACGCCTTTATCTGTTTGTAGCCCTTGTAAACGAACAAATTAAGGCGAAAAATAAAATTCTTCGTCCTCAGTTTCCACTATTTAGCAGTGAATGTTCGTAACGTCCAAACAGTGGTATGATCCCCGATTACAACATGATTTTTGAGCAGTTTCAAAAAATTGGAATCAGTAGGAAAATACTGGTTTGTAGTAGTCAACCACATATCCCTTGCCGCGCGGGATTAGCAAAGCGATCTAAGGCGCTGCAGTCATGGACTGTGAGGCTGATGCCGGCGGAGGTTCGAGCCCTCCCTCGGGCATGGGTGTGTGTGTTTGTCCTTAGCATAATTTAGGTTAAGTAGTGTGTAAGCTTAGGGACTGATGACCTTAGCAGTTACTTCCCATAAGATTTCACACATACATACTTATCTGTTTTCGAGAAAAGCAGTGGAACAGTGGATGGACTAAATTTTCTTTTATTTGCCTATTTAATTTAATATTTTGATTCAACGTACGTTGAAATTGAAGGAGTCAAAACTTTTCAATCTTTGCTTTATTTCTAAATTTATTACAGAAAACAATGGGAATGATGTTGTTGTTGTTGTGGTCTTCAGTACGAAGACTGGTTTGATGCAGCTCTGCATGCTACTCGATCCTGTGCAAGACTTTTCATCTCCGAGTAACTACTGCACTTCCATCCTTCTAAATCTGCTTACTGTATTCATCTCTTGGTCTCCCTCTACGATTTTAACCTCTCCCCCCTGCCCTCCACTTCCCTGCAGTACTGAATTGGTGATCCCTTGATGTCTCAGAGTATATCCTATCGACCGATCCCTTCTTCTAGTTAGGTTGTACCACAGATTTCTTTGCTCCCCAGTTCTATTCATTACTTTCTCATTCGTTATGTGATCTACCCATCTAATCTTCAGCATTCTTCTGTAGCACCACATTTCAAAAGCGTCTATTCTCTTCTTGTCTATGGAAAGGCGCGACCGCTACGGTCGCAGGTTCGAATCCTACCTCGGGCATGGATGTGTGTGGTGTCCTTAGGTTAGTTAGGTTTAAGTAGTTCTAAGTTCTAAGGGACTGATGGCCACAGAAGTTAAGTCCCATAGTGCTCAGAGCCATTTTTTTCTTCTTGTCTAAACTGTTTATCGTCCATGTTTACTTTTAGAGATAGTTACACTCCGTGCAAATACTTTCAGTTAAATCCATACTCAGTGTTAAAAAAATTTCCTTCTTCAGAAATTCTTTCCTCGCCATTGCCGGTTTACACCTTATATCCTCTTTACTTCGGCAACCATCAGTTACTTTTGCTGCACAAATAGCAAAACTCATCTACTTCTTTACGTGTCTCGTTTCCTAATCTAATTCCCTTCACGTTACCTGATTTAATTCGATTATATTCCACTGTCCGTGTTTGCTTTTTTGACGTTTGTCTTATATCCTCCCTCTTCCACGTCTTTTGCTGTGTCTCAGAGAATTGTAATGTCATCGGTAAACCTTCTTTCTTCTCCCCGGACATTAATGCCTACTCATAATTTTTCTTTTGTTTCCTTTACACCTTGCTCAACGTATAGATTGTATAACATCGAGGATAATCTACAACGCTGTCTCGCTTCTCTTCCACTGCTTCCCTTTCATGCCTCGACTCTTATAACTCGCCTGGTTCTTGTTCAAGTTGCAAATATCCATTCACTTCTTGTATTTTACCACCGCTACATTCAGAATTTCAAAGACGGTATTTCAGTCAACATTGTCAAAAGATTTCTCTAATTCTACAAACGTTGTAAATGTTGGTCTGCCGTTCGTTAACCTATTATCTTAGGTTCAGTATTGCCTCGCGTGTTCCTACATTACTCCGGAATCCAAACTGATCTTACCCGGCCGGCCGGGGTGGTCGAGCGGTTGTAGGCGCCACAGTCTGGAACTGAGCGACCGCTACGGTCGCAGGTTTGAATGCTGCCTCGGGCATGGTTGTGTGTGATGTCCTTAGGTTAGTTAGGTTTAAGTAGTTCTAAGTTCTAGGGGACTGATGACCGCAGAAGTTAAGTCCCATAGTGCTCAGAGCCATTTGAACCACTTTTTTTATGTTCCCCGAGGTCAGCTTCTACCGGCTTTCCATTCTTCTGTAAAAGAAATAAATAACCTAAAATCGGTTATTTCACAAACCGGTTATTTTGACCGGTTTTAACCGTCCGCTTAAACAGTTATCGGTTGTTTCGGTAATTACGGCTATCTCTATTACAGTTGCAATGGCCTGCAGTGTATTTGCCTACTACTAGTGTAAGGGGCCGGTGTTTGCGACCTCAGCCACATAGGCGTGACGAGAGCAGGCCGCAGTGATGACGGTGGTCTCCTGAGGTGCCGCGCCGTATGTGCGACCACCGCAGGTCGTTGCCCCGGCAGGTGTTCGGCGAGCTGCGGTGCTGCACTGTAACGATAGCTCACCACCGCCAGCGCTGCCGCCCCACTGTCAAGGTAATGACGGCTATATAGCTGGGGGCCGGGCCGAGGCTCGCATTTTGCACCATGCCCGCCTGCAGGCGATTGCTGCTGCTGCCTCTTCTGTTGCTGGCAGCCGCCGGCGTCACCACGGATGCTTCGTTCACACCTGTTGTCGAGGTAAGAATTGCCCTTAGCTAACGCCATCAGCCGATACCATTCTTTTCAGTGGCGTTCGTGTAGCAGCTACACGTTTTAGGGACTTCGCGTTACACATGTCATCTCACACAGGGACCATTGCGTTAATAGAGTAGCAAGTTGTCAGTATGGTCCGGGTTTCCTGGGAACGCAGTTCTGCTGTTGTACGGATGGAATGCATCTCACTAGGAGGACAACGGTTCGAGCCCGCGTCCGGCCA
The DNA here is from genome assembly GCF_023864275.1 of Schistocerca cancellata. NCBI lineage: Eukaryota > Metazoa > Arthropoda > Insecta > Orthoptera > Acrididae > Schistocerca > Schistocerca cancellata. The sequence continues at coordinate 546,043,664 of NC_064630.1, read as the reverse complement.
TCCTGATTTAGGATTTCCGTGATTTCCCTAAATCGCTTCAGGCAAATACCGGGATGGTTCCTCTGAATGGGCACGGCCGATTTCCTTCCCCACCCTTCCCTAACCCGATGGGACCGATGACCTCGCTGTTTGGTCACCTCACCCAAATCAGCCAACCAATCTCATGAGAACACGGCAAGTGCCATAACCCGATTTGCCAGAAACTTCGCTCAGTGGAAGAGAGTTCAAAATAAGCAACACGTGTCTCGAGGTATCCTTAGATTACCATTACTGACAAAATAACGATCAAAGTTCTCGAGGTAATTTATACGCCTAAAAGGTAGGATTCAGACCAACCGAAGCGGTGGTATAGTGGCTAGCTTCGCGACTTTAAACTTTTACGTCCCGTGTTCGAAATCCGACCACTATTTTTATTTTTGTTTTTCATTTATCTATCCTCGTCCATAGAAGATTACTGCACCAATATTTTCCAATGTATATTGAAGTAACGTTGTCCTTATTCGTCTACTATAATGAATAATAATGACCGTATGGCATTTGTCGCCGGGAGACCCCTCAAGGGGCGGTTCGGACGCCGTTCCACAAGTTCTTTAACGCCACTAAGGTGGCTTGCGAGTGAATGAGGGTGAAATGATGATGAAAAGACACACAACACCAAGTCATCTCGAGGCAGAGAAAATCCCTGACCCCGACGGGAATCGAACCCGGGACCCCGTGCGCGGGAGGCGAGAACGCTACCGCAAGACCACGAACCGCAGACATTCGTTTACTAAGTGTATGTCATTTGAATTAATTTTAAATGAATGTAAAAAATAAATGAACGGAAAAATTATTTGAAGTTGTTTTCGGGAAAATTCCTATAGTGTGTCTTAATTCATAAACTGCAAGCGCCAGTTTTTGGCAAAATGGTCCGTTATGAGTGGTTTGACACGAAATTATTGCCAATGAATGAAATATTCTGTAATGCTAATGGCGTTTTTTCCCCAAGTGAGTTCCATACGAAGAAATGTCGGTGTTGCAAACCTGCCTTCGAGCGATGTTCGTGGTGTTCAGAGTTTGTATGTTTCGAATGTTTCTGCATCATCCGAGTGAATGCAGCCGTCTTCCTAAAGAATAAACGTAACAATAAAATAAAATACTAATGCATTGACATAAGAATTAAATACAAGAATATCAGAATTTGAAAAGATTGTAACCCCTGGAAATACCACCACACATATATATAATAAATGTATGGTACATATTGTGAAACCCAGTTGTAATTTTACAATTTATATGACGCCCTTATATGCCCTAAACTGATAAGGGACATTCGTTTAGGAAGCTTCTACGGGCATGGAAAAATGAATTAAAAATGAAATAAAACAATAATCGGGTTTCCTACGCAGGACGCAAAAGTTAGAAGCCACGATGCCATACACTATTCCAGGAATTATGTTGAACTTACCGCGCACTAAATGGCATCTAATTTACGTCGAAAACTTTGTTGTTTTCTTAGAAACGGTCGAGACTCGAGTTCGCTTATTTTGACCTTCTTCCACTTAGTGAAGTTTGTCTATGTGTTACTTCAATGATCTTTTGGATATCGGAACTCTTCTTACTTTCCGTGTTTGGAAACGAAAATCAGTAACGTAATTTCCGTCTTATGGAAGACACAGTTTATTTGTCATTTAGCCATACATGTTTCAGTCCGCAGCTCGTGGTCTCGCGGTAGCGTTCTCGCTTCCCGCGAAAGGGGTCCCGGGTTCAATTCCCGGCGGGGTCAGGGATTTTCACATGCCTCGAGATGACTGTAGGTTGGTGTGTAGTTTTCATCATCATCATTCATCCCCATTACGGTCGGGGGAAAGCAATGGCAAACCACGCCGCTAGCACCTTGCCTAGTACAGCGGACCCGCACCGTCCCCTACGCTCTGCCAAGGAGTATGGGACTTCATCATCATACATGTTTCTGCACTTTATCGGTTATCTTCAATGTTTTTCTGTTAATCTGTCTGAAAAGTGATTGTGACATGATAACGACTTTTGGAAACGAAATTCAGATAAAAAAGGATGATAACTTGACTTTCAGTTACGCATTCGGCCAAAGCCAATAGTTGAGCCATGAGCTATGCTGTAATAAAAATTAGGCATCCAACGCTATGTTGGAAATTTAGATAGCTACTTACAATTGACCTCACATATAGGTATTTAGGTAGTGTTTTATGTTTCGTAATTTATACAAAATGTGTTTTATGTTCCGTAATTTATACAAAATGTGGACTTGAAGTAACAACACGTTTCCTGTTTTTCTGTCTTTCTTTTCAGCTTGAAAATCGCTACCACGTCGCGTTTTAGCGTGTTACTTACCGTTTCTCCTGCTGTCGTCTTTACTGTGTATTAGATGTGTTATATAATCATTTGCCTGCTATTGCATTAACATTGGTACAAGATTTTCTTGTGCTTCTGTAAAGACGTTTTTCACTTTTTGCCGTTAATTCAGAATTCAATAATTCGCTTCAGTTTTAGGCATAAATGAGCACGTAGCAACGAATTTTAATTGCGGGATAAATGTAGGAACTATACACGCTAGGCGTTCGCTTATAAGTCTTTGATTCTTGTAAAAGTTCAGGCGCTGTCTTCATGATTCCAAAGAAGGCATTTAGAAGAAAATGAGGATTTTAGCGTACTGTTCATAAAATTTCTATCTGCCAAATATACCGTCACATTTGATGTATTCATTAATGTTTGCAGTACAGCTTCAAGTGATGTTCATTGCTGATCACCATTATAGGGTTTTTAGCAACTAAGTTCTAGTGTACATATTCAACAGAAAATTGAAATTGTTGTGGAACACAGTTTATCCATCGATGTCTTTCCTTGCGATTCTCATGATATTATAGACTAAAATCACAATGCTAAAACTCTTTTCATGTGGAACCATTGGCTAGTTATGTTTATTTTTAATTTTCCATTTATGTTTTATTGCAGAAGTTTTATTGCTTAATACTACCAAAGCTAGCTCCTCTCAGTGGTATATGTTGAGACTGTACTCACTTGAGAGACGACATATCATAACACAGCCACCAAGAGGATTTAACAGTAATTGTGCTTCACTTGAACATGGGCCACCTGTCCGTTTTTACTTTTTTGAGTCACCATGAACCAATGCCCACTGCTGTTGTAACTGAGAATGCCTTTAAACTAACAGAAGCATCTAAGAGTTGTCGTTCAGGAATTTCAATTGCAGCACTGTGCGAAGAATAGAGTATTTGCTGGCACTTTTGCCTCCCTGAGAACTATACGCCTCTGTAAACTGTAGCATGGATTATAATTCAGTCTGCTTAAGAGATCAGGAAATCCTGTTACTCTGTAGAATATGTCGGGCATTTCTAACGTCTTATCCCGTATTATCTAATCTATTTCGCACTCACTGGCCCCTTTCGCTAGATACGGCTCGGTGAGGTCGTGCATTGTCATGCGTAAAAATAATGTCGGGGTCGAATGCAACCCTGAAAAGACGTGCATGGGAAAGGAGTACAGTGTGATTGTATTGTATTGTATTGTATGTTAACCGGGGACCTAGAAACGACGGAGAGGCTCCGTCCCCGCCGCAGCCGCAGTCGTCCACAACCCCACGACGACTACCGCAGTCCACTTCACCCCTCCGCCGCCCCACACCGAACCCAGGGTTATTATGCGGTTCGGCCCCCGGTGGACCCCCATGGAACGTCTCACACCAGACGAGTGTAACCCCTATGTTTGCGTGATAGAGCAATGGTGGTGTACGTGTACGTGGAAAACTTGTTTGCGCAGCAATCGCCGACATAGTCTAACTTAGGCGGAATAAGGGGAACCAGCCCACATTCGCGGAGGCAGATGGAAAACCGCATAAGAACCATCCACAGACTGGCCGGTTCACCGGACCTTGACTCAAGTCCGCTGGGCGGATTCGTGCTAGGGACCAGGCGCTCCTTCCTGCCCGGAAAGCCGGGCGTTAGACCGCACGCCCAACCGGGTGGGCTACAGTGTGACAGTAGGTTGAGTTCACCGCATCAAACAGAATGATTGGAGGAGCTCTTGGGAAGAGAGGATATCCGGCGAATGGACTCCCTGTCTGTTTTCCCGACTTAAATACCAACGAGCAGGTGTGGGATGCGTTGAGTGGACGATTTGCCGCACGTCCACTTGCACCAACGACGATCCAGCAGTTGAAAACTGCGCTGTGGAAGTGTTGTTTGTTGTGGTCTTCAGTCTTGAGACTGGTTTGATGCAGCTCTCCACGCTACTCTCTCCTGTGCAAGCTTTTTCATCTCCCAGTTCCTACTGCAACCTACATCCCTTTGAATCTGCTTAGTGTATTCATCTCTTGGTCTCCCTCTACGATTTTTACCCTCCACGCTGCCCTCCAATACTAAATTGGTGATCCCTTGATACCCCAGAACATGTCCTAACAACCGATCCCTTCTTCTAGTCAAGTTGTGTCACAAACTCCCCTTCTCCCCAATTCTATTCAATACTTCCTCATTAGTTATGTGATCTACCCATTTAATCTTCAGCATTCTTCTGTAGCACCACATTTAGAAAGTTTCTATTCTCTTCTTGTCCAAACTATTTATCGTCCATCTTTCACTTCCATACATGGCTACACTCCATACAAATACTTTCAGAAGCGACTTCCTGACACTTAAATCTATACTCGATGTTATCAAATTTCTCTTCTTCAGAAACGCTTCCTTGCCATTGCCAGTCTGCATTTTATATCTTCTCTACTTCCACCATCATCAGTTATTTTGCTCCCCAAATAGCAAAACTCCTTTAAGTGTCTCATTTCCTAATCTAATTCCCGCAGCATTACCAGATTTAATTCAACTACATTCTATTATCCTCGTTTTGCTTTTGTTGATGTTCATCTTATATCCTCCTTTCAAGACACTGTCCATTCCGTTCAACTGCTCTTCCAAGTCCTTTCCTGTCTCTGACAGAATTACAATGTCATCGGCGAACCTCAAAGTTTTTATTTCTTCTCCATGAATTTTAATACCTACTCCGAATTTTTCTTTTGTTTCCTTTACTGCTTGCTCAATATACAGATTGAATAACATCAGAGAGAGGCTACAACCCTGACTCACCCCCTTCCCAACCACTGCTTCCCTTTCATGCCCCTCGACTGTTATAACTGCCATCTGGTTTCTGTACAAATTGTAAGTAGGCTTTCACTCCCTGCATTTTACCCCTGCCACCTTCAGAATTTGAAAGAGAGTATTCCAGTCAACACTGTCAAAAGCTTTCTCTAAGTCTACAAATGTTAGAAACGTTGGTTTGCCCTTCCTTAATGTACACTACTGGCCATTTAAATTGCTACACCAAGAAGAAATGCAGATGATAAACGGGTATTCATTCGACAAATATATTATACTAGAACTGACATGTGATTACATTTTCACGCAGTTTGGGTGCATAGATCCTGAGAAATCAGTACCCAGAACAACCACCTCTGGCCGTAATAACGGCCTTGATACGCCTGGGTACTGAGTCAAACAGAGCTTGGATGGCGTGTACAGGTACAGCTGCCCATGCAGCTTCAACACGATACCACAGTTCATCAAGAGTAGTGACTGGCGTATGGTGACGAGCCAGTTGCTTGGCCACCATTGACCAGACGTTTTAAATTGGTGAGAGATCTGGAGAATGTGCTGGCCAGGGCAGCAGTCGAACATTTCTGTATCCAGAAACGCCCTTACAGGACCTGCAACATGCGGTCGTGCATTATCCTGCTGAAATGTAGGGTTTCGCAGGGATCGAATGAAGGGTAGAGCCACGGGTCGTAACACATCTGAAATGTAACGTCCACTGTGCAAAGTGCCATCAATGCGAACAAGAGGTGACCGAGACGTGTAACCAATGGCACCCCATACCATCACGTCGGGTGATACGCCAGTATGGCGATGACGAATACACGCTTCCAATGTGCGTTTACCGCGATGTCGCCAAACACGGATGTGACCATCATGATGCTGTAAACAGAACCTGGATTCATACGAAAAAATGACGTTTTGCCATTCGTGCACCCAGGTTCGTCGTTGAGTACACCATCGCAGGCGCTCCTGCCTGTGATGCAGCGTCAAGGGCAACCGCAGCCGTGGTCTCCGAGCTGATAGTCTATGCTGCTGCAAATGCTGTCGAACTGTTCGTGCAGATGGTTGTTGTCCTGCAAACGTCCCCATCTGTTGACTCAGGGATCGAGACGTGGCTGCACGATCCGTTACAGCCATGCGGATAAGATGCCTGTCATCTCGACTGCTAGTGATACGAGGCCGTTGGGAACCAGCACGGCGTTCCGTATTACCCTCCTGAACCCACCGATTCCATATTCTGCTAACAGTCATTGGATCTCGACCAACGCGAGCAGCAATGTCGCGATACGATAAACCGCAATCACGATACGCTACAATCCGACCTTTAGCAAAGTCGGGAATGTGTTGGTACGCATTTCTCCTCCATACACGAGGCATCACAACAACGTTTCAGCAGGCAACGCCGGTCAACTGCTGTTTGTGTATGCGAAATCGGTTGGAAACTTTCCTCATGTAGCACGTTGTAGGTGTCGCCACCGGCGTCAACCTTGTGTGAATGCTCTGAAAAGCTAATCATTTGCATATAACAGCATCTTCTTCCTGTCGGTTAAATTTCGCGTCTGTAGCACGTCATCTTCGTGGTGTAGCAATTTTAATGGCTAGTAGTGTGTCTTCTAAGATAAGTCGTAGTGTCGGTATTGCCCCACGTGTTCCAATATTTCTACGGAATCCAAACTGATCTTCCCCGAGGACGGCTTCTACCAGTTTTTCCATTCGTCTGTAAAGAATTCGCGTTAATGTTTTTCAGCCGTGACTTATTAAACTCATAGTTCGGTAATTTTCACATTTGTCAACATCTACTTTCTTTGGGATTGGAACTGTTATATTCTTCTTGAAGTCTTTGGGCATTTCACCCGTCTCACACATCTTGCTCACCAGATGGTAGAGTTTTGTCAGGACTGGCTCTCCCAAGGCTGTCAGTAGTTCCAATGGAATGTTGTCTACTACCGGGGCCTTGTTTCGAAAAATATCCTTACCAACCTCGTGTCCAGCATGGGAAAACGTTTTAGAGCATGCATTGCTGTCCGTGGTAATTACACACCGTATTAAGGACCATGTCTCGCCTTTTTACTGTCCAGGGACCATCACAAATCGCGGTCCATGTCCAGGTGTGTCAGTATGGCCAGCGAAGGAGTTCCTGGTTTCAAAATTAAATATTTCGAAAACTACGATTGACAGGCGAGTGTAACCAAAGGTGTGTTTATTGTAAAGATGTAAGAAGTTTGTACTGAAGTTATACAGAATTTCGAAATAGTTCAAAAAGCTTATTACAGGTGAGGCTGTGCGTTGTTCAGCTCGTACAGTATCACCTTGCATAATTAAACAAGTCCTTTGCATGTAGCCTTTGAAGTCACATCAGAATATTTCCGAAATGCCCACTACTCGTGAATATTGAGGCTAGTCCATCCAAGTATCAGTAAATTTTCAATAATTCAACGCAATGTTTCTGTTCCCGAAGTATTCATCAAGAAACCGAAACACATGTTCGGTGCGATATGGTCTGGCCCCATATTGCATGAACCACTGGGTGTGTGGTCGATCCTCCAACGCTAGCTGTGTGGCAACAAACTGTGACAAAATTGTAAAAAGTAACATTCAGCGATCGTTTATGATATGAAAAAAGTGCCAACAATGCCTCTGTTGCATACCTCAGCCCAAACAGTAACTTTGGGACAATACAGAGGTTTAGCTTCACACAAATAGCGATTTTCGGAACCTCAGAATCACCATTTTGTTTATTCACTACTTCCTTCACGAGGAAGTGTGCTTCATGTGTGAGCCAGATGCAGCCAGCATCAAATCATTCAGTACTTATCATTGTGAGGGTCTGGTTCGCAAAGTAGACACTCTTTAGCACTGCTCGTAGAGGTATGGCCTGACTGCTTTGGATTTTGAATGCAAACATCTGTAGGCTCTGTCTCGGTATTTCCTGCGTGCTGGAACGCTTCAAACCATTCCCTGGTGCAGTTCTTCGGACGGATTCCTTTGGAGTCTGCTGAATATTTTCAGAAACCACAGTAACTTTTACAGAAATAACTACACATTGCCTGGGATCAAAATTCCCCATTAGGTCATCAACCCCGCTGCATGTCCGTTGAAATTTGCCGAAGAGCTTGCGAATGGTTTTCGCATTGGGTCCTTTTGAAACATTAAATCGTATCTGAAAACTGCGCCTTCTTGCCACAGCACTTTGTTGTAACCTGTTTCTCTTCTTCAGAAACGTTTTTCTTGCCATTTCCACCCTGTATTTTATATCCTCTCTACTTCGGCCATCATCAGGTATTTTGCTGACCAAACAGCAAAACTCATCTACTGCTTTTAGTGACTCATTTATTAATCTAATTTTTCAAACATCGTTCATTCAATTTGACTGAAATTCCATTACCCTTTATAACACTACTGTCTGCTACTGCTATACCATAACCTCGAAACTGGAGGCAGTTTGCAAACAGAATTATTATGTTAGATTAATAATGGTATAAAGTAACAGAACGGTGTTACCCTCTGAGAGGAATTTTGCTAGGTTAAGCGTGTTGTACCTCACGGGAATGGCTTATCGGAATGAAAGTCAGAATTACGTAAATGTTTGAACAGTAACAAACAAAATTTTGCCTATCTGTACTGTTCAATTGATAAAGAAAACGGTCGCCAGCCTAATTAGGCAAGAGAAAGATTAACGTTCTCGTTTAAGAAAGTAGATATAAGTAACTATAATGGACAAACACAACCTAGACTTAGCCACACGCGAGTGAATGAACTCTGACACACATATGTTTTAAGGTTAAAGCTAACGACTGGAGCAGCAAAACTATTTGCAAAATTATAATACACTCCTGGAAATGGAAAAAAGAACACATTGACACCGGTGTGTCAGACCCACCATACTTGCTCCGGACACTGCGAGAGGGCTGTACAAGCAATGATCGCACGCACGGCACAGCGGACACACCAGGAACCGCGGTGTTGGCCGTCGAATGGCGCTAGCTGCGCAGCATTTGTGCACCGCCGCCGTCAGTGTCAGCCAGTTTGCCGTGGTATACGGAGCTCCATCGCAGTCTTTAACACTGGTAGCATGCCGCGACAGCGTGGACGTGAACCGTATGTGCAGTTGACGGACTTTGAGCGAGGGCGTATAGTGAGCATGCGGGAGGCCGGGTGGACGTACCGCCGAATTGCTCAACACGTGGGGCGTGAGGTCTCCACAGTACATCGATGTTGTCGCCAGTGGTCGGCGGAAGGTGCACGTGCCCGTCGACCTGGGACCGGACCGCAGCGACGCACGGATGCACGCCAAGACCGTAGGATCCTACGCAGTGCCGTAGGGGACCGCACCGCCACTTCCCAGCAAATTAGGGACACTGTTGCTCCTGGGGTATCGGCGAGGACCATTCGCAACCGTCTCCATGAAGCTGGGCTACGGTCCCGCACACCGTTAGGCCGTCTTCCGCTCACGCCCCAACATCGTGCAGCCCGCCTCCAGTGGTGTCGCGACAGGCGTGAATGGAGGCACGAATGGAGACGTGTCGTCTTCAGCGATGAGAGTCGCTTCTGCCTTGGTGCCAATGATGGTCGTATGCGTGTTTGGCGCCGTGCAGGTGAGCGCCACAATCAGGACTGCATACGACCGAGGCACACAGGGCCAACACCCGGCATCATGGTGTGGGGAGCGATCTCCTACACTGGCCGTACACCACTGGTGATCGTCGAGGGGACACTGAATAGTGCACGGTACATCCAAACCGTCATCGAACCCATCGTTCTACCATTCCTAGACCGGCAAGGGAACTTGCTGTTCCAACAGGACAATGCACGTCCGCATGTATCCCGTGCCACCCAATGTGCTCTAGAAGGTGTAAGTCAACTACCCTGGCCAGCAAGATCTCCGGATCTGTCCCCCATTGAGCATGTTTGGGACTGGATGAAGCGTCGTCTCACGCGGTCTGCACGTCCAGCACGAACGCTGGTCCAACTGAGGCGCCAGGTGGAAATGGCATGGCAAGCCGTTCCACAGGACTACATCCAGCATCTCTACGATCGTCTCCATGGGAGAATAGCAGCCTGCATTGCTGCGAAAGGTGGATATACACTGTACTAGTGCCGACATTGTGCATGCTCTGTTGCCTGTGTCTATGTGCCTGTGGTTCTGTCAGTGTGATCATGTGATGTATCTGACCCCAGGAATGTGTCAATAAAGTTTCCCCTTCCTGGGACAATGAATTCACGGTGTTCTTATTTCAATTTCCAGGAGTGTAGATAGCGAAACACACTATTACTTTCAGGGCTTAAAGAAATTATGGTTTTACTAATTAGTGGTCTTTCCGTTACTTGTTACCGCGCATTAATACAATAGACAAACTGTGAATCCTTTTATACTATTAATATGCACTTCTAATACACAAGAGAGACAAACACTTAGCAATCATGAACATATAGTTTTCTACTGCTGCAGTTTCCCACTTTTACTACAGTGAAACACAATGTTGACAAAATTGCAAGAAACTGACTCACCTTTTAGAATTTACTACAGACAACCATGTGATCATTTGCCTTATAAGCCTCAGTCTTAAGAACTTTTAATATTGAAGTTAGCAACAGCACTTTAAATAGCAGTTTTAATAGGAAAATTATTTTGAGCAAATAACATTTACTATAGCTCACTATATTGCCACATTAACTTTAATTTTCTTTTTACTAAGTTCAAGAGGCATTAATTAGCAAAACTCTAGGCTTTAATTTCTTTTAGTAAGGACACTCGGATATCAGTTTAGCTCAAACGGAGAGGAACCTAAGAGGTGTTATGATGAGGAGAAAAATCAGGGCAGGTACATAAATTCACATATAAATTACCTTATATTTGAGCACAATAACACATCCATTAAGCTGATCCTTCACTGTACATCATTATAGTATTACGTTACAGTGATTGCGCAACGTGGTGGCAACTGCATGTTGGTAGGTGGATTCGCAGACAGAATTGCTGGACTCTGTCATTTCTTGGTGGCGACGACAGATACCAATTCCAGAATAGTTCCAGCTATTTATCCATCCATTCGAGGCCTTGGAAAGAAGCAGGAAAAGCCTCTCTCGGAATCAGCACAATATGCATCTTTTACATGGCAGTGCACGGACTCGTAACTCGTCCCCGACTCGTAGCTCGTCTTCGACTGGTTATCAGTTCCACCTTTTCCACCTAGGCCAACCACAATTTGCGCGCGCTACACAGTTCCGTTCCCGAGGGGAACCACTACACCTTTTACATACAGAATAACTAAGAGCCTTAAGTGAGGATCAGCAATTTACAGCAACCAAATTCATTAAATAAAACAAAACATTTACACATATTGACATCTCTACAAAAAAATTATTCACACAAAATTACAATCATATACAGTTAGTTTTGTTCCCTCCAAATGGGACAAAGAATATAAATTGCAGATACACTACTTTGCATAGAATCAAATCACGACATCAAAGGTTTGACAAAGATACTCAATGTTATAACATTAAATAAAACAAAAGGTATGATGTTACACCTTGTTTCGCTCTTTTTAATGTTCATCTTAAGCCCCTCTTTCAAGACAACTGTTCCCCTGAACTGTTCTTCCGAGTCATTTTCTGTCTCTGACAGAATTATGATGTCATCGCCAAACCTCTAAGTTTTTGTTTCTTTTCCCTGAACTTAAATTCACTTTCCAAATTTCTACTTGTTTTCCTTTACTGCTTGCTCAGTGCACTGACTGAATAACATCAGAGATAGGCTACAACCCTGTGTCACTGCCTTCTCAACTACTGCTTGCCTTTCACGCCTCTCGACTGGTGCCTGGTTTCTGTACAAGTTGTAAATAACCTTTCACTCCCTGTATTTTATGTCTGCTGTCTACTGAATGTTCAAGAATGTATTCCGGTAGACATTGTCAAAAGCTGTCGCCGAATTTACAAAAACTAAAAACGTAGGTTTGCCTCTCATTTGCCAATTTTCTAAGATAATTGAAATTATGACGTCAAATACCACTTTTTGCGTACTACAGCAACGGCTGCGAGCAATTGGTGATATCGCAACTGGAAGGGTCAACTGTGGTTCTTCAAGGGCACCCCGCACTCTCAAATTTGGAGATGACATCCTTTGTCACGTAGAAGAGAACCCCACGACGATTACTCACAACACTGACCCTATCATGGGCTCCTGTAGAGCACGCTGGCCGGACTTCATTGTCTCCGCTATGTGCAGAAGAAGTTCTATCTTCTAACTTATTATGTATCTATATGGTACACTTAGGGAAATATGTTCCTTTACAGATATTTGTCTACCAAGTACCCTGTACAGCCTCTAGAAACTTGCAATAGGAATTATGAAACACCATGTACATGCATGTATAGAAACCATATACTATAGCACGAGTGGTGCTATATCGAGTAGTATTTCACATGAAGAAGTGTGTAGTGATTCAAACAGAGTTGAGGTTATGCAAATAACAGTGACGCTAAACGAAGGAATACCCTATAATCGTGGTAGCAGACCACTCTTCCTGAAGTAAGCGAAAAACAGACATAGAATACCCCCACTGACGATGTTTCACATCAATAAAACGGAACTCGTATGGTGATATAATACCCACTTTCTCGTAGTTGCACAAATGGTTTTAAAATCCTGTAGTGATTGTAGAGGAATTACGAACAGTATGGCCACATACAATAGTGGTTGAACTATCCACAATGAATACAGCTTGCTCAGTGGTATTTATAGCACCGTACTGCCTGGGATAATTTGTGATGAGAATTAAAGGAAGAGGACATGTCAGTATATAATAGTACCGTGAATTTCTTCACAAAATAAGAACTGCAAGTAGTTTTAAAATGTATGATAACAGAAAATCACGTGGACCAGATGGTATTAACACGGAAATTTGAACAGTTGCTGGTCCCTTTTGTGATTTTAAATTATTATATTTATTTAACGAATGTTGGCACGGATGTAAAAAAAAATGGCTCTGAGCACTATGGGACTTAACATCTATGGTCATCAGTCCCCTAGAACTTCGAACTACTTAAACCTAACTAACCTAAGGACAGCACACAATACCCAGTCATCACGAGGCAGAGAAAATCCCTGACCCCGCCGGGAATCGAACGGATGTAAAATACCGAGTTCTTGGAAAACTTCAGAAGTGATATGAATTTCTAAACAAGGTCAAAGAAAGAATTGTGGAAGTTACCGAGCAATTAACCTCCAAATCTCAGCCTATAAAAATAATTAATAATCTTATAAAAACCATGAGAGGCACTCCCCTAATATAAGAACAAAGTGAATTCAGAATGCAGTGAAATTTTTATGCTAACCTCAAAAAGAATTTTAGAGATGTCAATATAGAGACATATGTCGTTGTCATTGATTTCCAAAATGCTTTTGATTAGATTACATTATAAATAAGATTAGATTTACTTTCATTCCACTGACAGTGCGAATAGAAAGAAACTGTGGGAGATAATGACTAAAGGTGGATAACCTACACATCTTGCTGAAGCTTTAAAAACTTGTACAAGGGTACAAAAATAATTAAAATTTTCTATAATAAAACTGAAGGAATCAGTACCAGTAAGGGACTTAAAGGCTATAGTCTGTCACCAACATTATTTCATGTGTATATAAATGATGATTGGATCGAGAACTAGAGACAGGGGGTACATACACATGCACAGATTAATAGAAATAAGTTTGTTAATATCTTCATGCACATAGATACCGTAAGAATTTTGGAAGCAAGTGAAAATGAACAACAAAAATTACAGAATAAACCACATCAATCAGTGAGAAGAGAATATAACCTTCGTCTGTCAGATAAACAAAACTAATATTATGGCTCATAATGGGAAATACCCCATTCCCTAAAAAATAGTGATAGATAAACCCCCTTGTGCAGGTCTCCAGCTATAATTCTGTGGAATACGATATAAGCTATTGTATGAACAAAGATATAGAACATAAGACTAACAAATATCAGTCAATATAAGGAATAAAAAAAAGCATTCCAGAACAAAATTAAAATTTTATAAAATCGTGGCTACAACTGTATTGTTGTATGGAAGTGAATCATGAACTGCGTAAAACGTGACAGAAGTAAACTATAAGCAGCGGAAATGAGATACCTCAGGTAAGTGAGAGATGTTACCAGGGAAGGCAATATAAGAAGCGAGGATATTAGAAATCAACTAGATATTTATAATATTGATATGATGCAATAAGGAAAACGTTATAGAAACATCATCTACAAAGAATGAATGTGGACCGCATACCAAGTCAAGTCATGCCTTACCAAGCAAGAGGAAGTTCCAGAACGAGATGGCAGTGAAAAGAGAAGAGGGAACAGGAAGAATGTCCAAATATTTAAATGCAGAAGAAGAAGAAAGAAGAAGAAGATCATTGGGCGTATCTAATGCCAACAAAGAATAGCAAAAATGAAACACCCAATTTTTCTCAGAGATATTCTTCCGCCGTACTAGATTAGGTACCAACACTCATTCGCCATGTAATTTGGCTGCAGAATGATGAAGCTCCAACTAATTTTTATGCAAATGGTGAAACGACATGGACGCTAGATCAATGGACTGCTAGAGAGAGAACTGTTCTACCTGGGAACTGTTCTACCTCCTCCACGCTCACCAGATGTTGCATGTGTTTATTTTGTGTGTGGTAGGCCTACTGGGAATACTATGGTATATGTTACTCCTATGACGTTGGACGACGACCTTAACGTACTAACCTACGTTTCAGTCGCAACGAGCACGAAGCCACACACATTTCACAATGTGCGTCAGTCTCTAAACCGTCCAAATGCACTAGGTGTTAAAGCGGTTAAACCAATTAGTAACCTACTTCATGGTGTGATACTCTTGTTGGATTTTTGGAACGAAATGTGGAGTATTGTTCCATAACTACAATGAAATTACCTCTAACTTTGACAACCTACAGTGTCCAAACCAAGAACTACCGAACATGGGCCCCGAAACGAAAAATTACCGGTTTATTGTTGCGCTCATCATATAAAGTGTTTGGCACACGCAATGAGTGCGTCCACTTTACACTGATGGCTAATGAGTTTCATAATTTTGTGGACTACCAAACACAGCTCCAAGAAGCCTTGACGTCACCGTCTTCAAATTACGACGCCTTACAGCGCCGAATCTAGGCATTTCCGGACAGGGATTAGCTTCGGAAAAAGACCAGTCTGCCGACTCACAACATACTAAACGGTGTTGAAGTTTTTTTATACTTTTATTCTTGTTCATTTTATAAGCTCTTTCTTTCTGTTCATATGATCATCCGAGTCAGTTTCCGCTCCTAACAGAATTATTATGTCATCGACAAAACGTTTAAGTTTTTAATTCCTCTGGCAACACCCCATTTGTTAGATATTTAATTACGTGTCCCATAGATCATTTTGCCATCAGAATGATATGGAACAGGACAGTTTATATTATACGTATATAATATTAGTTCTAGTATTAATGAGCTTAAAAACGAGTTTTTTTACAGGCTGCCATTTTTACATAAAAATTCTTCTATAAAATAGGAAGAGTTGTCTAGAATAAGTCGTTTCATATTATACTTACAACTTGCTTTGCTGCCTGTTATATGTTTTATGATGTTAGGAATACGATCAAACATTTTTGTTGATGCATATTGAACTCCTTTCTGAACCAATGACAGATCTAATAACAAGGGGAATTGTTTCTTTTAGTTTTATACATATAGAAAAAAATGGTTCAAATGGCTCTGAGCACTATGGGACTTAACATCTTAGGTCATCAGTCCCCTAGAACTTAGAACTACTTAAACCTAAATAACCTAAGGACATCACACACATCCATGCCCGAGGCAGAATTCGAACCTGCGACCGTAGCAGTCCCGCAGTTCCGGACTGAAGCGCCTAGAACCGCACGGTCACCGCGGCCGGCTATACGTATAGACATCGCTATACTTCACAAATTGTGATTTATTATTTATAACGAATTTTATGGGCGAGTATATGTACTGTGAAGGGACAGTAAAAACGCCTAATTCCTTGAAGAGGTACCTACAGTTTGACTGTGGGTGGACGCCACATTTATTCTTACTGCACGCTTTTGAGCAATCAGTATTCACTTTCTAAGAGACAGGGTATCAAAGAAAATTATTCCACGAGACATTGTTATCTGGAAATGAACAACATATGTTTGGAGGCTGATTCATTTTGCTTCCCAGAGTAACAATTACATGAAGAGAAAAAGTAGCTGAACCTACCTGTTTGATCAGTTTAGTAGTATGCTTCTTCCAGTTGAAGTTTCCAACAATATGCACACCTAAAAATTTGGAGATTCTACCCTGTTTACTGACTCATGGCCATGTTCTACATCAATTGTTGGTATGACTACAGTTTTATGAAAATTTAGAGGAAGCCTCTTTTCTGATAACCACTTCATAAATCTTTGAAGAACGTCATCACCTAATCATTTTGTTGTCTTATATCAAATGAGATTTATTATAAGACTGGTATCGTCGGGAAAAGTACTAATACTGCTTAATGATTGATGCGTGGAAGTTGATTCACATATATTCGCGTAAGGAATAGGAATGGACTTAAAATGGAACCCTGTGGGATTTCTCCACAGCCACTATTATTTCCACTCCTTCTCACATTGTTTGAATTATTGATCACAACCTTTTTGCACTCTGATATGAATGCCTGAAACCAGTTGTTAGTAAAGCCATCATTTCTACAAAACAAAAGTTTTTCTAAGAGGATAACATGATCCACTCACTAAAACATCTTGGTAAGATAAAAAAAAACCACTGGTGATACGTTATTATTTAAGTCTTGTAATCTGGTGGGTGATTATATCAAAAGTTGACCAGCGCCTCTGGAATCCTAACTGTGATGGTCTAAGTAAAATATTTTGTACTTAAATATGAGACTGGTCTTGAGAACACTGTTTATTATAATATTTTGGAAAAGGATGTTAGTACGTAAACTGGACAGAAGTTATTTAAGTCAATCTTGTCACCTTTCTTATAAAGATCTGTCTGGAAAAAAGTCCTGTACCATTGAAGCAATATATACACCACTAAGAAATGACATACAAAGCTACAAAAGCTCTTCAGAATTTTTTTTTATGAAATTGCATCATCACCTTACGAGATTTTTTTTACAATTTTTATAATTCTATTAATTTCAATGAAGGATATTGATGCTACTTACAGCTCCTTAAAGTTTTGTAGACTGACATTAATATATTCTCTTGGTTCTTCAACTGGACCATATAATCCTGCTTTTGGTGCTACGTTTAGAAACGTATTACTAAAAATAATGTCAGTTTGTGAATTATCAGTCGCAACATTTTCGTTCATTTCAACAGTGATAATTTCTTGTGCAGAGAGCGACTCACCTGTTTCCTGTTCCACAATATTCCACACAGATTTAATCTTTGCGCAGTCGCTCCATGGAATCCTAATGGGAGATTACTTTATGTAGAGCTTTTTACCTGTGAAGATTCAGTCATTATTAAATCATGCGGTAGAGCGATATGTAGTCGAGAAATATAATAGCTGCAATGTCCACTTTGGTTAAGTTGTTCAGCAGTATCGAAGTAGCAAAGCCATGTTACTTACTTTGAAAAAGCCCGATTAATCTTCTAGACTGTTACAACCTGTGACTATTGAAAACGCTGCTCCCTCTCTTCTGGAATCGTATGTTAGTCTGGCCTCTCCACAGATACTCGTTCGACGTAGTTACATGTTTCCTCGATCAGTCTTCTGCCTGCTTCGATGATACCCTCCACGAATTCCTCTTCTGTACTAAACTCTTCACAGAGTGCACGCTACATCCTCACTTATTTGTTACATGTATTCCAATCTCTGTCTTCCCTTACAGATTTTACCTTCTACAGCTCCCTCTAATTTCATGGAAATTACTCCCTGATGTCGCAATACATATCCTATCATACTGTCCCTTCTTGTCAGAGATTACCACATGTTCATTTCTTCGCCGATTCTGCGGAGAACCTTGTCATTTGCTTGCCTTACTAGCTGAGTTCTCTTGGTCAAGAGTGACCTCTTCGCATGAGCTATCTGTATTCTATGTCCCTCTCTATGTTGGGGAGGACTTATCTGACGACGTGACAGAGGAAGAGACAGGAATTGATAGGGAATAGATAGGGGATCCAGTATTAAAACTGGAATTAAAATAGGTTTGGAAGACTTAAGATCAAACAAGGCAGAAGGGATAGATAACATTTCAACATAATTTTTAAAATCATTGGGTAAGTAGCAACAAAACAACTATCACGTAGGTGTGTAGAATGTATGAGACTGGTGATATACGAGGTGCGTCAATAAAGTAACGAGACTGATTTTCTTTGCGAGATGTGGCAACCCTGCAGGCTTGCGTAGGCACAATATCTTTGACCTTGTTCTATAAGCTGCTTCTTGTCCAAGCGGCACATCGATGCAACTGCTTACTCGTGAGTTGTGCTGTAATAAGTTAACACGTGTTCGTGTCTCTCGTCACGGAAATGGAACTGCGTAATATTGCGATTTCTTTTTGCATTAAATTGGGTGAAAACGCGACGACAACTTCAGAAGGCTTTTGGAGAGGAGGTTATGTCAAGAGCTCAAGCTTTTCGTTGGCATAAAATGTTTAGTGTAGGCAGAACGAATGTTGAAAATGGAGACCCTATTGGACGACCATCAACCTAACGGACGGATGTCAACTTGGCTAGAGTGCGTGAACTCGCATGATCTGATCGAATATTAACCCGTGAAAATGACTGCAGAAGAACTGAACATCAATCGAGAAACGGTTGGTCTAGTAATAACTGAAGATCTTGGTATGAGAAAGATTTGTGAAAAAATGGTCCCCAAAAATCTCACACCACAACAGCGAGAAACACGGAAAAATGTGGCAGCCGATCTGTTAGAGCAAACGGAAATCAATTCAGAATTGTTGAGCCGTGTTATCACTGGTGATGAAAGTTGGTTTTTTCAGTACGATCCAGAGACAAAACGCCAAAGTTCGCAATGGTGCTCAAAGGGATCACCCAGACAAAAAAAAGCTCGCATGTCAAAGTCAAAAGTGAAGTGCATGCTTGTGTGCTTCTTTAATTCCAAGGGAACTATTCATAAAAAGTGGGTGCCTCCTGGACAGACAGTTAACCAATATTACTACAAAGAAATTTTAGAAAGACTTCATAAAAAGAGTTCTTCGTGTCCGTGCAAACATTGTTGATACTTGGATTCTGCATCACGATAATGCGCCATCCCATACTACTCTGTCAGTACAGAAATTTTTAACCACAAAACAAAGTTCAGTACTACCACAGCCACCTTATTCACCAGCTATCGCTCCGTGCGACTTGTTTTTATTTCCAAGAGACAAAACGACGGTCAAGGGACACCATTTTCAAACAACACAAGATGTCTAAAAGCTGTGACGAGGGTCTTGGAGGATATTGCAGAAGATGAGTTCCAGAAATGTTACCATCAATGGCAGAAGCGCTCGAAAAAGTGTGTGCAATCAGAAGGGAACTACTTTGAAGGAGACAACACTAAACTTGACTAACACGGTAAGCAAATTTTTTTTCACATCAGTCTCATTATTTTATTGTCGCACCTCGTATCATTGGACAGTGGGAAAACATAATCCACACAATTCTGAAGATAGCAAAGCCGACAAGAACGAGAATTATCGCAAGGTCAACTTAAAAGCACAGGCACCCAAGTGGTTGACACGATATCCTGAAAAATGGAAAAGAAAACTGAGGATTTGATAGATGGCGATCCGTTTGGCATTAAGAACGGTAAAGACACCAGGCAGTTCTAACGTTGCGGTTGATAACGGAAGCAAGACTGAAGAAAAATCTAGAAACGTTCATAAAATTTGTCGTCCTGGAAAAAAGTTCAATAATGTGGAATAATACAAGATGTTCAAAATTCTGAGGTAGCTATAGGGAAAGACGGGTAATATACAATACGTACGAGAACCAAGCGGTAAAAATAACACAGTAAGATCAAGAACGAATGCTCGGATTAAAAAGGTTGTAAGACAGGGATGCAGTCTTTCACCCATACTGTTCACTCTAAAGGTCGAAGAATCAATGTCTGAAGGAAAAGGTAGGTTCGATAGTGGAATTAAAATACAAGATAAAAGGATATCAATGGTAAGATTCGCTGATATCATTGATATCTTGAGTGAAAGTGAGGAAGAATTAAAGGATCTGCTGAATGGAATGACAGTCTAATGAGTACAGAATATGGACTGAGAGTAAATCGAAGAAGGACAAAAGTAATGGCAAGTAGTAGAAATGAGAATACCGAGAAATGTTGTCGACGAGGTAAAAGAAGTTAAGGAATTTTGCTACCTAGGCAGAAAAGTAACCCATGACAGACGGACCAAGGAGGACATCTGTTAACTCATGGGGGAATGACTTCCATGGTCCTAGAAGAATATGTTGAGCAGTGGTTCCCAACTTGGGGGTAATTACCCACTGACGGGTAAAGTGAAATTTTATGAGGGGTAAAAACTAAACGATTCGATTTTGTTTCAGTCAGGAAAGTAAGTTATTTTCAAAATATCGTTACTAATATCACAGTTTTGTAAGACTGTAATACTGATTATGTAAGTTATTACTAATTACTTTTTATCAATTAATAGCATTAATGCGGTGGAGATTACAGGTTCCTTACATAGTCCACGCACTACACTCCTATGTTGTGCTTTGCCCCGCACATCACTTATGATAAAAGTGAGACATTACGTAACAAATGTTAAATATCTCAAGAAAATGTCTTCTCCAAGTTGTAGATAGTGCCCGCAGTAATCCATAAAATGGTTTATTACTCGCTTCCAAACAGATAAATGAATTACTTGACAACACAGCACCTTAGTACCTATAAAGGGCTACTATAGTGCTGTACACAGTATTATTATTATTATTATTATTATTATTATTATTATTATTAGAGTGTTGAGAGACAAAGCATTAACAGCCTGTAGTCTTCCAATTTCTGCCAGTTCCAATGTAAGGAGTGCAGCTATCAAGTGATTTACGAATGGTAAATATGCTGGACACATCTGAACTTGTTCGATTTTAAATGGGGTTGCAGTGTACAAGTCAAGCAAGTGCTGCAATGGAAAGGAGTAATGGAGGGGAAATGTGTTTTGTAACACGTATCAAACGTCACTGTGGATGTTTAGCTATCTTATCTGAAAAGAACTTGTGGATAGCACTTGCGCTGCACCACAAATTCCTTCGTCATTCATTATAACACCCCCTCCTCCCCCACACGAAGTAAATATCATTAATTTTTTATAAATTTAAAAATAAAAGTGTGCTAAGAAAAGTCGTTAATTCTAGAATTTAGTTAGGTGCTAAGGTTGGTGACAATGTGGAGATGGGGTAAGGAAAACAGACGGCTGGGGGAGGGGGGAGAGGGGTACTAGCTGATGTGTGACTGCGTTCATCAAGAGTAATGGTCTAAGAAAGGTTGGGAATCACTGCTGTAGAGAGTAGAAACTGTAGAGGAAGACAGAGACTGGAGCAGAACCAGCAAATAATTGAGTACGAAAGTTGCGAGCGCCACTCAAGGATGAAAAGATTGGCACAGGAGAGGAATTCGTGGCGGGCCGCGTTAAACCAATAAGAAGTTGAAAACAAACAAAATCCTTTTTGCTTCATCATCCCGTGTTATTTTGCTTCCAGGCTAGAGGAATTCATTAACTTTGTCTACTTCGTTTTCCCCAATTTTGATGTTAAGTTTATTGTTAATCTCTGCTACTCCTGTTTACTTTAGTCTATTTTTCTCTTTTCCTCAATCCTTGTTTTATGCCATTTCTAATTGGTGTATTTCGTTGTTGGTCTTCCATTCTTATTTTTCCCTTTTGTTCCTTGTATGTGTTTTATATTACCCATGTTGTAGCTTTTGCTTATGAATTATGGAGAATTTTCAAAAACCTTGTACCGTTTTACAGTGTCGAATGCTTTTTCTAAGTAGACAAATTCTATGAATGTACGAGGTGCATTTAAGTTCTAAGGCCTCCGATTTTTTTTCTCTGGACTGGAAAGAGATAGAAACATGCGGATTGTTTTAAAATGAGGGCGCGTTCATTGTCAATATGTCCCAGAGATGGCAGCACCGTATGGCAGATGGAATTTTACCGCCAGCGGCGAGAGTGAGAACTGTTTTAAATACTTAAAATGGCGACGTTTTCCTTACTTGAACAGTGTGCAATCATTCGTTTTCTGAATTTGCGTGGTGTGAAACCAATTGAAATTCATCGACAGTTGAAGGAGACATGTGGTGATGGAGTTATGAATGTGTTGAAAGTGCGTTCGTGGGTGCGACAGTTTAATGAAGGCAGAACATCGTGTGACAACAAACTCGCACAAGCCGGTCTGACGACGTGATCGAGAAAGTGGAGAGAATTGTTTTGGGGGATCGCCGAATGACTGTTGAAAATATCGCCTCCAGAGTTGGCATTTCTGTGGGTTCTGTGCACACAATTCTGCATGACGACCTGAAAATGCGAAAAGTGTCATCCAGGTGGGTGCCACGAATGCTGACAGACGACCACATGGCTGCCCGTGTGGCATGTTGCCAACCAATGTTGACGCGCAACGACAGCACGAATGGGACTTTCTTTTTGTCGGTTGTGACAATGGATGAGACGTGGATTCCATTTTTCAATCCAGAAACAAAGCGCCAGTCAGCTCAATGGAAGCACACAGATTCACCACCACCAAAAAAATTTCGGGTAACCGCCAGTGCTGAAAAAATGATGGTGTCCACGTTCTGGGACAGCGAGGGCGTAATCCTTACCTATTGCGTTCCAAAGGGCACTACGGTAACAGGTGCATCCTACGACATTGTTTTGAAGAACAAATTCCTTCCTGCACTGCAACAAAAACGTCCGGGAAGGGCTGCGCGTGTACTGTTTCAGCAAGACAACGCACTCGCACATCGAGCTAACGTTACGCAACAGTTTCTTCGCGATAACAACTTTGAAGTGATTCCTCATGCTCCCTAATCACCTGACCTGGCTCCTAGTGACTTTTGGCTTTTTCCAACAATGAAAGACACTCTCCGTGGCCGCACATTCACCAGCCATGCTGCTATTGCCTCAGCGATTTTCCAGTGGTCAAAACAGACTCCTAAAGAAGCATTCGCCGCTGCCATGGAATCATGGCGTCAGCATTGTGAAAAATGTGTACGTCTGCAGGGCGATTACGTCGAGAAGTAACGCCAGTTTCATCGATTTCGGGAGAGTAACTAATTAGAAAAAAAATCGGAGGCCTTAGAACTTGAATGCACCTCGTATGTTGCTTCTGTTATCAAGCTCGACGTCAGAACTGCTTCACTGACGTCTTTACCTTTCCTGAAGCCCAACGGTTCGGCTACCAGTAACGATGAGGCATGCAAGCATTCCCGTGACGGCAGTAACCACATTTCACTTGGCGCTTGACCGTTAACACGTACTTCTGGTACTACTAATGTTCGCTTGAAGTACGCTGGTGCCATGCTGCGGCTAGACGGGACTCGTCTGTTGTCAGGCGCTGCACGAGCACATGACGGCGGACGAGCTGGCGTGGTACTTCGGCGGCGGGGCGCGCGTCTCGGTGCCCGACTACCAGGTCGTCTTCCTGCTGCCCGCCGAGCCCGAGCTCAGCGACGACGGCGGGCCCGGCGAGGGCCACCTGCGCTACAGCTTCAGCGCCTTCGGCAGGTCAGTGAGATCACCTTGCGAGCAACGTAGTACAGCGCAGCTGCAAGCCCTGAGTACAGTACTGCCATGAACAGTTCACAGCCTCACGTGACCAGATACCAAAGTGGAGACGTATCATTAACCAGTATATTGCATCCCAGTGGTGCTAGAGGAACACGTAACACAGGAGGCAAACATTACAGGTCAAAAGATGGACTTCTACATCTACATCTACATGATTACTCTGCAATTCACATTTAAGTGCTTGGCAGAGGATTCATCGAACCACATTCATACTATCTCTCTACCATTCCACTCCCGAACAGCGCGCGGGAAAAACGAACACCTAAACCTTTCTGTTCGAGCTCTGATTTCTCTTATTTTATTTTGATGATCATTCCTACCTATGTAGGTTGGGCTCAACAAAATATTTTCGCATTCGGAAGAGAAAGTTGGTGACTGAAATTTCGTTAATAGATCTCGCCGCGACGAAAAAGTCTTTGCTTTAATGACTTCCATCCCAACTCGCGTATCATATCTGCCACACTCTCTCCCCTATTACGTGATAATACAAAACGAGCTGCCCTATTTTGCACCCTTTCGATGTCCTCCGTCAATCCCACCTGGTAAGGATCCCACACCACGCAGCAATATTCTAACAGAGGACGAACGAGTGCAGTGTAAGCTGTCTCTTTAGTGGACTTGTTGCATCTTCTAAATGTCCTGCCAATGAAACGCAACCTTTGGCCTGCCTTCCCCACAATATTATCTATGTGGTCTTTCCAACTGAATTTGTTCGTAATTTTAACTCCCAGGTACTTAGTTGAATTGACAGCCTTGCGTATTTCTTTTGGAACTCATGTGGATCACCTCTCACTTTTCGTTATTTAGCGTCAACTGCCACCTGCCACACCATACAGCAATCTTTTCTAAATCGCTTTGCAACTGATACTGGTCTTCGGATGACCTTACTAGACGGTAAATTGCAGCATCATCTGCGAACAACCTAAGAGAACAGCTCAGATTGTCACCCAGGTCATTTATATAGATCAGGAACAGCAGAGGTCCCAGGACGCTTCCCTGGGGAACACCTGATATCACTTCAGTTTTACTCGACGATTTGCCGTCTATAACTACGAACTGCGACCTTCCTGACAGGAAATCACGAATCCAGTCGCACAACTGAGACGATACCCCATAGGCCCGCAGCTTGATTAGAAGTCGCTTGTGAGGAACGGTGTCAAAAGCTTTCCGGAAACCTAGAAATATGGACTTTGATCAAGAGACCAGACACAAAATGCTGTGTTCCTTTACTCGACGTAAATTTAAGTCCAAATTGTCAAAAAAGGCACAAGTGATATCAATACTGGTGATACAAAAAGTTCAGAGTCTATAGTATGCTTAGCTCATAGGATGAACAGTGAAAGTTGTTGCAGCGAGTGCAGGAATCGCAGCATACCGTCAAACTGTTAGACAGCCTCTATCCTTTCCTCTTAACGCCGAAGATCGCAAGTGACTAGTCTACGTGCGACACCGAGGACGAAAGCACTAATGTCGACCAGAGCGATGCGCCAACGCAAACTGTAATTGGCCTGCATCCATAGATGCCGCGCCTCGATCCATCTCCATGTAAGACGCTGGCGTTAAAAGCGACTGCTGACCTTCGGGTTAAAGCATCGTTGGACTGTGAAGACGGCAGGTGCTGGTTGGTCGGTAGACACTCCCCCGCGCTGTTAAGGATGGTATTCGAGACCAGAGTTTAGTATTAAGACTTAGCTCAACCCTTTAAAGGGCACTTCGGAGAGTTTTGGATGGTGTAGAATTGGTTGCAGGCGGTCAGGTGTCCTTCAAACGCTGACTTAAATCATGGCAATGAAGTGGTGTGGATGTGGCTGTCGGTTGTACGGAATCAGCGCAGTAAGACAGGTCGGCAGCAGGTGTGACAGAATAGCATGACATTCACATGACGAAACCGAGAATAAAGTTCGCAGATTTGATTATACGCTGAAGCGCCAACGTAACTGGTGTACGCATGCGTATTCAAATACAAAATAGAAATGAGTGTACGGCACTGTGAGCCGGGAGTCCCCCATTCGGGGAAGGGCGGCCGCTGAGGGCAAGTACTTATTGCATTCGACGCCACATTGGGCGATTTGCGCGTCGGAAATGGGTATGAAATGACGATGAGAACAATACAACACCCAGTCCCTGAGCGGAGAAAATCTCCTGCCACAGCCGGGGAATCAAACCCAGGCCCCTTGGCGTGGCATTCCGCCGCGCTGACCATTCAGCTAACGGGTTCGGACATTCAAATACAGAGATATGTAAACAGGCAGAATACTGCTCTGCCGTCGGCAACGCCTATATAAGACAACAATTTTCTGGCGCAGTTATTAGGTCGGTTACTGCTGCAGGTTAACAACATTTAAGTGAGTTTAAACGTAGTATTAAAGTCGGCGCACAAGCGATGGGACACAGCATTTTCGAGGTAGCGACGAAGTGGGAATTTTCCTGTACGACCATTTCATGATTGTACCTTAAATACCAGGAATCCGGTAAAACATCAAATCCCCGACATCACTGTGCCCGGAAAAAAATCCTGCAACAACGCGACCAACGACGATTGAAGAGAATGAAGAGAATCGTTCAACGTGACAGAAGTGCAACCCTTCCGAAAACTGCTACAGATTTCAATGCTGGGCCATCAAATTCTATCGAGAGGAAGGACGTGTACGGGTAGGGAGACAGCCTCATGAATCCATGGACCCTGCACGTCAACAGGGGACTGTTAAGCTAGTTGTAGCTCTGAAATGGTGTGGGGCGTGTGCACTTGGAGTGATATGGGACCCCTGATACGTCTAGATACCACTCTGACAGGTGACACGTACGTAAGCATCCTATCTGATCACTTGCATCCATTCATGTCCATTAAGCATTCCGACGAACTTGGGCAATTCCAGCAGCGCAATGCGACACGACACACGTCCAGAATTGCTACAGAGTGCCTCCAGGAACACTCTTGTCAGTTTAAACACTTCCGCTGGCCACTAAACTCCCTAGATGGTTCAAATGGCTCTGAGCACTATGGGACTTAACAGCTATGGTCATCAGTCCCCTAGAACTTAGAACTACTTAAACCTAACTAACCTAAGGACAGCACATAACACCCAGCCATCACGAGGCAGAGAAAATCCCTGACCCCGCCGGGAATCGAACCCGGGAACCCGGGCGTGGGAAGCGAGAACGCTACCGCACGACCACGAGATGCGGGCAAACTCCCTAGACATGAACATTATTGAGCATATGTGGGATGCCTTGCAGCGTGCTGTTCAGAAGAGATCTCCGCCCCCTCGTACTCTTACAGATTCGTGAATAGTCCTGTAGGGTTCTTGGTATCAGTTCCCTCCAGTACTACTTCGGACGTTAGTCGAGTCCATGGCACGTCGTGCTGCGGCACTTCTGCGTGCTCGCCTGGCCCCTACACGATATTAGGCAGGTGTAGCAGTTTCTTTGGCTCTTCAGTGTATAACAACGGAGAGTATCCAATGAGTCTGCGAGCAATGGTGAACCACTCACTCGCCAAGCAAAAAGGCGTAAGACCAGTGGCCGTAAAACGACTCTATCCGACAGAAACCAGAGACGAATGTCACGTGTTATAAAAGGTGTAGGGGTCGCCCTCTGTCGGACTGGAGACCCCGATTATTTTGTCAGGATGCAGACAGAGGAGCTGTGTGGCGTCGTTAGACACAATAAAACAGTATTCAAGATTATTACACTTATTACTCAGAATACGTTGCCGTGTCTTCTGCGACGACTGGTGTCTATGTAGTCTGGAGATGAATCCCCTGAATCCAACAGCGAAATCACTGCTGCCGAGGACGCTGCATCAGCTAGGAGCACAAGGCGATGACACCCTGGTGCGCCGGTTTGCCGTCCCCTGGCGAGGTATGATCGCGTGGCAGGTAGCCTCGCTTGGAGATGGCGGTGACAGCGACTTGTTTCTGTGATTCACACGCCGTTCCGGGGAGTGCTCATTCCCCCCTAGATCACTGCCCGTGTCGTTCCCTCCGGTAGACGGCGATGTCGGGTGCAACGATGTCGTGATGAATGCTGAATCTGGCCCACCGGTATTGTAGGCCAACAGACTCGTTAGACGCTGGAATTTTACTCTCCAGACTCGTTAGACGCTGGAATTTTACTCTCCAGGCCGGCCGAAGTGGCCGTGCGGTTATAGGCGCTGCAGTCTGGAACCGCAAGACCGCTACGGTCGCAGGTTCGAATCCTGCCTCGGGCATGGATGTTTGTGATGTCCTTAGGTTAGTTAGGTTTAACTAGTTCTAAGTTCTAGGGGACTAATGACCTCAGCAGTTGAGTCCCATAGTGCTCAGAGCCATTTGAGCCATTTTACTCTCCAGTTTTACTACTAATTTGTCGCGTAACAGTGGCAATAGGCGTCAGTCCTTGCAGGTCCGTCTAAACAAGTTTTCGGGCGATCACTGCGAAGGGAAAAGCATGCGATTGGCATTTGGTGTCATGTACGTCACAAAAGGGTGTTATTAGTAGTTGCAGACGAAACTGCACGTTTTCACTGGCTCAAACAACGCAGAATCTGTGTAGTAGTTGACTGGAGGCGTGTAATGTGGTGTGCAGCTTTACCTCTTTTGAAAAGGTTGTAATGTCCCCACAGAAAATACCCTCTGCCACGCACCAATTAATCATTGTCAATCAAACCATCCACATTCATTCACTTTGGAAAAGTATCTGATCTAATTTTCTCCTAACATATGCGGCGACAGCTCGACGACGCCAAAGTATTTTCTAGTGCGTTTATTCTTTGAAATAACAGAGATGCATATATGCATTCTCCATGGTTGTTAGAGTGGTAACTAGGACAGCTTCTGGAGTACCTGTTGAGGGATTGACGTGTTTCTGAAAGGTACATATTCTGCTTTTCTTCTCGCTAAAGCGAGCCAATTAACATTTGTGCCGCTAGCGGTTTGTTTGAAGAGAAAGAGACTGTAAACGGAAAATAATTAAGACGTGGAATCACTGTAGATCTGGATATGTAATGGAGATGGTTTTAATACACAATTTCCTTCATAAATAAGGTTTGTGACTTTTTTGTTCGGGAGTGAATGAACGAATGAGTTTTTTTCTGAATCATTTGATGATAACGTTGGCCCTGTAATTAGTGGGGACGTTTCAGCTGTGTCGAAGAGAGCCTGCAATCACTGAGTCTGTGTTAAATCGTCCAAAAAGGCTTCGTACACATCTGGAATTCGCAGTCTTTCGTAAAAGGAACAAATTATTGTCCACACGATTGATTCTCCCAACTGAATGCAGTGTTTAACAGTAATAATAAATGTAAAGATCTCTTACAGCAAGCCAGCCGCTGATTACCAAGACGAAGGACTCCATCAAAGATCCTATTTGGCTGATTTCACGTAATGAAATATTATATTAAAAACTGTACATAGATAAGGGAGAGAAAGAGAGAGAGCGAATGAAAATAGAGATAATACTAATAATCCTCCATTAGTCTAACTTTTCGCCTGTCTTATCACAGATCAGCCAAGAAATGGGAGGCCCTTACTTTACTGTATAGATTTGTGTGAAGGTGAAGGGATCTTAAAGGCTATCGGCTAGCTGCATTCATCATCTATTCTTAGATGAAGAGACGGCAACTTATTATCTTTAACATTTAAAAAATGTTAAAAGGTGCAAGGCGTCGTCTGCACCGACAGCTCAACGAGGCGTCAAAGCAGCAGGGTGTGGAAGGTGCATTTCAGTCGTAGCTATTTCTGTTATCTTTTGCGAATATTTTTCGTACCATGACTTGACTCATACCGATTGTTATGAACATGACTCAGAATTGATTCTACTCCATTTTGGCTGTCTGATGCCGCAACCGGTTGAGAATATTTTTGAATGAAAACAGTTTCGGTTGCAAAATTGTTTTTGTTAATGAAAGTTGCGCGTTTCGCTCTTGTAAGGGATCATCAGATTATCTGGAGACAACAGAACAAATAATAAATATGACGAAATGGGGCAAATAAAAGCGGCCCGAACGAGTGGATACGACTGAACGTGAACGTATGGATATGACCACACCCCGTGACGCGCACACCACGTGTATGCCCGCTACGTGATCCATACTGGTTCAGAGCGTAGTGCGGGCTGTATCACTGTGACTGGAGCAGCGCAAAGGGGACCAAGTTACCCGCAGTGGAGCAGCGGGTGTTCCTTGTGGAAAGTTACGTGGCAACAAAGTGGTGGAAACGGTGTGGTCAGTGGTGTCAAAGTGCCAGCAAAGAGTACCATGCAAGACCTAGTCCGAAAATGGCGTCACGCAGGATCTGTTTTGAACAAGTCAAGAAACAATCTGAAACGTGCCCGCACACCAGAAAACGTGGTTGTATTTCAGCAGAAAATGCTTCAGAATCCTACAAAATCAACCCGACAGGAGAGCGGCATATCACGTCGATCACGCGGACGCATAGTCCACCTGGACCAGCACATGCATCCCAGCCGAGGGTCTGATGTTCACGCATTAACACAAGCAGATGCTCCTCAGCGCCTCTAGTTTTGTGAGTGGCTGTTCACTGAGATAACAATGAATGGCTTTGACGTAGACCTTTTCTTATGCCTGATGAAGCATAGCTTCATCTGAGTGGTTATCTCAAGTCACAGAATCACAGGTTCTGGGCAGCGAAAATTCGCATAACTTCACGAAACACTACTACATGATCAGAAAATTGGGGATTGGAATGCAGTGTCTGCACACCGCACTATTAGTCCCATCTTCGTTCATCAGACGCAGAATTCGGCGCGTTACATTTCCAACATATTAAACCATATGTGGCAGTATTAATGGAGGAGGAAGGAAAAGACCTACAGTTACTTGCAACAGGACGGAACAACTGCCCACTATAGCCGGCTCGAACCTTGGAACAGACTTACACAATCTTCACGTCTGAAAGAGTTATTAGCAGAGGTCAGTCTGGTCGAAACACTAGACGGCAACCCAGGTCACCTGATCTGTCAGTGTGTGATTACTTTGTGTGGGAGCCCTCAAGTCTAAGGTATATCGCAACCCCTCATAGTCTTCGAGAACAGCAGCAGAATATCTCGTATGAGGCTGCAGCAATTCCGCAGTCCAGCTCCGATACGCCTTCAGCAACTTGCTGATCAGAACCCAGAAGTGCCAGAAGGTGAATGGTGGTCACTTTCAACATGTGCTGTAGTCCGGTTAGTACCGTATTTACTTTCCCCTGTTGTGTTTCTTTGTACTACGGAACTCTGCTCTTTGGGACACTTTCATTTGCTCCATTATGTAGAATGAGACACGGTTCTAAGTTGTGCAGCCATGAGTACAAGGGAAGTAATGTAAGCATAAACTCACGTAAATATATAGCGGCATGAGCTTCATCCGTCAACTGAAGAACATTGAATATGAAGAAGAAGCGTCTGGACATAAATCCGGCTGTCAGATGACTCATCAGATACGTGAAGAACCTAAACGGGAAGTAAAAATAGAAAAGTAAAATCAACCAAGAAATATGTGAATCTAAAACAGATAAAATTAAGTACCTTATGTATACTGATGCAGGTTCAGCATGGTGTGAACAGCACACAGACATGAGTACCAGTCCGTGACGTATTGCAGTGTTGACAACGTGACTGATTTCGGAGTATTGACGATAGTATCATCAGCATTTCACTAAACACCTGCTCGGAACAGGAACTCGTTCTACACTATTGGCCATTAAAATTGGTACACCACGAAGATGACGTGCTACAGACGTGAAATTTAACTGACAGGAAGAAGATGCTGTGATATGCAAATGATTAACTTTTCAGAGCATTCACACAAAGTTGGCGCCGGTGGCGACACCTACAACGTGCTGACATCAGGAAAGTTTCCAACCGATTTCTCATACACAAACAGCAGTTGACAGGCGTTGCCTGGTGAAACGTTGTTGTGATGCCTCGTGTAAGGAGGAGAGATGCGTACCATCACGTTTCCGACTTTGATAAAGGTCGGATTGTAGCCTATGGCGATTGTGGTTTATCGGATCGCGACATTGCTGCTCGCGTTGTTAGAGATCCAATGACTGTTAGCAGAATATGGAATCGGTGGGTTCAGGAGGGTAATATGGATGGCCGTGCTAGATCCCAACGGCCTCCTATCACTAGCAGTCCAGATGACAGGCATCTTATCCGGATGGCTGTAACGGATCGTGCAGTCACGTCTCGATCCCTGAGTCAACAGATGGGGATGTTTGCAAGACAACAACCATCTACACGAACAGTTCGACGACGTTTGCAGCAGCATGGACTATCAGCTCGGAGACCATGGCTGTGGTTACCCTTGACGCTCCATCACTGACAGGAGCTCCTGCGATGGTGTACTCAGTGACGAACCTGGGTGCACGAATGGCAAAACGTCATTTTTTCGGATGAATCCAGATTCTGTTTACAGCATCATGATGGTCGCATCCGTGTTTGGCGACATCGCGGTGAACGCACATTGGAAGCGTGTATTCGTCATCGCCACACTACTGTATCACCCGGCGTGATGGTATGGGGTGCCATTGGTTACACGTCTCGGTCACCTCCTGGTCGTATTGAAGGCACTTTCAACAGTGGACGTTACATTTCAGATCAGTTACGACCTGTGGCTCTACCCCTCATTCGATCCCTGCGAAACCGTGCCCTGGCGAGCACATTGTTCAGATCTCTCACCAATTGAAAACGTCTGGTCTATGGCGGCCGGACAACTGGCTCGTCACAATACGCCAGTCACTACTCTTGATGAACTGTGGTATCGTGTTGAAGCTGCATGGGCAGCTGTACCTGTACACGCCATCCAAGCTCTGTTTGACTCAATGCCCAGAAGTATCAAGGCCGTTATTACGGCCAGAGGTGGTTGACTGGATACTGATTTCTAGAATCTATGCACCCAAATTGCGTGAAAATGTAATAACATGTCAGTTCTAGTATAATATATTTGTCCAATGAATACCGTTGATCATCTGCATTTCTTCTTGGTGTATGATTTTAATGGACAGTAGTGTAGTTGACCTAAACTTTAAGTGACTCATATCAAACTAAATAACTTAGTGCGGCTAGACACTGATGTAAGAAATTATCATCTTGTACTAAGGTCCAAGTTATGAGTAAAGATCGTAACAACAAAATTAGGGGTAAATGGAATTGTAATGACATGACAGTAAGAGTAAAGATAGTCTAACGTATCTCGCAACACCAATGTAAAGTCGCTGAAAGTTTTCATCGAATACTACATGCGAGATGGAAATTAAATGGGTATAAGGTGTGGATTCAATTGAAGTTGAATGAGGGAAAAGAAGAGTACTGGATGGGTGGAAGAGGCAAATAAAGACAAGAAGGATCAAATGGTTTCGAAACTAAATCTTGAAATGAGAGGCATTTATAATGAATTTGATTAATTAGTCGTTCTGAGCTCTCTCGGAGAAATGTCCATCCTCAACAACATAGGAACTTTTGTCATTGTTCACTACAGCGATTATCTTTCAGATTTCAATATTTTATTTATTTATGGCACGTTATTTATCCAGAAATGCGAATGTAGTCCTTTAAGCTGGGAAGAAAGTTAGGGAAGAAATGTGGAAAGATGGTACCACATAGTCTACACTCTACATCTATTACAAAGCGACAACAGAGCCGATTAGCGTTTTACCGAAAGAATAAAGCAACTATAATGCAATAGGACTAAGGGGAATGGCTCTGTGTAACTGTTCTGCAGTATTTGGATCAAAACAGGTGCAGACCTCGACTTCACCATTACATAATTTGATTTACACTAGCACGTGTCATAAATAGCACAAAGTGGAATGCCTGATCAACTGTTCTGCTGTTCTTGGAAGAAAATGAGATAGCCCATGAGTTTGTAGGAAGTAACTGTGTGTGTATGCATTAAAGGGAGAATCAATTTCGAGATGAATCCAAAACGTTTACCAGAAATGCAAGGCAGCTCATTAACCATCTCACAGGCATAATAAGCAAGAGAGGTTTTGCGAAACGGACACACTGTCCCTCAGTCTGACTTCTCCTTTTAACGGTTTTCCTCTGGTTAGGAGGGCAGTGACGTTGGATGGCCCCCACCTAGCCTCACCAAGGCAGACTGTATCTCAGTGAAGGCACCACCTGGTAACTAACAGATAGGGAGTAGCCTTCAGAGCTGTCATGGTGTTCCGAATTGAGGTCGGCCGGCCGATGTGGCCATGCGGTTCTAGGCGCTTCAGTCTGGAACCGCGCGACCGCTACGGTCGCAGGTTCGAATCCTGCCTCGGGCATGGATGTGTGTGATGTCCTTATGTTAGTTAGTTTTAAGTAGTTCTAAGTTCTAGGAGACTGATGACCTCAGATGTTGAGTCCCATAGTGCTCAAAGTCATTTGAACCATTTTGAATTGAAGTCGTCGGGGACATTTATATCGGTGATTAATTATACTCTTTGTAAAACGTCATATGTTGTACATTCGTCGTTAAATGTATGTTCTGTGACTTGTAAATAAAGTGGCGTGTTAGGCTGCCAATCGATGCTTACTACTGTGATTCACGACATAAGAATTGGTGCTGAAAAGCGGGAGATTTCCACAATTGCAGACTTTTAACGTACTTCACGCAGCCGTACTACGAGAAGCTCACTGTAGTGATTTGTCACTCCGCGTAACAAATTCTCCGACGACAACCGCCTGCATACACAGCTAAGTTCAACTGGATTATCAAGCCTCATATTTTGTAATGTCATTTGTAAAGGCGATTACATTATTGCTCCTCTATACTGCTATTGTAACTGTTCGATTGGCGCTTTAACGGATTATCAGATCTTACACTACGCCTGTAGTTTGTTTATGACTGGCGCTGCCACCTGTTAGTTGTTTACCAAACTACGTACTATCTTGATCCGCTTAAACGAGTGCAATTACATCACGATGTCTGACACGGAAAACGCTGATAGCAACCATCAGTTACAACGCTTGAAAAGCGCTAATATCACACGTATTTTGAACGAATTACATATATTTAATGACACAACTACCATTGAAGATTATGAATATTTCTAAGATCGATTGCAGGAACTGTTGTGTTCATTAATAGGTCTTAATAACAAAATACAGAATCTTCTCGATGACGCTGATTACGCTGCTGATGGGCTCAAATGCGACGAATACATAGACGCAGCTAAGCGAGCTATCATACCCACGTCACTGGGAATAGAGGAGAAACTTACGAATTCCAAGGCTCACACTATCGTCAGTGATAAACAACCTGCTACAACAGTCACTTCAATTGTTACATCGCCTAACACGAGATTGCCCACCATAAAACTAGAGACGTTTTCTGTAAATGGAGAGAACTGGGCTCGTTTTTGGGAACAATTCTAGCAATCGATTGATCAAGATTCCACGATATCCACCACTCATAAACATGTTTTTCTCCGTGGCTGCTTAGGAGAGGAACCAAAGCATTTAGTCGACGGTATTGGTGTGATCTCTGACACATATGAAGAAACAAAGAGAATCCTCACAGCACTCTATGGAGATTAAAATAGAATTATACAAGCTCACCTGGATTATTTAGAAACTATTAAACCTACTCAATTTCCTATTCCAGAATCCCTTATTTCTACATTTATCGAGTACAACCGCCATGTCCAAGCTTTGTGAGCTCGGTGAAGGCGGAAATACTTATGGTTGCCTGCTAGCTCCAAAAATTCTCAGTACTTTTCCTTTTCCTGAAGATAACTGCCGACGCTGGCAAGCAAACCGGTCTTTCGGAAGGGTACATACTTCGGTTGATGGAATTTGTAGGAACGGAAATAGACGCAGCGCTTTCTCCGCAAGAGATCCGCTGTGACAATAAGACGTTGAGTTACACTCCTACAGCTGCAGCCCGTCATGTCCGCGCTAATCAGAAACAAACATTACCCAAGGGAATTGAAACCTACGGTCTTTTGCGAAGGACGAGGCCATTGGGCCCAAGAACGTAATAAAGTTGCCGACCTCACTGAAAGAAAACAGAAATTGAAAAGTATAACTGATGTTTTCTAGCCGGCCGCGGTGGTCTCGCGGTTCTAGGCGCGCAGTCCGGAACCGTGCGGCTGCTACGGTCGCAGGTTCGAATCCTGCCTCGGGCATGGATGTGTGTGATGTCCTTAGGTTAGTTAGGTTTAAGTAGTTCTAAGTTCTAGGGGACTGATGACTTCAGACGTTAAGTCCCATAGTGCTCAGAGCCATTTTGTTTTGATGTTTTCTATGCCTAAATAGAGGATATAAAATGTGAGATTGCGGGAAGAAGGGTAGGGAATTTGAGCTAACGGTAAAAAACCACATCACAAGTGGATACGTATGGAAGGTACGACGTGTAAAAAGCACCACAGAGCAACGTCACTTATGCTAGTAAAGTAGACGCAACTACACCCACCTTTACCTTCTTGCAAACTGCTCAGGTGCGCATCGTAGGACCAACAGGACTAAGTAAGCTCACTCGATGTGTGCTAGACAATGGAAGCCAAGCATCCTTCACAGCAAAGTCATTAAGAAGATTTGAAACTGTGTGCCCTGGACCAACGGCGACTTTGTGTGTACACGTTCGAATCTCATACTAGCTCGTCACTATGGCGTAACCTTGTAAATTTCTAAATTAGAAGAGTGTGGACTAATTCTACGACTTACATAAGCGCGTATGAAAGTGAACACTACTTCACGCCTCAACCCAGAGTTCCACAATATATGAGTAATGTAACACATGTCTGATCCACAGACAGATTCCCAAGAAGATATGCCCATCGACATTTTCATTGGTGGTGATCATTACTGAAAGACTGTCACCGATGATTTACCAAACCGTATTTCTAAATTCACTGTTCTGTTTCCCACCATCTTCAGCGGCCAGAAAGCTGCCGTGTCTGCGAATTTAGCTGTTGTTAACTTTGTACTTCAGACTCAAATGTATACAGATGACCAGTTGAGGTGACTCTGAGATCTAAATACACTACTGGCCATTAAAATTGCTACACCAAGAAGAAATGCAGATGATAAACGGGTGTTCATTGGACAAATATACTAGAACTGACATGTGATTACGTTTTCACGCAATTTGAGTGCATAGATCCTGAGAAATCAGTACCCAGAACAACCACCTCTGGCCGTAATAACGCCATTGATACTCCTGGGCATTGAGTCAAACAGAGCTTGGATGGCGTGTACAGGTACAGCTGACCATGCAGCTTCAACACTATACCACAGTTCACCAAGAGTAGTGACTGGCGTATTGTGACGAGCCAGTTGCTCGGCCACCATTGACCAGACGTTTTCAATTGGTGAGAGAACGGGAGAATGTGCTCGCCAGGGCAGCAGTCGAACATTTTCTTTATCCAGAAAGGCCCGTACAGGACCTGCAACATGCGGTCGTGCATTTACCTGCTGAAATATAGGGTTTCGCAGGGATCGAATGAAGGGTAGAGCCACCGGTCGTAACACATCTGAAATGTAACGTCCACTGTTCAAAGTCCCATCAATGCAAACAAGAGGTGGCCGAGACGTGTAACCAATGGCACCCCATACCATCACGCCGGGTGATACGCCAGTATGGCGATGACGAATACACGCTTCCAATGTGCGTTCACCGCGATGTCGCCAAACACGGATGCGACCATCATGATGCTGTAAACAGAACCTGGATTCATCCGAAAAAATGACGTTTTGCCATTCGTGCATCCAGGTTCGTACACCATCGCAGGCGCTCCTGTCTGTGATGCAGCGTCAAGGGTAACCGCAGCCATGGTCTCCGAGCTGATAGTCCATGCTGCTGCAAACGTCGTCGAACTGTTCGTGCAGATGGTTGTTGTCTTGCAAACGTCCCCATCTGTTGACTCAGGGATCGAGACGTGGCTGCACGGTTCGTTACAGCCATGCGGATAAGATGCGTCATCTCGACTGCTAGTGATGCGAGGCCGTTGGGATCCAGCATGGCGTTCCGTATTACCCTCCTGAACCCACCGATTCCATATTCTGCTAACAGTAATTGGATCTCGACCATCGCAAGCAGCAATGTCGCGATACGATAAATCACAATCGCGATAGGCTACAATACGATTTTTATCAAAGTCGGAAACGTGATGGTACCCAATTCTCCTCCTTACATGAGGCATCACAACAACGTTTCACCAGTTAACGCCGGTCAACTGCTGTTTGTGTGTGATAAATCCGTTGGAAACTTTCCTCATGTCAGCACGTTGTAGGTGTCGCCTGTGCCAACCTTGTGTCAATGCTCTGAAAAGCTAATCATTTGCGTATCACAGCATCTTCTTCCTGTCGGTTAAATTTCGCGTCTGTAGCACTTCATCTTCGTGGTGTAGCAATTTTAATGGCCAATAGTGTACTATTGGCATAACTGCGCATCATGATGTGGTAAAGACTAATAGGGATTCTGCCCTCCTTCCAGAATTTCAGGCATGCTGTCTTGTGCAGAATCGTCGAAGAGTCGCTAGTCTTCCTAAGAAATAGAATATTATTTTATATTCTACTAACCGACTGAACGCAGAAAGTAGATTTCGAAGTTTACGCAAATGCAACGATTACTTAAAGGACTGTTACCACCATCTTATGTTGGAGTACATTACAAAGAATCGTGCAGAGCTTGCTCCTCCTGAAGAGCCAAGTACTAACATATTTTATCTTCCACATCGTGCAGTTAAGAAGGATAAACTTGGAAAATGACGTGGCGGATCGTTTTTGATGCGTCTTCTCACGTGATCAAAGCACCCTCCCCCATAACACTTTAGAGACGAGACCAAATCTTCTGCCGGAAATACTTTCTGTTCTGATACAGTTCCGAATACTCCCCGAAGCTATTATTAGCGATATTACGCAAGCATCTGTGTAACTTATCTAGCACGAAGACGACAGGGACTTGACTATGGAGTAACTGACATAGGACAAACGAAGTAACGACCGTTTCACTAGACTTCCATTCGGCCTGACATGCTGTCCATTCTTGCTTTCGGCAACGCTGAAAGAACATGCTTCTAGACATGAGACCGCATTTCCCGTCGCCGTATAGGTGCTAGCCAACAATGGATGACTTCGTGTTCAGTGCAGATGGCGACAATGAAGCTATCGCTATGTACTACGAACAGACGGCCCTTATGAAACCATTGATTTTAATTAACGAAGTGGGTCACTACTTTAGATCAGTTACAGGTCATATGGAGAGCCGAAGAACGAGAGATTACAACATCTACTCAAGTTTTAGGCGTAGATTGGATCACAACAACGGACAGCTTTTACATTAAAACGGATGATGTCACAGGAAAATTATCTGATGAACCTGCTACGAAAAGGAAACTATTACAGATTGTAACTAAATTTTACAATCCACTAAGGTTATTCTCTCCTGTGTCAATCATGGCAAAACTATTATTCCAAGAAACCTGGTGTAGGGGAATTGACTGGAATGAATTGCTACCCAACAATCAGACAACATACTGCAATACTTGGGTGTCTAATTTACCTCCATTCTCTTGCATTAGTATCCCACGATGGATATCAACTACCAAAGATTGCGACGTTCAGATACACGTATTTTGTGATGCTTCGGAACGACCGTATGGCGCAGCTCTGTGCATCCGCATAGTTGTACCCGGCAACACAATGGTTCACTTGGTCAGCAGCAAGAACAGACTTGCACCTGTCAACTGTCAAAAGGATGGCACCGCCACGTCTCGAACTTATAGGTGCACTTGTGGGAGCACGATTACTAAAATATTTTTGCAAAGCTACAAGGTACGACGTTACACATACAATGTTGTGGGCGGACGCTGCAGTAACTTTAGGCTGGATACGTAGTAATGGGAATCTATGGAAGACTTTCATCTGCAATAGAGTGACAGAAATTCTACATACACGTCCCTTAGACAATGGAGGCACTGTCCTGGAAATAATAACCCAGCGGATCACCTAACACGAAGCCTTCTTGGACACCAAATCCAATCTGCGCGTGTTTGTTGGGAGGGACTGCCATGGCCTGCACACCCAGAAGAATGTTGGCCATTTGGTATTCCAAACATGTATCATGACCTCTCGAAAGAAAGAAGGAATTTAAAACAAGTGATGGCAGTTGCTATACCTCCCAGTATCATAGACATTTCCAGATTCAATTCCTACTGGCGACTAATTCGCACAACTGGCTGGATCCTTCGCTTCATACGTAAGATTCGTCACAAATAGAAAGTTGCTGAAAGTTGGCAGCAGTCGAGCTCGCTAATGCACGCACTTATTGGACCAAAACAGTCCAACGTCAGTGCTCCATGCCGGAATTCCACGCACTCCAGAACGGTAAACTGGTCCCGCAAACTCTAAAATTGGACACTTTCACCCATTCACTGAAGACGGACTCATTGGTCTGGGCGGTAGACTACAGTCTGTAGACCCCACCAGTGAGGAACAACATCCATTACTTGTAGATGGTACACATCGCTTCACGAGACTCCTGATATTTCAAATATATGTTGATGTTCATCGTTTGGTGTCCGAATTGTGTCATCTAAACTTCTACAATAATTTTGGATACTTAAAGGTCGCCAAACTATTAAAAGAGACCTGCATACGTATTTATTATGCAAGGTCATGAAGACTTCAAGAGGAAAACAAATAGAAGCTCGCCCACCCACAGATCGAATGAGGCCCTCTAAGCCTTTTACTGTCATTGGCATATACTTTGCTGGCCCTCTTTACATCAAGACAGTCATGACCATGGAAAAGGCCTACATAACACTCTCCACTTGCGCAACGACACTTGCAGTAAAAATGGTTCAAATGGCTCTGAGCACGATGGGACTTAACATCTATGGTCATAAGTCCCCTAGAACTTAGAACTACTTAAACCTAACTAACCTAAGGACATCACACAACACCCAGCCATCACGAGGCAGAGAAAATCCCTGACCCCGCCGGGAATCGAACCCGGGAACCGGGGCGTGGGAAGCGAGAACGCTACCGCACGACCACGAGATGCGGGCACTTGCAATACGTTTATAACTCTGCTCCAATAAGAACACCAACACATTTTTATGGCTTTACAGCGATTTGCTAGTTGTCGCGGATTACTTGGATTGCCACGTACCAACTACACCGACAACGCAAAGACCTTTCACGCCGCTGATCAAGAATTCAAGAATTATCGCAGCTATGGATCTCACTATCCATCTCAGAGTCCCATAGTTTCCTCATCAAAAACGGAATCACTTGGGAGTTCATTGCGCCACGGACATCTTGATGGGGAGCATGGCGGGAGAGGATGGTGGGCACCGTCAAGCGATGCTTACGGAAGGTGTTGGGACGATCAAGTCTAACTGCAGAGCAACTCCATACCTTCTTGATCAGCATTGAAGCTGCAGTATACTCAAGACCAATCTCTCCAGGAGACGACGCAGGACCGCTGACGCCAGCACACTTTCTGGTTGGTGAAGGTCTATTAAACGTGCCGCCAGGATGAGAGCCTACCGTCACACACAGTCTGGACAAAGAATTTTAACTACAGCAAAAACTAGCAGACGACTTTTGGAGAAGATGGAAAAAGGAATATCTCATGGAGTTTAGGAACTTGCACGAAGTTATAGGCACATGTGAAAGATGTATTGACTTCGACCTGGTGCTCTGTCTTTGATTCAAGAGGATGGACGACTAAGATACATGTGGAAACAAGGGAAAGTAGAAACAAATGTACAGGGAAGAGACAATAAAATAAGAACGATAATACTGCGAACACCGCAAGGATAGCACATTGCCCGACCGGTTCAGCTGGTCACCACCCTGGAGGTTGACAAGGGTGGGGAGGATGTTTGGAATTTAAGTCGTCGGGACATTTGTATCTCTGATTATTGATACTCTTTCTAAGACATAACATGTTGTAAACTCTTTTTATACATACGTTCTGTGACTTGTAAATAAAGTGGTGTGTTAGTCTGCTAATCGCTGCTTATTACTGTGGTTCACTATACATGGTGATGGTCACACGTACCCCACCATAATAAAGACCTAAGTGTAGACAAAAAATCATCAACATTATCATTTAACGTACTTAAACCATAGGACGTTGTAGAAATTTGTGAGGCAAGGTCACTAACGAAAAATTAGTCACATACCAATGTTGCTCCTTGGCCATTGATACGCCTAGCGCCAGTTGAGACGCGTTGAGAAAATAGCCTAGACAATGGACGTAGAGCAGTTTTACAAATACACTACTGGCCATTAAAATTGCTACACCAAGAAGAAATGCAGATGATAAACGGGTGTTCATTGGACAAATATATTATACTAGAACTGACATGTGATTACATTTCCACGCAATTTGGGTTCATAAATCCAGAGAAATCAGTACCCAGAACAACCTCTGGCCGTAATAACGGCATTGATACTCCTGGGCATTGAGTCAAACAGAGCTTGGATGACGTGTACAAGTACAGCTGACCATGCAGCTTCAACACGATACCACAGTTCATCAAGAGTAGTGACTGGTGTATTTTGACCAACCAGTTGCTCCGCCACCATTGACCAGACGTTTTCAGTTGGTGAGAGATCTGGAAAATGTGCTGGCCAGGGCAGCAGTCGAACATTTCTGTATCCAGAAACGCCCTTACAGGACCTCCAACATGCGGTCGTGCATTATCCTGCTGAAATGTAGGGTTTCGCAGGAATCGAATGAAGGGTAGAGCCACGGGTCGTAACACATCTGAAATGTAGCTTTCACTGTTCAAAGTGCCGTCAATGCGAACAAGAGGTGACCGAGACGTATAACCAATGGCACCCCATACCATCACGCCGGGTGATACGCCAGTATGGCGATGACGAATACACGCTTCCAATGTGCATTCACCGCGATGTCGCCAAACGCGGATGCGACCATCATGATGCTGTAAACAGAACCTGGATTCATCCGAAAAATGACGTTTTGCCATTCGTGCATCCAGGTTCGTACACCGTTGCAGGAGCTCCTGTCTGTGATGCAGCGGTAGGAGTAACCACAGCCAAGGTCTCCGAGCTGATAGTCCATGCTGCTGCAAACGTCGTCGAACTGTTCGTGAAGACGGTTGTTGTCTTGCAAACGTCCCCATCTGTTGACTCAGGGATCGAGACGTGGCTGCACGATCCGTTACAGCCGTGTGGATAAGATGCCTGCC
Source organism: Schistocerca cancellata (assembly GCF_023864275.1). Classification (NCBI taxonomy): domain Eukaryota; kingdom Metazoa; phylum Arthropoda; class Insecta; order Orthoptera; family Acrididae; genus Schistocerca; species Schistocerca cancellata. Next base: position 546,000,590 of record NC_064630.1, on the reverse strand, counting down.
ATCTCGACTGCTAGTGATACTAGAGCGTTGGGATCCAGCACGGCGTTCCGTATTATCCTTCTGAACCCACCGATTCTATATTCTGCTAACAGTCATTGGATCTCGACCAACGCGAGCAGCAGTGTCGCGATACGATAAACCTCAATTGCGATAGGCTACAATCCGATCTTTATCAAAGTCGGAAACGTGATGGTACCCATTTCTTCTTCTTACACGAGGCATCACAACAACGTTTCACCAGGCAACGCCGGTCAACTGCTGTTTGTGTATGATAAATCGGTTAGAAACTTTCCTCATGTCAGCAAGTTGTAGGTGTCGCCACCGGCGCCAACCTTGTGCGAATGCTTTGAAAAGCTAATCATTTGCATATCACAGCATCTTCTTCCTGTCGGTGAAATTTCGCGTCTGTAGCACGTCATCTTCGTGGTGTAGCAATTTTAATGCCCAGTAGTGTATATGCATTAATCAAAAGCTCCTCTTTGAAGAAAAGTTAATCTCTAGAACAGTTACTGTAAGTTCGTGATTAGCACAATTTCGAAATTAGGCTGGAGACTATAATAATGAAACATTCAAAGTTTACTATTCAATAAGAAGTAGAACAAAATAACCAGTGAAGGTCGACGGCCGATACGAGGTTCCTGCTCCTCTGCAGTGCACACGCCAAGTCCTGGTGATGGTCTGGGCAGACACCGGCAGCTCCATCGGTGGCCGATGGCTGGCGAGCGGCACGGTGTCGTACGTAGCGAAGATTCCAAACGAGACTCTGATGGAAGGACTGCAGATGCAGTTGGCGCCTGGCCCAGAACTCGACGGAAGACTGCTTGGCTTGGATCGGCGTTTCGCCTCCATAAATATCGAGGACACGTAGAGATACCAGAGCAACTATTTGTGTCCACATGGCTCGAGGAAGCAATCGAGTCTGCGAGGCTGGTGAGCTTTAGCGGCGACCGCGCTGCCACTTGTTGACCTAGTCAGCGTGTGTGATTGAAATTCTGTCGTCTGATGATGTAACCCCTTCCCCGTTAGGCCACATGCATACCACAGGTGGGAGAGGGATTGCAGATCTGCCGGACGAGGGGCCCGTACGCAACATGCAGTGTCTCCCGAAGTATGCGGCGTGTATTAGGTTGGTGCGGAAGTTTGTTTTTGTCTTGCAGGGTGGTATTTCGGTTGCTACAAGTACATTACAAAGTGTCATTTTTTTATTTGTAGCTCGCTGTTGCTATTTGAGTTTACATATTCTCATTTTGCCATTTGGAGATAGTGAGTGGAGCTGTGGACGCTAGAAAATGGAGTGCCAAGTAGAAAAATCGGAACATTAGGACATATTCTTCTGTTTGAGTTCAATAGAGGGATGACAGGAGGCATAAACATTTGCGCTGTGCATGGGGACAATGCCACTGAAAAGAGCACGGCGATAAAATGGTTTTCTCGTTTTAAAGAGAATCGTTTTGGCATTAGTGACACTCCGCGTTCAAGATCTTCGAGGTGTGTTGAATATGGTTTAAACCCATTAATCTACGATGATCCACGTGAGTGTACTCTAGAACTGGCATGTGTGATGAACTGTGATCATTCCACCACTGTGCTACTTTTGCATGCAGTGGGAAGGTTCAAAAAATGAGTGTATGGGTACGGCATGCTCCAAGCCAAAATTACAAAATTCAGCGGACGGCCATATGTACATCTCTGCTTGTTCGTCATCAATTGGCTCGCGAACAACACCACCATTCCCGACATGTATCGTTACGATGACTAAAAATGGTGTCTTTGTACTAACATATCTCCCCCCCCCCCCAACCTGAACTACGATTCCAAGGATATCTAACACGGCCCATGGCCTATGTCTTGAGCAGGAAATGCAACAGTTTCAAAATGTGTAGGCATGTGGATGCTTGGATCCACCTCCCTCCCACCCTTCTAACCCTCTCCTCCACCGCTCTTCCGCCAGGCGAGATATGTGTTCCTTGGGCCCTGATATAGCCAATTTCCGGCAGTTTAGGGCGGCAGTTGAGTGGTCATGCGATTTCTCTCCAACACTTTCGTTGTCTAGTGGAGACCGTTCTGCGTGCATCGTTGACTGTTCTTGGCGAAAATACGAGGGACGTTCAATAAGTAATATTTTCTGAAAGCAAGTTGGTTTTCCTCAGAATTCCAATACACTATATTATTCCCCACACTCGTAGCTACAAAAACCTATTTTTCAACATAATCTCCGTTCAATGCGCCGGCCTTACGCCACCTTACCGGAAGGGCCTGTATGCCGGCATGGCTCAACTCTACTGGCTGATGTCGGAGGCAACGTGTTACTAAACGCGACCGCTACGGCCGCAGGTTCGAATCCTGCCTCGGGCGTGGATGTGTGTGGTGTCCTTATGTTAGTTGTTAGGTTTAGGTAGTTCTAAGTTCTAGGGGACCGATGACCTCAGATGTTAAGTCCCATAGAGCTCAGAACCATTTGAACCAACGTCTTACTCCATCAATAACCGCCCCATCATCCACGTACTGCTTCCCGCGGAGTGCATCCTTCACTGGGCCAAACATATGGAAGACCATAGATGTGAGATCCGGCCTGTAGAGTGGATGAGGAAGAACAGTCCAATGAAGTTTTGTGAGCTCCTCTCGGATGAGCAGACTTGTGTGTGGCCTTGCGTTCTCCTGGAGAAGAAGAAGTTCGTTTTGCATTTTCGTGGGGACGAACACGCTAAAGTTGTTTCTTCAATTTCACAGTTGTATGTTAACGCCCTTCAGGCTGGGATTCGGGTAGGTTTGAGCGACCTTGTTGCGATGATGACAGACGCCTCGGTCAACGGCTTTTCGTGGTTGTATTTACCGCCAGGTGTCTATGGGAATTCTACAAGTGCCTACGAGTATCTGCGATGCTTTGTTTTTCCGCAAATGTAGTTCAATGGAAGATTTCTGAATGGAATGCACCTCCGTTACAGACGCCATTTTGTGAGTTACGTACAGCGCCGCCACTTATCGGAACTTCATGAGAGTATAGAGGCTGATGCAGGCTTATTTGACGATGTCCAGCAACAAAATCCGCACTTTTTTTCAACCGAAATTGGCCGATAAGAAAAACGTATTGCATTACTTATTGAACGCCCCTCTTACAGATGTTACTAACCTCACCGAACAAAATGTCAGTCATCCTCGTAAAAGAGAACAATGGTCGCTTTAGAGCTCTGTGGATGGTGCAGAACTGGTACTTGACCGTCATGTGACCTTCCAACCCGACGTAAGTTGTGGCAATGAAGTGATGTGTGTGTGTGTGTTTGTGTGTGTGTGTGTGTGTGTGTGTCTGTGTGAGTGTGTGTGTGTGTGTGTGTGTGTGTGTGTGTGTGTGTGTGTGTGTGTGTTTGTCTGTCTGTGTGTGCCTGTGTGTGTCTGTGTGAGTCAGTGTGTGTTTGTGTGCGTGTGTGTCTGCGTGCAATCTGTTGTATGGATCAGTGCAGGGGGAACGGTCAATATGGAGAAGTGACACTTTAGCAGAAAGGAGCTACGTGTTGGAATGTACAGATTTGTCGGCATTTCAACGCCAACTGCCTAATGTGCCTACAAGGAATGGTGTCACACTTACAGTCATGTAACAAATGCGTAAAGCAGTGGTCATTAAACTGATAATCGGCGGGTCCACAGACGAATGTAACGCCTTGCCAGTGACCATCAGTTTCTAACTTTATGTATTGTGTGAGCATAAAACATGTTCCATAACTTTGTTCTTGGACGTGTCGGGCACGGAAGCACCTGTTCCGTCTTCACTTCTCACTGCCGCTTTGTTCTGGGTGTTCCTACGTCTCTTCTTCCTCTTGCCTGGTACTCCTTCTTTGTAGGCGATGTTTCCTTGATGTTCTATTGTCTTGTCTTTTGAATTGATTTTATAAATATCTAGTTGCTTCCTAATGCCTTGATTTATAATACCTTAGTAACACCTCAAACTTACATGAGAAATTTCATTTTTACTCCTTGTGGTTCACTTCTATCACGTTTTTAGTGACCCATGACTCACTTCAGTACAGCAATACCGGTGTAGCCACAATTTAAAAAAAATTAGTTTTACTTCCATCTGTATTTTAAATTTTTTTTAAATTCGCTTATTGACTGATATTTGTTAATCTTTTTTCTACAGAGTGTTTCCGTGACGATGTTACAAACTTTCAGGAATGATGGAGAAGGGAAATTGTACGAACTTGAGGTAAGCGATCACGGTCCAGAAAACGAGCGAGTCGAAAGTTACAAGCGAATATTGTTCTGATACCTCTGTTAGTGAACCTGTGGACCTCTTCTTTGCATATTTTGAGAGGAGGTAGTATGGACTACAGCAAGAAAAATTTGTCTTGTAAACGTGGGCTCTGAATTACTTTTGTTAGGAGTTATGAGCATTTGTTCAGTAGAAGACATGTGTTTCATAGTATCAATCATGAACAAGTGCCCATAGCCCTTAAGGTATGGATTTTGAAGCACGTGTTTAATGGTAATTTTATTGCTGTTTTGGTCGATATTGTCGCCCCTCAAAATGTAGAAAGCAAAGACCTTGCAGTAGAAGACGTCCAGTGTCAGGAGTATCAGAACGATTTTGACTTACGTGACACTGTACATTACCCCTTTAAACCTTCCGTTAAAGCCAGTAACATCATCACGGAATTATCCTGTATATCATTGTTAATATCACACACTAAATAATTTGAGCTGGATACCTGCTCAAGTGGGGTACTATCTTTTTTCTATTTTTGATTATTTGGATATTCCGGATGGATTGTGGGTTGTTTTCGGGGAGGAGACCAAATTGCGAGGTCATAGGTCTCATCGGATTAAGGAAGGATGGGTAAGGAATTCGGCTGTGCCCTTTTCAGAGGAACCATCCCGCCCTTTGTCTCAAACGATTTAGGGAAATCACGGAAAACCTAAATCAGGATGCCTGGACGCGGGATTGAACCGTCGTCCTCCCGAATGCGAGTCCAGTGTGCTAGCCACTGCGCCACCTCGCTCGGTATTCCGCATGATGAGCCGTGATTTCAGTTTTGTTTATTGAAGTATAAAAGTATTATTCTCTTTTTCCTAATTGTAGTTTATAAATTCGTTTTTGTAGTTCAGCTTCACTTTCTTCCAAAATTGTTACATTAGCTACAATATTGGCCATTAAAATTGCTACACCAAGAAGAAATGCAGATGATAAACGGGAATTCATGGGACAAATATACTAGACTAGAACTGACATGTGATTACATTTTCACGCAATTTGGGTGTATAGATCCTGAGAAATCAGTAACAAGGACAACCACCTTGGGCCGTAATAACGGCCTTGATACGCCTGGGCATTGAGTCAAACAGAGCTTGGATGGCGTGTTAAGGTACAGCTACCCATGCAGCTTCAACACGATACCACAGTTCATCAAGAGTAGTGACTGGCGTATTGTGACGAGCCAGTTGCTCGGCCACCATTGACCAGACGTTTTCAATTGGTGAGAGACCTGGAGAATGTGCTGGCCAAGGCAGAAGTCGAACATTTTCTGTATCCAGAAAGGCCAGTACAGGACCTGAAACATGCGGTCGTGCATTATCCTGCTGAAATGTAGGGTTTCGCAGGGATCGTATGGAGGGTAGAGCCACGGATCGTAACACATCTGAAATGTAACGTGCACTGTTCAAAGTGCCATCGATGCGAACAAGAGGTGACCGAGACGTGTAACCAATGGCACCCCATGCCATCACGCCGGTTGATACGCCAGTATGGAGATGACGAATACACGCTTCCAATGTGCGTTCATCGCCATGTCGCCAAACACGGATGCGAACATCATGATACTATAAGCAGAACTTGGATTCGTCCGAAAAAATAACGTTTTACCATTCGCGCATCCAGGTTCGTGCACCATCGCAGGCGCTCCTGTCTGTGATGCAGCAGCAAGGGTAACCATGGTCTCCGAGCTGATAGTCCATGCTGCTGCAAATGTCGTCGAACTGTTCGTGCAGATGGTTGTTGTCTTTCAAACGTCCCCATCTGTTGACTCAGGGATCGAGACGTGGCTGCACGACCCGTTACAGCCGTGTGGATAAGATGCCTGTCATCTCGACTGCTAGTGATACGAGGCCGTTGGGATGCAGCATGGCGTTCCTTATTACCCTCCTGAACCCACCGATTCCATATGCTGCTAACAGTCATTGGATCTCGACCAACAGTCATTGGATCTCGATACACCGCAATCGCGCTAGGCTACAATCCGATCTTTATCAAAGTCGGAAACGTGATGGTACGCATATCTCCTCCTTACACGAGGCATCACGACAACGTTTCACCAGGCAACGCCTGTCAACTGCTGTTTGTGTATGAGAAATCGGTTAGAAACTTTCCTCATGTCAGCACGTTGTAGGTGTCACCACAGGCGCCAATCTTGTGTGAAGCTAATCATTTGCATATCACAGCATATTCTTCCTGTCGGTTAAATTTCGCGTCTGTAGCACGTCATCTTGGTGGTGTAGCAATTTTAACGGCCAGTAGTGTATTTTTTTCCATTAATCTGTAGCTCCTGATTTACTTTCTGTCTCCAGTTCTTTATCATGCCACGTAATGTGTAGGCCTACACTTACACTGGCTATATGGCACGATACTGCCGACCTCAATGCAACAGAAAATATCTGGGTCTATTTAGAAGAGTGGGTGATGGGTAGCAATCTACATCACAGAAATTTTGTAGCTCTAGGGATCTAATCACGAAAAATGGCTTCAGCTAGTATGGCATAGTTATGGCTCTTTTACTGGCTGAAATGATTCCATTTTCAAGATTAGGAGCGGTTGCGTATTATTAACGTGATGTATTTTGGAAGGGGGCATCGGTGTTTTGTTTTTGTGTGGTGAGATTGCTCCTGCGTGCATTAGAGAGTACGTGTGCCACTGTGGGACACGGCAGTCGAATATCGCTGTACTTGTTGGCTGCGCACAGGCCCGTGGAGCTCCGGCTGCGACCGAATACAGTGCTGGCGCCGCCGTGGCTGCGCGTGTTGAGGCGCGACCGCCCGGGCGCGGCGCCCCAGCAGCTGGAGGGCGGTCCGCCGCCGCCCTGCCACTACCTGCACGCCGACAGCGCCGCCGTCGCAGCCGTCTCCCTCTGCCACAGCAGGGCCGTGGTGAGTCGTTATGCCAGCAGCCTGTCACGCACGACGAAAGTCACGTGTCCTCAGATATACACCAAAGCGCCAAAGAAACTGGTATGTTCTTGTTGTGATCTTCAGTCCAGAGACTGGTTTGATGCAGCTCTCCATGCTACTGTATCCTGTGCAAGCTTCTTCATCTCCCAATGCTTACTGCAACCTACATCCTTCTGAATCTGTTTAGTGTATTCGTCTCTTGGTCTCCCTCTACGATTTTTACCCTCCACGTTGCCCTCCAATACTAAATTGGTGATCCCTTGATGCCTCAGAACATGGCCTACCAACCGATCCCTTCTTCTAGTCACGTTGTGCCACAAACTCCTCTTCTCCCCAATTCTGTTCAATACCTCTTCATTAGTTACGTGATCTATCAATCTAATCTTCAGCATTCTACTTTAGCACGACATTTCGAAAGCTTCTATTCTCTTCTTGTCCAAACTATTTATCATCCATGTTTCACTTCCATACATGGCTACACTCCATACAAATACTTTCAGAAACGACTTCCTGACACAAATCTATACTCCATGTTAAAAAATTTCTCTTCTGCAGAAACGCTTTCTTTAACCATTGCTAGTCTTCATTTTATATCCTCCCTACTTCGACCATCATCAGTTATTTTGCTCCCCAAATAGCAAAACTCCTTTAGTACTTTAAGTGTCTCATTTCCTAATCTAATTCCCTCAGCATCACCCGACTTCATTCGACTACAATCCATTATTCTCGTTTTGCTTTTGTTGATGTTCATCTTATATCCTCCTTTCAAGACACTATCCATTCCGTTCAACTACTCTTCAAAGTCCTTTGCTGTCTCTGACAGAATTACAATGTCATCGGCGAACCTCAAAGTTTTAATTTCTTCTCCATAGATTTTAATTCCTACTCCGAATTTTTCTTTTGTTTCCTTTAGTGCTTGCTCAGTATACAGACTGAATAACATCGGGGACAGGCTACAACCCTGTCTCACTCCCTTCCCAACCACTGCTTCCCTTTCATGGCCCTCGACTCTTATAACTGCCATCTGGTTTCTGTACAAATTGTAAGCGGCCTTTCACTCCCTGTATTTTACCCGTGCGACCTTCAGAATTTGGTATAGGCATGCATATTCAAATACAGAGATATGTAAACAGGCAGAATGCGGTGCTGCTGTCGGCAACGCCTACATAAGACAACAAATGTCTGGCGCAGTTTTTAGATCGGTTACAGCTGCTACAATGGCAGGTTATCGAGATTTAAATGAGTTTGAACGCGGAACTACGAAGTCGGTGCATGAACGATGGGACACAGCATCTACGAAGTAGCGATGAAGCGGGGATTTTCCCGTATGACCATTTCACGAGTGTACCGTGAATATCAGGGATCCGGTATAACATCATATCTCCGACATCGCTGCGGCCAGAGAAAGAACCTGCAGGAACGGGGCTAACGACGACTGAAGAGAATCATTTAACGTGACAGAAGTGCAACCCTTTTGCAAATTGCTGCAGATTTCAGTGCTGGGTCATCAGCGTGCGAACCATTCAACGAAGTATCTTCGACATTAACTTTCTCAGCCGAAGGCCCACTCGTGTACCCTTGATGACTGCACGACACCGTCTGGGCCCGGCAACACCGACATTAGACTGCTGATGACTGGAAACATGTTGCCTGGTCGGAAGAGTCTCTTTTCTGATTGTATTGAGATGGTTGTGTACGGGTATGGAGACAACCTCCTTTGCATGTCAGCAGGGGACTGTCCATACTGGTGGAGGCTCTGTGATGGTGTGGGGCGCGTGCAGTTGGCGTGATATGGTGATGTGGGACCCCTGTTACGTCTAGATACGACTCTTGGCAGATGACACGTACGTAAGCATCCTGTCTAATCACCTGCATCCATTCATATCCATTGTGCGTTCCGGCGGACTTGGGCAGTTCCAGTAGGACAATGCGACACTCCACAAGTCCAGAATTACTACAGAGGGGCTCCAAGAACACTCTTCTGAGTTTAAAAACTTCCGCTGGCCACCAAACTCCCCAGACATGGACGTTATTGAGCGTATCTGGGATGCCTTATAACGTGCTGTTCAGAAGAGATCTCCACTCCCTCGTACACTTATCGATTTATGGAGAGTCCTGCTGGATTCTTGGTGTAAATTCCCTCCAGCACTACTTCAGACATTAGTCGAGTCCATGCCACGTCGAATTGCCGCAGTTCTGCATGTTTGCGGGGCCCCTACACGATATTAGGCAGGTATACCAGTTTCTTTGGCTCTTCAGTGTAGTTCTGTTTCCCACCTTGGCATTTATACAGCATGGTACAGTATGAACTTCTAAAATTTTGGGAGATTGTAGAGGATGAAATTCGGAACATTTTGCAATAAACTGGAAACGTAAAATAAAGTTTCCACATCTACGGCAGGTTTTTGACCTCCTACCACTTGGGCAGCTAACCTTTCATTCACTGACGTTATGTTGTTACTGAAGAGGTCAAGGCTGCAAACACACAACCACAGTAATCTACCTGAGTTTGTGAACAGGGAGTCGTTTACTATTGCTTGTCGTCCTTCAGTTCACTCCTTCCACACATTGGCGCTGTGCTATAAACACACGGCTCATCAACCTGAGTCAGAGTGCAGTTGTCCATTTATTGTGCTTCACATACTTAAGTTCTGACTTCATGGATGTTACTTAGTCATCTGGAGAACTTAATGATATGCATCTGTGTTATCGAGAAAATCGCGGGCATGCTAGTGCAGTTCGTCAGCTGTGTGCAGTAAAGTACCGAAAGAGATCATTCCTAGCATTCCTTATTTACCAAATATGATTGTCAACTGAAGGTGCTTGGTACGTCCAGGGATGAATGTCAAAGAATAAGTGGTTGCCGACACAGAGAGCAATATAATTAGAAGCATACACAATACGTGTGTAACGTCATTTACTTAACTTTGTGGCACACAGAGGGCCCGTGCTACGACGTGCTGTGTTTGACCAGCCTCCAGTCGCCCTAGTATTCTACCCCTCATAACGTCATCAGTATGTGTTCTTTGAGCCATTTTCAACACACAGTCACCATTGGAACGTCTGAAAACGTCTGCACACTTACTCGTTACACCGTACTCTGACATGCACCAACACACCTCTGCGTATGTGGACTGCTGCCAGCGCCACCGTGCGACGACCGCAGGTCAAATGCACCGCATAGTCATACCCCGAGATGATTTAAATCCGCAAACCGCCCACCAGAGCGTTGTTTTACCATGTATCAGCATTATCCTTAATTTATGAGCGTGAGAGTAGTTTGCCTCTGTTATTGTGCTGGTTTATGACGAACGTGTAACGGACTAGAGACGATATCGTGCAAAATTCTGTCCAACTGGCGCGTTATATTCGTAAAAATCGCAAGCTGGATGGAGGGTCGTGCCCATAATGCTTCTAACGTTCTCAATTGCGGAGAGATCCGGCTACCTTGCTGGCCAATGTACGGTTTGAGAAGCAGGAAGACAAGCGGTAGAAACTCTCGCCGTGTACGGGCGGGCATTATCCTTGCTGATATGTAAGCCCAGGATCACTTACCATGAAGTGTAACAAAATGGAGCGTAGAACATCGTCGACGTACCGCTCTGCTGTAAGTGACAACCAAAGAGGTCCTACTATCAAATGAAATTGCATCCCAGACCATCACTCCTGGTTGTCGGACCGTATGGCGGCGACAGTCTGGTTGGTATACCATCTCTGTCTGGGGCGTCTCCAGACACCTCTTCGCTGGTCATCGGGGCTCAATTCAAAGCGGGATTCAGCACTGAAGACAATTCTACTCCAGTGAATGAGATTCCAGGCCGTAGACGTGCCTGGTGACGCCCCTGAGTACGGTGGGATACGAACCTGACTACCGCCCGCCATATAGCTCGACAACCACGAGCGATGGTTTTGGGTGCATTTTATGTTCATAATACGATCTCTTTGGTTGTCATCCTCGGCTCCCTTACAGCACAGCGGTACGTCACGGTATTCTAGCCCCGTTTTGTTAGCCTTCATAGCAAGCGATCCTGGTCTTACACATCAGAACACAGCGAGAGTTTCTACTGTTTATCTTCGTGCTCATCCAACCATACATTGGACAGCAAGGTCGCCCAACCTCTCCCCAGATGAGAACATTGTGAGCATTATGGGCTGGACCCTCCAACCAGCTTGGGATTTAGACCACCTGATGCGCCTATTTTTACAGAATTTGGTACGATGTTCCTCAGGAGGACATACAACAACTCTATCAATCAATGCCACCCAAATAACTGCTTAAATAAGGGCCAGAGGTGAACGAACAAGTTGTTGACTTGCTCACCTTGTGAAACTCTTTCTCTTGAATAAATCGTACATATTTATTAAATTTTAATTATTTATTTGTCTGTACATGTATATCATATTTACGGACATGTTCCGATAATTCCTTCGTACTGCATCGTTTTCTTTTTTTTTTTTAGAGAATATAATTGTGAGGCATGATATCCCTGGGACATACGGTACGTCTCTGGATAGCTGTTTACTGTAAACTGGCAGTGACGAATCAACCTGAGTAGAGTAACATTCTGTGCGTTGTGTTAAGAGTTTTTAGCTAAGTACATCCTCCACTAGGGCCGTAAAGTTACCTTAAAGCTTTTATTACTATGGGATGTTGCCCTCACTCGTGTTTCTTACGACAGTTGTTACCCACAAAAATTACATTTGTACATTTGTATAAACCCACGAGGAAGGACTACGGCTATATAACTATACTGCAATAAATTTGTAGCTGTTGCACCCAAAACGAAAAGAAAAACTTATTCATATATCTTGCACGTGTTGACTTACTCGTATACTGACTGTGTAACATGTGACAGAGACAGCTATGAGAGACAAACAGAAAAGATAAGGAACTACGCATCACCGGAGACTAAAAAGGGAAACTAGTGCTACGTAACTCAGGACCACATGCTCAGTAGGCACACGATTCACAAAGAGTGCGTATCCCCCTTAGGGTGCCAATGAAACACGGAGCCACACGAGAAGAATCAACTTGCTGTGGACTTGGTTCTCCTCAGGGTTTCTTGCATGATATTCTGGGACGAATACCCACGTAGAGTGGAAAGTATGCCTACCGATGGTATGTCGATGACGGTGTTGCTATAGCTGAAGCAGTTGCGGACTGCAGTGTCGTTTGTGTGTGTCTGGTCGCAGCAAGGCTTCGTGGTGCTGGACAACGACACGCTGGAGATCACGCCGCTGAGCGAGAGGCTGCACGCGCTGCTGCGGCAGGCCGTCTCCGCAGACGAAGCCTCAGCAGGCGTGGGCGAGGGCGCAGCCGCCCCCGCCGGCGTGCCGCACATCGTACGCCGCGCGCCCTTCATCGCACCTTCCTTCGCCGGAGACGCGCGTAAGTGCTGTGTTCTGTTCACTCTTCTCAAGCACTCGTGTAGCTCCACACAATGTCGGAAGTGGTACTAAACACTATATAACAACGCACAAAAGAGTAAAAAACTGTCAAAACAGTAGGTAGGGTCCTTCATTATACAGGATGTATCCTGTTCAGAAAGTGTCATTTATTTCTACAGGAGTTAGTATTCGTCAGAACCAGAAGAAAAGTTCCCACAATTATAGTTTCCGGAAAGCAATACCTGTTAAGGCATGGGACAATCTGTCCTCTACATCTACATCTACATCGATACTCCGCAAGCCATCGCACAACACGTGGGGGAGGTTACCTTGTACCACTACTAGTCATTTACTTTCCTGTTACACTCGCAAATCGAGCGAGGGAAAAACGAGTGTCCATATGCCTCCGTATGAGACCTAATTTCTCGTATTTTATCTTCGTGGTCCTTACGCGCAATGTATCTTGGCGGCAGCAGAATCGTTCGGCAGTCAGCTTCAAACGCCGGTTCTCTAAATTTTCCCAAGAGCGTTTCTAGAAAAAACGTCGTATTTCCTCCAGGAATTTCCATTTGAGTTCCTCAAGCATCTCCGTAACACTTCCATGTTGTTCGAACATACCGGTAACAAATATAGGAGTCCGCCTCTGAACTGCTTCGATGTCTTTCTTCAGTCCGAACTGGAACGGATACCAAAAGTTCAAACATTACTCAAGAATAGGTCGCACCAGCATCCTGTATGCGGTCTCCTTTACAGGTGAACCACTCTTTCTTAAAATTCTCCCAAAAAACTGAAGTCGACCATTCGCCTTCCATACCACAATTCCATCTCATGTCGCTTTGCAATGTTACTCCCAGATATTTAAACGACGTGACTGTATCGAACTGTACACTTGTAACAGTGTGTCCGCACATTACAGGTTTGATCTTCTTACTCATCCGCTGCCATTCATCACACCAACTGGAAATTTTGTCTAACTCGTCATGTATCTTCCTACAGTCACTCAACTTCGACACCTTACCGTACATCACGGCATCATCAGCAAACAACAGCAGATTGTTGCCCACCCCGACCGCAACGTCATCCATGTGTATAGAGAACAAAAGCAGTCCTATCACACTTCACTGGAGCACTGCTGTCGATCCCTTGTCTCTGATGAACCGTCGCCGTCGTTGACAACATACTGGGCTCTACTACTAAGGGAGTCCTCGAGCCACTGACATATCTGTGAACTTATTCCATGTGCTTGTACTTTCGTTAGTAGCCTGCTATGGGGAAGCGTGTCAAATGGTTTCCAGAAATCTAGAAATATGGAATCTGTCTGTTGCCCTTCATCTATAGTTCGCAGCATATTACGTGAGAAAAGAGCAAGCTGAGTTTCGCGCGAGCGATATTTCCTGAAACCAAGTTCATACGTATACATAAACCTCTCGTTCGCAAGAAAATTTGTTATATTCCAACTGAGAATATGTCCAAAGATTCTGCAGCAAACAGACGTTAGGGATATTGGTCTGCAATTATGCGCGTCCGTTCTTTCACCCTTCTTGTATATTGTAGTCACCTGCTCGTTTTTCCAGTCGCTTGGCACTTTCTGCTGGCGGAAAGATGAACTATAAACACAAGTAGGTAAGGGGCCAATGCCGTACGGTACTCTCATTCCCATCTATCTGTTATCTGTCCTTGAGCCCTTCTTCGCGTATATCACACACTCTTTCCAATACACCTGCGCCATACTGATTGCGTCATGGGTTTTTGGTCTCACGCAGCTGTAACGTCTGCTTGTCGATGGGTCCGACGTACACTAATGTCTTTAAATGTCCCCATAGCTAGACATCCAATGTGCGGAGGTCTAGAGAACGGGGAGGCCATACTACTGGATCCCCTCGACCTATCCACCACTCACAAAACGTTGCAGTGAGGCATTGTTGCACCATCAGTAGAAAATTGTGTGGTGTCCCGTCGTGAATAGACCACAGCCGTTGTCTTTTTGCTACGGTAACGGTAGCCTACAGCACTGGTAATTCAGTGCGCAGAAATCGATTATTCACCTTCACAGCACCTGTTAACCTGTTCGATAAAGTGAACGACGCTACGAGTCTGTCGCCGACAATTCCTGCCTACACAGTGATCGTCATGTCTCAAGATTGCTCGAGGATTTTCGTCAACTCACAAGTGCTTTTCGTGGTAACTGACTATCCCATCTCGTGTGAACCCCGCCTCAACTGAAATTACATGCAGGCTGTGAACTTCGGATGTTCAAATGGTTCAAATGGCTCTGAGCACTATGGGACTTAACTTCTGAGGTCATTAGTGCCCTAGAACTTAGAACTACTTAAACCTAACTAACCTAAGGACATCACACACGTCCATGCCCGAGGCAGGATTCGAACCTGCGACCATAGCGGTCACGCGGTTCCAGACTGTAGCGCCCAGAACCGCTCTGCCACCCCGGCCGGCTTCGGATGTTCATCGGCCCATTTCTTAACAGGTATTGGTTTGTAGACAAGCGTAACCTCATCAAAAGTATCCGTACACCTTTTAGTGGACATTAGTATAGGGTATGTCCATCTTTCGCCTTTATGACGGCTTGAACTCTGATGGACACACTTTCACTGAGGTGTCTCAATGACTGTGGAGGAATGACAGCCCTTTCTTCCTCAAGAATCGAAACCAGAGAAGGTAGTGAGTTGGACGCTGGGGTCTGTAGACAAGTCGACGTTCTGCCATTTGCTAAAGGTTGGGGTCGGGACTCTGGGCAGGCCAGTCCATTTTAGGAATATTACTAACCACTAACCATTTCCCCGTAGATCCTGCTGTATGACAGGGTGCATTGTCATACTGATACATTCATCATCGCCGGACGCGGTGGCCGAGCGCTTCTAGGCACTTCAGTCCGGAACCACGCCACTGCTACGGTCGCAGGTTCGAATCCTGCCTCGGTCATGGATGTGTGTGATGACCTTGGGTTAGTTAGGTTTAAGTAGTTCTAAGTTCTAGGGGACTGGTGACCTCAGATGATAAGTCCCATAGTGCTCAGAGCCATTTGAACCATCTGAACCATTCATCTTCTCCGAACTGTACCTCTACTGTGCGCGGTACACAATGTTCTAGAATACGTTCATCACCTTCCTCACTTAGCGTTTTCGTAAGCACTGTAAGGGAAGCACATCTTAACCACGAATAACGCCCTCGTACCATAACTCTATGTCCTCTGTAGTTCACTGTTGGCACAACATATGATGGCAGCTAACGTTCTACATGTATTCGCCTAACTCTGATCCTTCCGTAAGATTACCACAGGGTATAGCGTGATTCATCACACAAAATCACTCGTTTCCAGTAATCCGCTATTCCGTGGAACGCTCTTTACGCTACCTCAAGCCTCGCTTAGCATCGTCTACAGAAGTGTGTCACTTACGAGGAGCTGCTCGACTATTGCCCCCCATTCTTTTTAACTTTCTTCGCTCAGACTTTATGCTAGACAGACTGCTGGTAGCACTTTAGATCTCACGACTGATTCGGACCCTGATCTCGTGCGACTTCGCACAAGCACCCTCCCCAAATGTGTTTGTTCCTTCGTATTTCTACTTCACAGTGTCCCTGAGGGATTTGTTACTAGTGTGCCGCCCAGTGACTACTCCAGCTGCGAAGTCAGTGATGTCTCCTGGCTGACACGTTCTATTGTTACTGCTTCTCTACTGACAACACGCTCTTCTCAGCCTCCCTTTTATAGTGGCGGGGTCGCCTCTCGCGTCATCTTGTGGTCGTTTCCACATTACATAGGGTTTCCTGGATACTTTTGATCAGATAGTACATCATTATAGGAAATTATTTCTACTTTTGACCAGTACTACCTCCTGTAAGAATACGTGATCCTTTTTCAAACACAGTGAATAAACAAAATATCGCAAAATAGCTGTAATGCTGATGCATAACAATGGAAACGGACTGCCTTATTTTTCTATGTAGTTCCCGTCTTTAAAATTACAGTTTCTCCGTCGACTTACTTCCTGGAAGACAGAATTTGGCTTCCCCAGTATTCAACTGCGCATATACTCCTCGACTGCAGTGTTATCCTCAGGACATTCCCCTCCTACGGCCTTTTTTAGTGAACCAAAAAAGCGGTTGTCACAAGGATGTCACTGTAGCCCGTTCAGTTTTTCGGGCGCTGGAGCTGCTTTATGCAACCGCGTGTTGTCGACATTACAGATCAGTTGCCTTTGGCGTTAAGCAATGTCAGTATGAAACAGATGCTTTCAATAGGAGGCTGCACTCGCCGTCCTTCGCCAATACGGGTAATTAACAAGCAATACGCCTCTTTAGCCCCAAATACCGTTTTCCAAAACTCTAACGAGTCCACATCGCTGCCCTCTCTCCAGCTTTCCGCAACTTTATATTCGTCTTCTTGGTATGTCGTGTACGGTGATGTATCCATGGTTCGTCACAGGCCACGACACGGTCCAGAAAAGTCTCTCCTTCAAAGTACTTTAGAGGTCGTTGACACATGTTTTCCCGCACTTTC
Source organism: Schistocerca cancellata (assembly GCF_023864275.1). Taxonomy (NCBI): domain Eukaryota; kingdom Metazoa; phylum Arthropoda; class Insecta; order Orthoptera; family Acrididae; genus Schistocerca; species Schistocerca cancellata. The sequence goes on along the minus strand of NC_064630.1, from coordinate 545,983,534 downwards.
TTTTGTGCCTTGCTGAGAAGACGTGGAACCCAGCCTCCCAAAATTTTTCCAGGTCCAAGTGTGTCTGATACCTACGATGCAGTCTCGACAACAGTAACGTGTCGATTGTCTTCCACAAGTTCACGCACCGATTGAATATTGTCTTCATTGACGCTTGTCGCAGGACACTGTAAATTCTTCTCTTCACTAATAGGCTACCTGAATATATTTACCGTGGTCACGTGAGTCTAATAGCAGTAGGAAAATTTTAAGGGAATAGTTTCCGAAATGAGCATCTGATTAGTGAGGAAAAGTGCACAACAAATTATTTTATAGATAGTTGTATACCCTCTGCTTACTAGAATTTGGAACGATGTATGTAGAACAGAGCAGTCATGCACGGTTAAGACGAAACGAAGAAAAGAGTTGCCACGAAAAATAAAATGAATTAATTTGTAATGTTACGCGATCGCCAGTTCATTTGAACAATGTATGTTCGTTACCTAATCGATAATTACAACAGCAATCATTACATATTTGTTTAAGTGATTACGTACATATAACCAACACAACACGGTACAAATAACAGCATAAAATGTTAGTAATAGTTCGTTATTAAAATCAGAAATAATAGTGTGGAATAAGAAGTAAATGATTGACTAAAGTCCGCAGCTCGTGGTCGTGCGGTAGCGTTCTCGCTTCCCGCGCCCGGGTTCCCGGGTTCGATTCCCGGCGGGGTCAGGTGTTTTCTCTGCCTCGTGATGACTGGGTGTTGTGTGCTATCCTTAGGTTAGTTAGGTTTAAGTAGTTCTAAGTTCTAGGGGACTGATGACCATAGATGTTAAGTCCCATAGTGCTTAGAGCCATTTGAACCATTTTTTGATCGACTAAAGTAAATAATTGACTGGAGATAACCTATTATAGCAAAAATTGCGTTGCCTTACAGTAAAGTTTACTTACATGTACCTACCTCATGAAATTTGCAAATGAAGCTTTCTGAAATTTTTTATTTTAAATAATTAATAAGGTAGCTGAGTGAGTAAATAAGAAATAACGTGCTGCACAATTTCAGTGTCGGAATGCGAATTAGTAAGCCATCACAAAACAACAATCTGATAAGCAGCATGGAATGAAAATTTGCAAAAGTTATGTAGCTTTAACTTATATTCTAATTTGCCAGACTTATTTCAATTAAATTTAACTTGCAGTTAAATCACAATACCGAACATTGGCCCTGATTATCATAGAACAGAATGACTGACTTGTTGAGGTGTCGTTACCTCTCAGTTTCAATCACATTTTAACAAGAAAACTGTTGTGAGGCATATCAGAGAAGAAATGAGAAGTCTTGATATAAAATTAAATGCTGGTCTGATATTAATGTTTTTGTTTTTATCGTTTCAGTTCCGCTTGTGGCTGACAGAGAGGCACTTGTCAACGAAGTATCTGACATTTTTGTGAGTATTTCTCTACTACGTTAACGAAATTTAGTGGTATTATCTAAACGTTTGTTTTTCGTCACAAGTCGGGTCAGAGAAACGGAAACAGGTAGCTGTCGTACCACACTGGATTGCTGGTCTGTATATGGAACGCAACAAAAAAATGTTAGCCTTAGGCCACGGAATTTAGAGAAACAATATAGCAAATGAAATGTACCTATTAGAGCCCAGATTATAAGTAATATGAAATTAAGAATTAGGTACATAAACATTTAACCAAAGTTGGTGAAATATGTAAATAACTATGTAAAGTAGAAATTACATGTAAAATCCAAAATTTAATTTTTTTTGCTAGAAAATATAAATTCACATGTAGGCTAGTCAAACATCTATGTTAATTCTTAATCAGTTCACTTCTGCTACAAGGTACTGAATTACAAATGTCTCCTATTCAAGCATTTAAGTCACACTGGAACGGGATGCACAATTAATTATAATACACTTTCCCAAATGTTCTGTTGCCACGCACAGCTTTCTGTCTGACAATAAGTTTTTTATAAACGAAGAAAGCTCGCTCAGTTTTGCAAGAAATCAACGGTGATTATTTATACAGTGGAACTATCTAGGAACAACACCCTCAGGGGGTCGACAATTGCACAGTTAAATAAGCGAGACACAACAACAAGATCTGAGTGTCCGGTGTTCTTATGCAACACAGATTGCAGTTTATTGGGAACTACATCAACCATTTCACCTGGTACACCAAAGACCTTTCGAACTGCATCTTGCATTACTGCTATAGGTATGCTTGAAGTCTTAAGTTTCTTGATAATGTCGGGAAGCCAGCTGAATGAACTGTATGAAACTGGACTGAGCACTTTAGAACTGTTGAATGCTGACAAGGATCCACTCACAGACCCTGCAGGATCAGAAGGAAAGTTCTCCATCGCTGACTTCACAGCGTCAAAGTGTTTACTGCAGAAAATCACAGCTTCACTCTACGCTGCCCACCTTGCTATCACTGGCTCCGGAGGCTGAGGTACATCAGGTAGCTGCTGCTTGTAGCGTTGTCCACGATAAGGACATTTCAAGAAAACCTTCTTCGTTGCTGATAACAGCGCATTTACTTTTAGAAATTGATGTCTATCTTGGCCACTCGTTGCAACACATGAGCCGTAACTGTAACATACAGTAAGTTTGGATAAAATGCATTAAGCAATTTGCCCGCTTTCTACACGTATGAAGCTGCATCTGTGTACATCAATAGGATCCTTCTTCTGTTACGCCATGTAGGGATAGTACCTTGAGTCCATCAATTATGAAACTAGTAATTTTCTAAATATCTGTTGCCTCCTAAGGTTTAAAATAAATTAAATATGATTTAGATACAACCTCAGAGTCCAACTTACCCACAATTAGATTATAGAAGAAAAGGCCTACAGCTTCCGTCGGTTCATGAGCAGAATTTCTTATAGATGATCTGTCAATTTCAGCGCCAATATTTTTCTACTGTGCCAGCATAGCTAGAGTCCATGTAATTTTTCCTGAGAGTAGACTGGTCGGGAATATTACTGCTGCAGCATTCATGTAAAAAATGTTTAAATTCAGGAACATGAAGATTTCCAGGATATATTCCCTGCAACCAACGTAAAACATTGTTCCTTGTAAAATTTACTATTAGATGGTGTAGGCTGTTCTTACAACTGTGTAAGTAGAGCCTGCTTCTTTAAAGAAATTATTATTATTCCTAATATTTAGCACTCCGTCTTCAGGCCACGAGTGTCCTACCGGGACCATCCGACCGCCGTGTCATCCTCAGTGGAGGATGCGGATAGGAGGGGCGTGGGGTCAGCACACCACTCTACCGGTCGTCATGATGGTATTCTTGACCGAAGCCGCTACTAGTCGGTCGAGTAGCTCCTCAATTGGCATCACGAGGCTGAGTGCACCCAGAAAAATGGCAACAGCGCATGGCGGCCTGGATGGTCACCCATGCAAGTGCCGACCATGCCCGACAGCGCTTAACTTCGTTGATCTCACGGGAACCGGTGTATCCACTACGGCAAGGCCGTTGCCTCATAATATTTAGACTACTTCGTAAATGTTGTTCTTTGAAATTCCATCGCACATCCTATACGTTTATCACAAGTTTGGCATAAGACTATTTTACAATCATTAGTCATAGCAATGACAATCCATGTTTCCAGCTTTGATGACAACGAAGGCGCCACGATGGTTAACATAAATGCAACTGAGTTTTACACATTGTGAAGAATTTGAGAACAAAAAAGGAAAGCGTTAAAAACGAGTCATTGTTCTCTGCATCGAACTTGTGCAACAAGCTTTGAGTGTAACGGGACAGACGACAGTATGAGAAGTACAATAATAAAAGTATTTTTTTTTGTTTCTTGCTATGTTATGAAAATATATGGGACTTACAAAAATGTATAATAATTCCGCAATAATATTCTAATATGTAAAGCTATTGTAAATTTGAAGTAAGGGTCCTTTCAGTGAAATTCGTCGACATTTTAATTTTTCTTGTAACTACACGTAAGGGAACGGATGAGTAATTACATAAAATCCCAGCTCTAGTTATTATTAAATTACATTTCATACACGAAAACAGCATATGATTCTTGTGCTCACGCTCATATTTTCAGTATAGGGATCGCCAGTTAACTTCAGCCCCCCCAAACTACTACTGAAAATTATTTTGAGCAGTTAGCTCAGGAGCCCACACGTAGTGGTGGTGGTGGTGGTGGTTAGAGTTTAACGTCCCGTCGACAACGAGGTCATTAGAGACGGAGCTCAAGCTCGGGTCAGGGAAGGATTGGGAAGGAAATCGGCCGTGCCCTTTCAAAGGATCTATCCCGTCATTTGCCTGAAACGATTTAGGGAAATCACGGAAAACCTAAATCAGGATGGCTGGAGACGGGATTGAACCGTCGTCCTCCCGAATCCCACACGTAGTGTAAATGATAGCAATGAAATACTATATCTCTTTCGCAACAAACAATCCTGCGAGAATACAGAGAGCGTCAAGACGGATACAACGATTAACGAGTGTAAGATCGTTGTAGAGAGACTGATTACCTTAACATCCAAGTCCACCACAAATAAACGTAGAATGTATCTATTTAAAAAAGGACATAAACATTTTCGTGATGATTTCCTAATAGACAGGCCTTATTTCTAGCATGGAAGCATAGACCAGATCTGGCTTACATTCAAAAAAATGGTATTGACGAACCTGAGAGTTTCGTATCAAGTAAATTAATAAGAGGCTCACCACATCTTCCACTGGTCGGGACACTGTTGCGAAAGGAATGGGAAAAAGATTGCCAGATTTACAAGACCGAAAAATCTCTAATATTTGCATAAACCCGAAATTCAGCGCGGAATTCAGTGCAAGATGCTTTTAGTAGTCTCCATAAAGAAATTCTGTCTCGAAATCTGGCGGAAAGTCCAAAAAGATTCTGGTTGTATGTAAAGTATACCATCGGCAAGTAGCGTGATAGCAACGATGCTGTCAAAATGGAATTACTAAACACAGTTCTTCGAGATTTCTTCACCAAATATGATGAAATAAATATTTCAGAATTCAAATCAAGAACAGCTGCCAACATGTGTAACTTAGAAGTGCACTGCGCAACATAATTAAAGGATCACTTTTTCGAAACCCCGTAATTGCCTTCCATTGGGAGGACAAATTTGATATCTGGCTCCGATGTGGTGCCTAGGACAGTACTCTGTAACAGTGCAAAAACGTGGCGCCATGCGTCATCACCCTCATGCTCTATTACGCATCGAACAGCGAAATATCGACACAGGCGAATAAAAGCCCACAGTATGTAAGTTCATGTTAGTTGTAAAGTGGGTTAATGAAAGCACACTGGTACCAAATTTCACCGCAGTTCTGACCAACGCCACTGTGGGCGTGTCATATGGTGAGACGGTCGTTAAAGCCCCTCTTATCCACATTTCACCCTTTGTTTTGACGTCTCTGCGATAGAGGTCAGAACAGCGACTCACAACGTTGAAATCACGCGGTTTTCTTAAGAGTGGTCGAGGAAAGCATTCCAGACACAGCATCGCTCAGAATCGACATGGAAAGGCGTCAGGAGATGGCACAAAGGGCGTCAATAAAAAAAAAAAGGTTCAAATGGCTCTGAGCACTTTGGGACTTAACAGCTATGGTCGTCAGTCCCCTAGAACTTAGAACTACTTAAACCTAACTAACCTAAGGACATCACACAACACCCAGTCATCACGAGGCAGAGAAAATCCCTGACCCCGTCGGGAATCGAACCCGGGAACCCGGGAGTGGGAAGCGAGAACGCTACCGCACGACCACGAGCTGCGGACGAGCGTCAATCAAACGACCCTTTCCCATGTGGTGCTGATTTGCCGCACATTTTGCAGTCGAAAACGACATTTCGCGTTGCGATGAGCAATAGGGAGATGTTCTTTACTACCTTTGACGCTGCTGACGCCTTCGGATGTTTCAACCATTCTTTAAAGACCTTATGGGGCTGCATCCCCACTGAACTCCCATTTGGAGTGCAGCAGGACCTCGATTTTTTCTCGCATGTGCAGGTTGCAACCACGCCACAGGGAGAGCTGAAAAAGGATAAGTAACCTTTGATGCCTCGGGTCTCGTCCAAATTTCGTCTTAGTGGTTTTGAAAGTTCCCTAGTGATTCTAACCTGTGCAGGAGTGCAAAAATTGCGATCGCGCTGCACTCCGAAGTTTTTTTAAAGAGAGATGGGGCCCCTCCACGCCCGGACCAACGTGGTGACCAAACCAAAAGTTCTACTGTCACCTCCGTCAACATGTTAGTTATCTAGTAAGTGGATCACAGGATGCTGGGCTGTGATGTTATCCGTGCGTCTGGGTAAGACTACGCATTACCACGGTCCATCAGGTGATAGATGTGGACGAAACGCGAGTGAGGGTAGCGATTTGAAGAGCAGAGGGAAAAAAGTGCCAAGGCTCGTGCCGTAGGGAAAAAACTCTGCGACAGTGGGATGTGTAGTAAGAGCAGTAGTGGTTTACTAGCTGCGATAGTTCATGCAAGTAGTATGGGTATCATGGATCATTACCGTGGCAAGCGATGGCGATGTATCCCAGTTGCTGCAGCCGCTACATTCCTTGAACAATCAAGATCGTTATACAGTAGTGGGAGATCGGCCATAGATCATCTCACTGTGTGGGGGATGTGTGGAGATTGTCTGCATGCAGTGTACGGTACGGCTTCCCTGCGTGGTGCCAGTTATTCGGCAGTGTATTCCAGCTGGATATCCAGTAATGTCGTCTAACAGGGGCTCACCTGTACCGTTATGTTTGCGTGTGCTTGGCCATAGATGTTAGGTCCTTACAAGTATGTCTTTTGGTCTTTTATGTTTCCATCTACGGTTGTGGTCGTAGTTCCCCAGATTCAGAATAAACGGGTTCTGCGAATGTCTGGAGTTTCTGTATAGTCACGTGGTGAGTTTGTGGATTACCTCCGTGAGAGTCTTAAGTCGGTATTCCCGGTGAAGGTCCGCGATGCGTGTGTATCGTGGAGCATTGCTTATGATTTTGGGTACTTTGTTTTGTATGAGCTGCAGACGGCGCAGGCATGTAGGCGCAGCGTATCCCCAGACAGGAGCTGCGTACGTCATCAGGGGTCGGATAAGTGTCATGTATATGGACCTCGACACCCTTCTGTTCAGTAGTCCCGTCACGTTTAATGGGGCTGCAGCCGCACAATATACTTAGAGAAGGGTGGAAACGGCGGAAGGTGTCAAAGGCCGTAAAGAATGTCTACCTATTGGTCATCGCACTGCGAAGTGTCCTTTCCGACCGCGAAACGTGCGGGAGTCAATGCCCCAAGGGAAGGGGTGGTTTCATTGAGACTCTTTGTTTCACCCCCTGAGGCCTTTCCGTATCGATTCTGAGCGGCGCAGTGTCTGGAATGCTTTTCTCGGACACTCGTAAGCGTGATTCAACGCTGTGTTGTGACCTCCATCGCAGAGATGTCAAAGGAAGGTGTGACGTGGGAAAGAGGGGTTTAACGACCTTCTCATCGTGTGACATGTCGACGGTGGCGTTGGGCAGAACTGCGCTGAAATTTGGTGCCGTGAAATTTGGTGCCGATGTGACATCATTAACCCACATGACAGCTCACATGAACTTCCAAACTGTGGGCTTTTTTTCGCCTGTGTCGAGACCTTGCTGTTCGATGCGTCGTAGACCCCGATGGTGACGACACAGGGCGCTACGATTTTGCACAGTCACAGAGGAATGTTCCAGGCACCTTGGAGCCAGATTTCAAACTTTATTAAGCGTTGCAATGGGAGACAATTACGGCGTTTCGAAAAAGTGATCCTTTAATTATGTCTCTCCTAGTAGACGCCCTCAGTGTAGCGAACCAGCTTAAGTCACGTATTAAAGATAGTGTTCCGGTCGTGAATGCATACCAGTAAGGTTCCATTCAGAGTATTCTGATGTAATAACTCCATAATTTGGCAATCATATACAACCGCTCGCTTGACGAAAGATCCGTGGCTAAAGACTGGAAATTTGCACAGATCACATCAACAGAAAATAAACGAAATAGAAGTAATCAGCTGAATTATAGACCCATATCTCTGGTCTCATTTGTTGCATAAAGTTGGAACACATTCAGTGTTAGATATTTAAGAAATACCTCGAAGAAAACAGTCTGTTGAGACATAGCACGTATTCGAAAAATATTGTTCTCGTGAAAGACTATTGGTTCTTTATTCACACGAAGTATTGAGCGTTATCGGCCCGGGATCTCAAGTTGATCCTATATTTCTAAATTTCCAGAAGGCTTTTGACACCGTTCCTCACAAGCAGCTTCTATTCAGATTGTGTGGCTAAAAATACCGTCTCATTTGTGTGATTGAATTAGTGATTTCCTCTCAAAAAGGTCATGGTTCGTAGTAACCGACTGAAAGTCAACGTGTAAAACAGAAGTGACATCTGTCGTTCGCCAAGAAAGTGTTATAGGCCTCTGCGTGTCCGTGTCTACAGAAACGATTTAGGAGACAATCTGAGCAGCCATTTTATTTGCAGATGATGTCGTTTATCGTCTAGTAGAGTCATGTTGTTGTTATTGTGGTCTTCAGTCCTGAGACTGGTTTGATGCAGCTCTCCATGCTACCCTATCCTGTGCAAGCTTCTTCATCTCCCAGTACCTACTGCAACCTACATCTTTCTGAATCTGCTTAGTGTATTCATCTCTTGGTCTCCCTCTACGATTTTTACCCTCCACGCTGCCCTCCAATACTAAATTTGGGATCCCTTGATGCCTCAGCACATGTCCTACCAACCGATCCCATCTTCTGGTCAAGTTGTGCCACAAACTTCTCTTCTCCCCAATCCTATTCAATACTTCCTCTTTAGTTATGTGATCTACCCATCTAATCTTCAGCATTCTTCTGTAGCACCACATTTCGAAAGCTTCTATTCTCTTCTTGTCCAAACTATTTACCGTCCATGTTTCGCTTCCATACATGGCTACACTCCATACAAATACTTTCAGAAATGATTTCCTGACACTTAAATCTATACTCGATGTTAACAAATTTCTCTTCTTCAGAAACGCTTTCCTTGCCATTGGCAGTCTACATTTTATATCCTCTCTACTTCGACCATCATCAGTTATTTTGCTCCCCAAATAGCAAAACTCCTTTACTACTTTAAGTGTCTCATTTCCTAATCTAATACCCTCAACATCACCAGACTTAATTCGACTACATTCCATTATCCTCGTTTTGCTTTTGTTGATGTTCATCTTATATCCTCCCTTCAAGACACTATCCATTCCGTTCAACTGCTCTTCCAAGTCCTTTGCTGTCTCTGACAGAATTACAATATCATCGGCGAACCTCAACGTTTTTATTTCTTCTCCATGGATTTTAATACCTACTCCGAATTTTTCTTTTGTTTCCTTTACTGCTTGCTCAATATACAGATTGAATAGCATCGGGGAGAGGCTACAACCCTGTCTTACTCCCTTCCCAACCACTGCTTCTCTTTCATGCCCCTCGACTCTTATAACTGCCATCTGGTTTCTATACAAATTGTAAATAGCCTTTCGCTCCCTGTATTTTACCCCTGCCACCTTTAGAATTTGAAAGCGAGTATTCCAGTCAACATTTTCAAAAGCTTTCTCTAAGTCTACAAATGCTAGGAACGTAGGTTTGCCTTTCCTTAATCTTTCTTCTAAGATAAGTCGTAAGGTCAGTATTGCCTCACGTGTTCCAGTATTTCTACGGAATACAAACTGATCTTCCCCGAGGTCGGCTTCTACTAGTTTTTCCATTCGTCTGTAAAGAATTCGTGTTAGTATTTTGCAGCTGTGGCTTATTAAACTGATTGTTCGGTAATTTTCACATCTGTCAACACCTGCTTTCTTTGGGATTGGAATTATTATATTCTTCTTGAAGTCTGAGGGTATTTCGCCTGTTTCATACATCTTGCTCACCAGATGGTAGAGTTTTGTCAGGACTGGCTCTCCCAAGGCCGTCAGTAGTTCCAATGGAATGTTGTCTACTCCGGGGGCCTTGTTTCGACTCAGGTCTTTCAGTGCTCTGTCAAACTCTTCACGCAGTATCGTATCTCCCACTTCATCTTCATCTACATCCTCTTCCATTTCCATAATATTGTCCTCAAGTGCATCGCCCTTGTATAGACCCTCTATATACTCCTTCCACCTTCCTGCTTTCCTTTCTTTGCTTAGAACTGGGTTTCCATCTGAGCTCTTGATGTTCATACAAGTGGTTCTCTTATCTCCAAAGGTCTCTTTAATTTTCCTGTAGGCAGTATCTATCTTACCCCTAGTGAGATAAGCCTCTACATCCTTACATTTGTCCTCTAGCCATGCCTGCTTAGCCATTTTGCACTTCCTGTCGATCTCATTTTTGAGACGTTTGTATTCCTTTTTGCCTGCTTCACTTACTGCATTTTTATATTTTCTCCTTTCATCAATTAAATTCAATATTTCTTCTGTTACCCAAGGATTTCTACTAGCCCTCTTCTTTTTACCTACTTGATCCTCTGCTGCCTTCACTACTTCATCCCTCAAAGCTACCCATTCTTCTTCTACTGTATTTCTTTCCCCCATTCCTGTCAATTGTTCCCTTATGCTCTCCCTGAAACTCTCTACAACCTCTGGTTCTTTCAGTTTATCCAGGTCCCATCTCCTTAAATTCCCACCTTTTTGCAGTTTCTTCAGTTTTAATCTACAGGTCATAACCAATAAATTGTGGTCAGAGTCCACATCTGCCCCTGGAAATGTCTTACAATTTAAAACCTGGTTCCTAAATCTCTGTCTTACCATTATATAATCTATCTGATACCTTTTAGTATCTCCAGGGTTCTTCCATGTATACAACCTTCTATCATGATTCTTAAACCAAGTGTTAGCTATGATTAAGTTGTGGTCTGTGCAAAATTCTACCAGGCGGCTTCCTCTTTCATTTCTTAGCCTCAATCCATTTTCACCTACTACGTTTCCTTCTCTGCCTTTTCCTACACTCGAATTCCAGTCACCCATGACTATTAAATTTTCGTCTCCCTTCACTATCTGAATAATTTCTTTTATTTCATCATACATTTCTTCAATTTCTTCGTCATCTGCAGAGCTAGTTGGCATATAAACTTGTACTACTGTAGTAGGTGTTGGCTTCGTATCTATCTTGGCCACAATAATGCGTTCACTATGCTGTTTGTAGTAGCTTACCCGCATTCCTATTTTCCTATTCATTATTAAACCTACTCCTGCATTACCCCTATTTGACTTTGTGTTTATAACCCTGTAGTCACCTGACCAGAAGTCTTGTTCATCAGAAGATAAAAAAGAAGTGAAAATTATTTAAGATAAGATATCTGAATGGTGCGAAAATTGGCAGTTGACTCTATACAGGAAAAAGTATGATGTTTTCCATATGGATACTAAAGATAATTCGTCAAATTTCCGATATACGATAAATCACAGAAATTTAAAGCTTTCCGATTGAACTAAATACCTCTGGATTACAATTACGAAGAACTTAAATTGGAAGCATCACATAGAAAATGTTGTGGGGAAGGCGACTCAAAGAGTGCATTATTTTATCAGAACACTTAGAAGTTACAATAAATCTACTAATATACTAACTATACTATGCTTGCCTGTTCACTTCTGGGGCACTGCTGAGCACTAAGGGATCCCTATCAGAAAGGACTGACGGAGGACCTCGAGAAAATTCGGAGAAGAGCAACTCGCTTTGCATTATCGTGAAATTTGTCACAGATATGGTATGTGAGTTGGAATGGCAGTCACTAAAACAGAGACAGTTTTCCTTGCAGCAATATCCTTCTCTGAAATTTGAGGCACCAGATTTCTGCTCAGAATGCGAAAATATCTTGTTCACTTCCACCTACCCAGGGAGAAATGACCATCACAATAAAATAAGAGAAATTAGAAGTCTCACGGTCTATTCGAGAGTGGAGCGGGTGAGATACAGTCTGGAAGTCGTTAGATGAACACTCTGGCCAGTATTTAAGTGTGAATTGCAGAGTAGCCATCTGACTGTAGATGAAAAATAATACCACGACACCTTCTGGTTCATTAGTTCACGTATTAGTGTAATTTAATGTATAGACGAATCAGAGAATCAAATCTTCCTACAGTAGACATGGAATTATTCTGCTTTTGGTGCTTCTTCACTCTATGAGATTGTAGTTTTCCTAAATAATCGCATATTACAACGAATTAGAGCACTGTAGTCAACATTTAAACGTCAGAATTTCAAAACTAAAGTCGAGGGTAAGAAATTCTCCCTTAATAAGTATTATTTGAAGGAACTTTTACTATCTGATTTAAAATTATCTGATTGTAATGTGAACGTGTTTTGAAATCTTGTGTTTGATGTATTTATCGTAAGACAAACCAAAAGCAGCATGTAGTGAGTTAGAAGCTGGAATGAGCAGACGGGATTTGTGACTGTTTTCGGAAATTCTTAACAGATACGACTCAATGTCTTGCTCTTGATTAGATGTAATCGGCAGATGTAAATGTAAATTCGGGAGTATCACTGGGGAGGTACAGGACCGTCACCGTTTATGGTATATAAGTAGAAATGGTCTAGTAGGTAACGTGGGAAGCCTCATGAGGTTGTTTGTGGATGATGCTGCTATCTGTAGGATGGTTGCAATGCCAGATGATAGCGACTAGTCGCAGAGGGGCCTACAGGGGACGAAAGATTGATACAGGGACCGGCAGTTGGCACTGAACGTAAATAAATGTAAAATACTGGGTACAGATAGGTTTTTGTGCTGTTACAAAATTGATGAATAATCACTGGAAGTAGTAACAGCTGTAAAATGCCTGGGCGTGGTTGTTCGAGGCGACCTACAGTGAAATGATAATATAAAATTGTTGTAGGAGGGGCAGATGCCGGACTGAGATTCTTTGCAAGAGCCTTACGAAGTGTAGTATACGAAGGAGGTAACCGTAGAAAACAAACTATTGCAGTCTGCAACGCCTACTAGCTTTTATTGGTGTAAGAGGTAGAGAATATTCAAGAAAGAGCAGGGCCATTCTTCTGAGATCGTTTGGTTAGAGTTAGAGCGTTACACAGATGCTCCGTAATATACGTTCCTAGAGCAGTCGGGCAACGTATTACCACTTTCTCCCACGTATGTCTCGTGAAATGACCACAACAAGAAATGACAGAAATTAGGGTTCTTATGGAGGTTAACCTACAGACGTTCTTCCATTTCTCGATTGAAACGGGAGAGGAGGGGACTGACAGCGAAATCAGAAGTATCATTCACAACAAGCCAGAAGCTGTCCTGTGCAGTACGTGTGTGGATGCAGACTCAGATGTAGATCTGCAGATACGGTTACCTGTTGGCAGGAACCGGAGCGGCAACGGAGGGGCAAGGCCTCCGGCTACACGGTGGAGGCGGCGCTGTTCTTCGACGAGGCGGCCTACAAGCTGTTCGCGCCCTTCTTCCACAACAGCGACGAGAGACTGCGAGACATGCTGCTCGCCTACGTTAACGGGGTACGTACCAGCCTATAATGACGCAAACACAGGAGGCGTTTGTATCTCGTCCAGTGGATCGATCACTGTCTTATTGTCTCCATTTGAACAGACAGAATAAATATGTTCCGTACGACTGAAGACTTTAGATGTAGTCGTAGATTCTCATAAAACTTGTCTTGTATTCGCATCATGTCACCGCTAGGTCTTTTATCGTCTCCAAAGTACAAATATCTCCTCCCACAGCTGCCAAAAGCTCTTCGTTGGACGCAGAGCGTTTCCTGTGGTGTCACCGCCAGACACCACACTTGCTAGGTGGTAGCCTTTAAATCGGCCGCGGTCCGTTAGTATACGTCGGACCCGCGTGTCGCCACTATCAGTGATTGCAGACCGAGCGCCGCCACACGGCAGGTCTAGTCTAGAGAGACTTCCTAGCACTCGCCCTAGTTGTACAGCCGACTTTGCTAGCGATGGTTCACTGCCTAAATACGCTCTCATTTGCAGAGACGACAGTTTAGCATAGCCTTCAGCTACGTCATTTGCTACGACCTAGCAAGGCGCCATATTCAGTTACTATTCTGAACAGATAATGTTGTGAATCATGTGCCGTCTAGAGCGACGTTCATCCTTAATGGATTAAAGTTAAGTATCAAACTAATTACGTCCGCTATCTGAATTCTAATTCCTTGTCATGTTCCAGACCTCACGTCAGTATAGTTCTTCCCTCCTCACGCCAGCCTGCGTGAACTAAAACGCGTTCATTTCGGCCTCCTCTAGTAACACGGTGTTGGCTCTTCTGCCAACTACAACATTTCCCACCCAGAATTTCTTACCATTTCTGAGTAGGGCGTAATAACGGAATAAATATAGTCAATAGAGGAAATGTTCCAACAGTTAATAATGTAAATCCCACACTCCTGTCACTGTCAAATATTTTTGGATAAATAAATGGTGCTCATGAAACACGAATTTTTTCCTTTGCTTTCCGGACCTCTTCTTTGTAATTTTTCACATAGTTGTTGTAGGAGACCTAAATACTGTTCCCTAGATATCGCTTTACCCTTTGCAAGAAAATCGATGCACCAAAGAAAACACGGGTTATACCCGTTCCGGTGGATGAAATGGAAAAAATATTTTTCTTTTAGCAGGGCCATAGAGTTCCTTTCACCCAGTGATTTCATTGCTGTTTTGTTCCTGCTCTGAAGTGGTGGACTTACGTCTTGTCCATCGTAAAAGATTGTTACATAAAATCAGTTTGATTAGCCTACTTTGACATTTAGTTTTATGTATCCGCTTTTGGTTATAATTAGTGACGAAGAAAGCATACCGTTCTCTTTCTTCTAGTATGCGAGTGGATCCAAGTGTTTAGTACGGTTAACAGTCGATCATCCGGTTGTTCACACGTGTGGTCGTTGTTTTGGGAAGTTCTTCACGTTCATCGTCAGGAGTATTACTACACACTTAGTTCACACTCTAGTTTCTCGAAAGGAGGAAAATAAAGCATCGCTCGTTATAAACTACCTATATTGATTAAAATACACCGGTCAAACAGAATAATTTTTTGACGACCCAATACTCGATTTTTTCTGTTTGAACGAAACTTAGTCCGAATGCCTTCTTTAAAAAGCTGTACAAAAATCTATTACGTTGACCGCATTAATACTTGTCTAGTTTATTGTGCAAACTGTACCAACATGAAAAAATGGATACATACGCCATTGCTATACGAGGCCGAAAACTTTTCACGTAGCTAAGTTAAGATACGTTTTTGCTGATGCTATAACGCAACATTTTTTTTTTAAATGGCCAGTTTCAGCTTCATAGCCATTATAAAGCATTTGTATGTAAATGATCATATGTCTAATGTTTGTGACCTATTAATGAGCGGGCCGGGTGGCCGAGCGGTTCTAAGCGCTACAGTCTGGAACCGCGCGACCGCTGCGGTCGCAGGTTAGAATCCTGCCTCGGGCATGGATGTGTGTGATGTCCTTAGGTTAGTTAGGTTTAAGTAGTTCTAAGTTCTGTGGGACTGATGACCTCAGAAGTTAAGTCCCATAGTGCTCAGAGCCATTTGAATCATTTTGAACCTATAAATGAAATAAAACAATGTCAACGGATTGTCTACAAACAGCAGAACTACGAGCACTCCCAAGGAAATACTTGATAATGACTATGAGATTCAAAGTGTCTGACAGCAAATAAAAATGCCACTTCTAGTTACAGCCTCTACGAAAACATGTATTTAGTTCATCAGTATTCAATGGCTGTGAATCCACATTGAGCTAGTTCTAGCATTAGACTCCCAAAAAGAGAGCCAAGTGGTGGAAGGTCTAAATGGACTTTTATCCCTGTGCTGGCAGCTCTGAAGTAATGTAGTCTGAAGTATTTGACACTGCTTCTCGATTACTCTGTTTTTTTCTTAAACTGAAACACAGTCACGGTACAATAAGTGAAATAGTTCGTAAGCTGCCAGTATTGTGAGAAACTCGACAACTGAACAAGGTCCTTCAACCAGAAACCCCAAGAATCGGAAGCCGAATGGTCGTACGCAGTAGTAAAGTGTCCCAAAGCAGCGATGCGGTAAGAATCGGACTGCACTGGCCATGGCAGATATTCGTGGTCACTCAAGAGACGCCGAAAGCTGCTAAACGATTCGAAGTGAAACTGAACGGACGTTGTTGGTTCCCAAATACTGACCACAAGCAGTAATTGAGAGAACTATTGGACGAGTTGCGAACGTTTCCTGGCGGTGGCCGTGGAGTCTTTCCGAGCGTCTCGTAGCGCTGGCTGCAGTGTCTGTCAGTGACTGTGCCGTCTCCATATGTGTGTCTGACTCGGAGCCTGAGTCGCCGTTAGGTCGAGATGACAGGAAAATATCGACATTGAAGGAGTAGTCCTTCAGTCCTATAAGCAAACAATTATAAGCTTACAAGCTTAGGCCTTGTACCCCCACCATATGTACCCATTAATATCACTGGCATCTCATTGCTAGGCCGAACAGTTTTCCCTGAGTCCTCAAATGCGTAGCACTGTCTTCAAATGATAGTCACACAGTTGAAGCCCTCAGTGGCAGGTGGTGCGAGCGTTGGCCGGATGGTGCCGCAGTACCGACATGAGACTTGATTGGTGCGCAGGTGCAGGCGCTGTACCACCACCCCAGCCTGGGCGGTCGGGTGGAGATCTCTCTGGTGCGGCTGGAGCTGATGAGCAGCCAGCCCGCCGACCTGCCACACCACGACGGCGAGCGCGGCGCGCTGCTGGACTCCTTCTGCGCCTTCAGCGAGAAGCACAACCCCAAGGGCGACAGCGACCCCAACCACTGGGACATGGCGCTCTACGTCTCAGGGTGAGTACACGCCGGCTGGCCCCTAGCTACCTGTCCTCTTGCTACAGACGGCTCTTCTGCGACGCAGAGCAGTTGAACGGAATGGGCAGTGTGTTGAAAGGAGGGTATAAGATGAACATCAACACAAGCAAAACAAGGATAATGCAGTGTAGTCGAATTGAGTCGGGTGATGCTGGGGGAATTAGATTAGGAAATGAGACACTTAAAGTAGTAAAGGAGTTTTGCTATTTGGGGAGTAAAATAACTGATGATGGTCGAGGTAGAGAGGATATAAAATATAGACTGGCAATGGCAAGGAAAGCGTTTCTGAAGAAGAGAAATTTGTTAACATCAAGTATAGATTTGGTGTCAGGAAGTCGTTTCTGAAAGTATTTGTATGGAGTGTGGCCATGTATGGAGCTGAAACATGGACAATAAATAGTTTGGACAAGAAGAGAATAGAAGCTTTCGAAATGTGGTGCTACAGGAGAATGCTGAAGATTAAATGGGTAGATCATATAACTAATGAGGAGGTTCTGAATAGAACTGGGGAGAAGAGAAATTTGCAGCACAACTTGACAAGACGGAGGGACCGGTTGGTAGGACATGTTCTGAGGCATCGAGGGATCACAAATTTAGTATTGGAGGGCAGCGTGGAGGGTAAAAATCGTAGGGGGAGACCAAGAGATGAATACACTAAGCAGATTCAGAAGGATGTAGGTTGCAGTAGGTACTGGGAGATGAAGAATCTTGCACAGGATAGGGTAGCATGGAGAGCTGCATCAAACCAGTCTCAGGACTGAAGAGCACAACAACAACAACAACAACAACAAGGCGATAGGTGACTGTTTAATTACACTGAGCAGGTGCAGAGAAAGTTGTCCTTCTCTCCTTTATTTAAATGCGTCGATAATTTCTAGTATGAGTTTTCGCACGTTCGCCGGTTTTACATGTTCTCAGCAATGAAATACCCTACATAGGCAAAAACAAATTGCATTAGTTCCTTGTGGAAGTTCGCTTCTTAATACAAACACACTTCCAACATATACTATACATTTAGCTTGTCGAGAAAAAATACAGAGAGGTCCAAAAAAATGTACCCACTGTTTAAAAGTCCATAACTGGCAAACTCATTGACGGAGTTGTTTCATCTTTAGAAAACACTGTTATCCTACACAGAGAAGACAAAGGGCGTAGATTAGATCTGTGGGAAGAGTTACAAATTTTCAAACATCTTGAGCTCAAGGACGGTAATATACTGAACGACCAGTTGAACCTTGCTTGAAGACAATTTTTCGAAGGCTTTAAACCTGTACTGTTTACGGTATAACATTAATGCTGGTAACCTTAGTGGTTTATTTCCTCAGGAAATTTTGTTTTTCCTGTGAATGTGTATTAACAGGATCGTGTACCAGTGTTTGTAATTCTTTCTTGACAAGAGCCATTATTGTCAATTTTAAAGTTCTAACTCTATACCGTTTGTGGGCCTCACTGATAGAGTAATGTAATTTTTTTATATTTTGGCTGTATATGCCACTGGCGTAAGCGCCACCTGCCTTTTTTGATCTGTAACTACATTATTTGTACCAATGCTCCCATACTGTTATAACGGGAGTGTTAATTTCCTTCCTTTTTTATTGTTACTCTACCTAAGGACGTTATTAATACTGATAATTTACACGTTGCCTTTGTACGCCAATTGGCACATGTTTCTCGGCACGAGCGCCACCTGCCCTGTTTTCAGAGTAACTACGCTCGCCGATTACACTCAGTCGGTTGTGAGCTCTGCAAGA
This sequence comes from Schistocerca cancellata, assembly GCF_023864275.1. Lineage (NCBI taxonomy): Eukaryota > Metazoa > Arthropoda > Insecta > Orthoptera > Acrididae > Schistocerca > Schistocerca cancellata. Next base: position 545,964,951 of record NC_064630.1, on the reverse strand, counting down.
TCCATGAGCTATTTTATATTAACGTGACAAACCCTAATTCTAGGGCTATGTTTTATTTTTGACACATGGATCTATGCCGACAATTGTAAAAACGGCGATGGTAAATTAGTCCTTACTAACGTAAAATTGTAAGTGCCGGTCGTCGTTATCATACTTCCGTAATGCAAGAGTTCTCTAATTTGTCTTAAAATTTATTCTTGGTTTATAAGTTTCATACTTTTCTAATTTAAGCTATGATGTTCATTGTCCTTAGGTTGCCTTCTGAAGAAGACAAATTTATATTTGTCGAAACGTAGGTAAAGAACTTCTTTATCCATTGCAACTGATCGGCTGTTTATAATTTTATTACTTTGGTAGTGTAATAGTTTGTAGTTCCGGCAATCGCCACACAAGCTTTGTACATTCCACGATTGCTACACGCAATGAACGAGGACGACCCAGATCGTAGAATGGTGTACTGCGAGTGGTTTACAAACATGGTGCGCAACGATTACGAGTTTGCAGAGATGATTGTGTGGTCTGATGAGGCACAGTTCAAACTCAATGGTACAGTAAATCGCCAAGGTTGCATCTACTGGGCCGCCGAAAATACGAACGTCCATGTAGACTAAGCCGTGAATTTGCCAGGAGTAAATGTGTGGTGTGGGTTGTCTTACCGGGGCTTGATTGGGCCATTCTTCTTTGACGGCACAGTTACCGGTGAGGTGTACCTTCAGGAGCTTCAGACATCCATTTTGCCTGCCATCCGAGACTTGTATGGAGACGAAAGAGTTCACTTTCAACAAGATGGTGCCCCAGCCCACTACCAAAATCGTGTTAGGGCGTATCTCGACGAAAATCTACCAGGTAGATGGATAGGCCGTAGAGGTGCTGTGGAGTATCCACCACGTTCCCCAGACCTAACTCCTCTGGACTTCTACCTGTAGGGAACACTAAAGGACATCGTTCATCGACAAAAGACACGCTTATTGGATGAACTTCGAGAATCCATCGTACATTCACGTGCAAATATCCAACTGAACACGTTGCAGTCAGTAGTTCGTGCTGCAGTTCGGCGGCATAGTTTGTGTCTGGATGTTAATGGTGACCATTTCGAACACCTACAGTGATATCTTTAAGTTGGACTTTAAGCTACACTTTCACCAAAAATGAGACAACTCCGTCAATTAGTTTGCAAGTTATGGACTTTTAAACAGTGGATACATTTTTTTGGACCCCTCTGTATACAGGGTGAGTCACCTAACGTTACCGCTGGATATATTTCGTAAACCACATTAAATACTGACGAATCGATTCCACAGACCGAACGTGAGGAGAGGGGCTAGTGTAATTGGTTAATACAAACCATAAAAAAATGCATAGAAGTATGTTTTTTAACACAAACCTACGTTTTTTTAAATGGAACCCCGTTAGTTTAGTCAGCACATCTGAACATATAAACAAATACGTAATCAGTGCCGTTTGTTGCATTGTAAAATGTTAAATAAATCCGGAGATATTCTAACCTAAAGTTGACGCTTGAGTACCACTCCTCCGCTGTTCGATCGTGTGTATCGGAGAGCACCGAATTACGTAGGGATCCAAAGGGAACGGTGATGGACCTTAGCTACAGAAGAGACGGGAACAGTACATTACGTCCACATGCTAACACCTTTTTATTGGTCTTTTTCACATGTACATTACCATGAGGGGTGAGGTACACGTGCACACGTGGTTTCCGTTTTCAATTACGGAGTGGAATAGAGTGTGTACCGACATGTCAGGGCAATAGATGTTCAATGTTTTGGCCATCATTTGCTGCACACAATTGCAATCTCTGGCGTAATGAATGTCGTACACGCCGCAGTACATCTGGTGTAATGTCGCCGCAGGCTGCCACAGTACGTTGTTTCATATCCTCTGGGGTTGTAGGTACATCACGGTACACATTTTCCTTTAACGTACCCCACAGAAAGAAGTCCAGAGGTGTAAGATCAGGAGAACGGGCTGGCCAATTTATGCGTCCTTCACGTCCTATGAAACGCCCGTCGAACGTGTACCTCACCCCTCATGGTAATGTACATGTGCGTCAGTGAAAAAGACCAATAAAAAGGTCTTAGCATGTGGACGTAATGTACTGTTCCAGTCTCTTCTGTACCTAAGGTCCATCACCGTTCCCTTTGGATCCCTACGTAATTCGGTGCTCTCCGATACACACGATCGAACAGCGGAGGAGTGGTACTCAAGCGTCAACTTTAGGTTAAAATATCTCCGGATGGAATTAACATTTTACAATGCAACAAACTGCACTGATTACGTATTTGTTTATATGTTCAGATGTGCTAAGAAAACTAAAGGGGTTCCATATAAAAAAAAACGTAGGTTTGTGTTAAAAAAACATACTTCCGTGCATTTTTTATGGTTTGTATTAACCAATTACACTAGCCCCTCTCCTCACGGTCGGCCTGTGGAATCGATTCGTCAGTATTTGACGTGGTTTAAGAAATATATCCAGCGGTAATGTTAGGTGACTCACCCTGTATACACCGATCAGGCAGAACATTTTGACCACCGACTTGCTATCGACATAAACCCGTCCAGGCGACAGCAGCGTCACCTGGCGCTGAATGAAGCTAGTCACACACACGCACGGTGCATGTAGTATCAGTGAGCGTGCTGTCCATGTGTAGAAGGGGGGAGGCGCGATCTTTGTGAGTTTGACCGAGGGCAGATTGTGGAAATAATAACTGGACACGACAAGGCTATTGTTATAACGTAAATCGTGACCAAAACAGACACCATCCGTATGACAACCATTGGCAGAATAATAGTTATAGAGAAAGATCGCTGTTCCATAGTAATGAATGTGACAGAGACATATGAAACATCCCCTTAGAACAATTATACAAGACTGTGCTTAAACTGACACACAATATTTTTAGCGCAACGCAATCTGACTTTCAAAAATCCCTACAAAAGAATGGCCCTGACTAACATTAAACTATACCTTTCACAAATCACTTACCTTCACAAATCACTTACCTCACAAAAATCTTCGTTACTCAAGCTACTGAAATACAGCGAGCGCCACTACTGCCAGCTAAATAAAAGATTCAAACTACAGAAGGCACTAACTACTAATAGGCATAGTTAGCAAATGAAAGATTTTAATAGAGAACAAACAATGTATTAACTTAATAATCATAATATGTATGCCATCCAGTCTTACAAATTTCAAATCTCCGCCATCTCTCTCCCCACATCCACCACTGCTGGCGGCTCACCTCCAACTGCCCAACGCTACGCGCTGTTCACATCCAGCTGCCGCTGCCCAACACTACAATGGCATACAACAATGCAAACTAGCCACAGACTGCACACAGCACAGCCAGTGATTTTCATACAGAGAGCGCTACGTGGCGGCGGCGACAGCCAGTGATTTTCATACAGAGAGCGCTACGTGGCGGCGGCGACAGCCAGTGATTTTCATACAGAGAGCGCTACGTGGCGGCGTTACCAATATAAGAACCTAAACAGCCCACTTACAGAGTCCTGTGGTGACTGTTTTCAAGACGTCGCGAAACCAAGGTGAAACGACAACCAGATGCAATTAGAATTATATTAAGACCATCAGTTGCTCACAGGCGTTGATATATATCAACGAGGACAGGTGAAAATGTGTGCCCCGACCGAGACGAACGCGGACTCTCCTGCTTACATGGCAGACGCACTATCCATCTGAGCCACCGAGGGCACAGAGGACAGCGTGGCCGCAGGGACTATCTCGTTCACGCCTCCCGCGAGACCTACATTCTCACCTTGTATGTCCACACACTACATTCGCAGTGTCCCACCACAACACACTCATTACTCGTGGAAGACATTCTTACCAAGTCCCATAAGAGTTCGGGGAATATGTGTGCATCCGCACAGAAGAAGAAGGTCATGGCCGGTATTGCCAGAACTACATATTTATACGGATATGGTGTCTGTTCTTTCGGACATGTCCGAAAGAACAGACACCATATCCATATAACAACCAGATGTCGTGAGGTTGGGCGGCTACCCCTCATTACAGATGTTGGGCGTCGTAGGCTGGGCAGACTGGTAAAACAGGACAGGCGGCGAACTGTGGCGGAACAAACGTCATACTTTAATGCTGGTCAGAGTAGGAGTGTGTCCGAACACACAGTGAACCGAACACTCCTAACGATGGGCCTCCTTAGCCAACGACCCATGCATGTGACAATATTAACACCACGATTCGCCAGCTACGGTTAAAATGGGCACGTGACCAGTTTTATGGATGACATGATGTATGTCGAGAAAAACGGCATCAGAAAAATCACAGAAAATATGCCGCAAAAAGCGACAACAATGCTTAAAAACAAGCTATAATGCTGTAATTTTTCCTCCTATCTATGTAATTATGTAATTAGTAGTTCTCAATTCGTTCGAGCAATCAATCATTCATAATAGGAAACACAATCATAACTCAGTCACTGAAAATGATTCAGAAATTTTACTTGTTAGAATGAAATCAGGCGATGATTCTTCTTCTCTGCAGGCTCGTGCTTTGCGGCAGTCCGCTAATCTATACAAATAAAATGCCTCGTATTTTTGGGAGCGTTGTATAATCAGTCGGGAAGCCTCAGATCAAGCGGATATTTGGCTTTGATGAAGTTCAAACTTCCGAAGAAGTAATGGAGCTCTTGGATTATTAAATGCAGGTTCGTATCCAGTCTTTCGGAAGTTTCCTTCTGATTAACAACTACGCAATATATCGATGAATATCATTAATTCTCAAATGTCATATACACACCTTTTGTATGAAGGAGCAATATATATATATATATATATATATATATATATATATATATATATATATATATATATCCCTTTCAATCGTACAATTTCGTATCACTTATCTTTTGTCATAAATCTCAATATTCAGATTACAATTCTTCAAACAATACTCAGGCTAATCGGCACAAAGATAATCCCGGAAGCTTTTTTCTAACAACCACCAGAGAGAGTACTCCAAAGAATACTTATGCGCTCATGGCATAAACTACTTTGCGCATGGATTCTGCGAGTATGAAGATAGAAAATTAGTAAACGTCATTCAAGGGTAGAATTGTATCAGAATAAGTCATCGAATATAAAGAGATATTACAATGCTATAATGATAATAATAAATAAGATAGTATGAAAGTATCCACAGAAAACTATATTAAAAAAGCAAACACTACAAATCTGATAATGTGTTACAGTGTTTGTATAACTGTGCTATTTTCTGCGTGTTTTAGATTTAAAGAACCTACTGATGAAGGCGATATTTGTCACTGAAATTATTTGGGGGATAAATAAGTAAATAAATAAAAAAGTGTTTTGCATCATGGCGGACATACAATTATCATGTTGATGTAACATGGTGTAAGAACAGAGGTCGTTAAAAGCCCTTAACAGGCAGGGATCGGAGACGGGTTGTCACGCCTTATTAATGATAATCGCTTTGAAACCCGACAGGAATTTCTGCTGTAAGTGAGTGCAGCTACACGTCAACTAGTTTCCAAAGGAACATTAACAAGAGAATTGCCTGTAATGGACGTTTGGAATAGGACACCTTGTAGAAGGCCATTGCTCACAGTGGCATATAAAGCAGAAAAGGGTCATTAGATGAGTGGAGGCGCGTAATGTTGTCTAATGACACGAAAAATTGTCAAATGATACAAGATGTTGAGTGCACCGACGACCCAATAGTCGTTTAATCGTCTGTGCGTGGAGAGTGTAATTCGAGCCAGAGGTGATTCTATCATGTTTTGGTGGTGGTTTTAGTACCACTGTGAAAATCCTCTTATTTTGGACGCTGTTTATTTTGTTTCTTTAATAATGTGTTTGAATTCTGCAGTTAGGATAATGAATTCGCTCTCTTAAGCAGCAATATAGACGACTATCGTGGCGAGTAAGAAAGCATTTCTCACAGTTGGAAAGCAGGCTGCTAGGCTGTTAAGCGACGTTTAATTATAATAACAATTCTAATAAAGTGTACGAAGAACGTTGTGTTTTAATAAATTTGCGATACTTCGTGTGGCGTTAGAAAGACGTCATGTGTACATCTAGCCCTGCGAGCAGCTACTTGTGTGAGAGGGCGCCGAATCGAGAGCTAACCAAAGTCAACAGCAGCTCCTGCGATTGTCGATATTGCGTGTGACGTCAAAATGACATTGTGATTGCAGGAAGTCTTGTGAAATGAGTATTATCCGATTGATTAACAGTGTGTTTCCGCGATTTCTGTTGAGTTGTTTAAATTTTCTGCACGATGTTTCGACGACCGACCCAGCTAACTTATTCAGGTGCTACGAGTTGTGCTGTTATGTGTACTCACTGCCTGGATTCCAACAAGACTGTGAACTATTGTTGGTCTCACACCGCTATTATAGCCGAGTTCGATTCCCGAAGCTACTTACGCCCTTTGACCCTCTTCTTCCTCAGAGGTGTCACTGGTATTCCGTGAAAGGCGTAGCCTCTCAACGTTTTCAAACTCTGGTGGATGTGTTGGCTGGCGAGATCAAAGGGCTTAGTGGGTGTCCTGCATTGAACTATTCTATAAATGGCGGCGCGAGACCAACGTTAGTTTACAGTCAGTCTGCATCCCAAGCAGTGGGTACACATAACAGCAGATGTCGCAGTGTTTGAAGAAGACGGCTGTCTAATTCGTCGAAATACTGTGCAGAAAATGGAAACAACAATTCGGTCGAACACCAGGAAGCACACTATTAATTGCATGAACCAGGATTTTCAGGAAACATTCTCGGTAACCAACTTTCGTCCTTTCTCCTACATCTTCACAAAAAAATGGTTCAAATGGCTCTGAGCACTATGGGACTCAACATCTTAGGTCATAAGTCCCCTAGAACTTAGAACTACTTAAAACTAACTAACCTAAGGACATCACACACATCCATGCCCGAGGCAGGATTCGAACCCGCGACCGTAGCAGTCCCGCGGTTCCGGACTGCAGCGCCAGAACCGCTAGACCACCGCGACCGGCTACATCTTCACGATGAGCGTGAGTGGACACTCGCGTGATCCAAAATAACAATAGGTGTGATCCTAAGACTGCACCTATTCCACTTGGATTGGCCCTTCTTAAGCACTGAGCTTAATTCCACAGAAACTTTTAAGAGTGCTCGGAACAACGGGTGAAAAGTAGTAAGGGGAATCCCCCGTAATTTTGTAGTTTTGCGGTATCTAATCAGCAATGGGTATGGCATACCTGAAGAAATTTGTGGACCCTCTTCCTCGCCGAGATGAAACCGTTATGGAGGCCGGAGCTGGTGTTGCAGGGTATTACCATGATGTCTGCAGGGGCTTACTAATTCTTTTGCCGTTGTGATTAATTTCTGGAAAGGAGGAAGTTGAACAGATAAAAGTGTCGCAGCGTGCAAGCAGTGGGGAAAATATTTTAACATTTAGTACTGTCAATACAGTAGTCAACGCAGCAACGCAGAGACGAACGTTTTGCAATTTGTATTGTTCAGAGATAAAGTCTCATTCAACCGTGATAGGGTTAATAACTGCCGCTGCAGCCATATCTAAGCGACAAAATTTCATCTTCCAAGCTCGTCTCAGATCACCAGCAGAGATTCTTTATCCTCTTGGGCGCTGCGGTTGTCCAAGAGCAACTGATGGGACGTTATTTGCGATCGCCTACTTTGAATGGTGCACTCTACCTGATGTTCATTTGCTATGTGGTGACACAGTTGTTGCTCAGTGTAACTCTTCTTGTCAGTCGGAGAATGTGCTTATGAAATGACCGTGCACAGCACCACTTCAGTATTATTGACCATGAGTGCGTCGCGGAGATGTACTCACTGTACATGATTGCTGGCATCGGTCGACACGATAATGTACGGTCGCAAGAACACCGGGCTCTGGACTATCACGTGGCACTACCGTCGTGTTCGACGTATGTCTCTGGCACATCGTACTGCATATTCAGCAGCAATTTAAGTAGCAGTTGGCACCACACTGACACAGTTAACTATTACAAATCGATTATTTCAAGGACAGGGGTAGAGGTCTGTTGTTTTTTGTGATAAAACCTGGTTCTTCCGTGGTGCCATTGATGATCGCGTGTTGGTTAAAAAGAAGTCAGTTGAACGCCTGTAACCAACCTGTCTGTGTGCTTGACACACTGGACCTGCACCTGGAGTTACGGTCTGGGATGCGACTTTGTATGACAGCAGGAGCACTCTTGTGGTTATCCAACGCATTCTGACTGCAAATTTGTACGTCAGTCTGATGATTCGACATGTGCTGCCATGCATGAACAGCCGTCCAGGAGGTGTTTTCCAAGAGGATAAAGCTCAACCACAACCAGCTGTTGTAACCCACCATACTCTACAGAGAGTGGACAGGTTGCCTTGACCTGCTCGACCACCAGATCTGTCTGCAGTAGAGCACAAATGGAACATCATCGGACGAGAACTCCAGCGTCGTCGACAAACAGCATTAACCGTCCCTGTATTGACTGATGAAGTGCAACAGGCATGAAACTCCATCCCACAAACTGACATCTGGCACCTGTACATCACACTCCATGCACGTTTGCATGCTTGACTTCAACATTCTGACTGTTACACCGGTTATTATTGTACCAGAATTTCACATTTGCAGTGGCTTTTCTAGCGCTTGCATTAAACTGTGCTCCTGCAAGATGTTTCGTCCGTCAGGGTAATATGTTTGGCGAAACTAAAATATTGTCCCACGCTTCGACTTACTTGGATCCTGTTATTGAAGGAGCAGTATAAATTAGAATCTGCGAGAACAGTTTCAACCGGGACAGAGACTATAACGTTAGTAGTGCTTGGAAGCGGGCTCTTGACACTGAGGAGACACAGAGAAACGCGCTGAACTGTTTATGTTCCTACGAGAGCGCTGTTACCACCGTTCAGACATTGGACCAATTTATGGCAGGATGACGTAATGATGATAAACCTCGACCGATCACAAGACGTCTATAGACTATGAATGGTCACCACAACGGGAACCATGACAATTCACTGTCCCCGACGAAGACGGTGCAAGATTTCTCCGAAAGCTCGAGATTTTACCCAGATTTGACGCGACAAGTAAACTGAGAACATTTGTACGCAGAAGGGGGGTATTGGCCGTCGTCGGTATTAAAAGCTGATATGAGCGTAAGTGATTGCTGTCAGATATAAGTTGTTTACGTCAGTATAGCACCAAATATTCTTTTCTGACCACTGTTTCCGTATCTCAGTTTAGGATTTTCTACAATTAGTATTATTTTGTCCCAAAAGTTTGACTCACCCTGTGTGTTTAGGCTGTTAGGTTTTACTCTTGACAACTATGGCGTCGGAACTAACTGGAAGATTGGTATTAAGATTCAACCGTCGCTGCTCAGCCAACGATATTTTAGCAGGATCACGTTATATGAAACATTTTGATATTTGCCGCAGTAACTATTGCCCTAGATCAGTAACCGGAAATTTTCTCATCCATGCGCCCTAATTTAGGTTTGCCGTGGATTTTCCAAATGGTTCGGATAGTCCTGTAGCAATGTCAACTACTTCTCAGATTTGTCGCCCTGTCTATAATGAGTTTGTCGTTTGACGAAACGCAGAATCAGCCTTCCATCCATACTCACTGTGATATTCAGAGTGAACTGAGTTTGTTAAAAGCTTTGTTATCACAGATTACATGACACTGAAATTATCACATCACAAATTTCCTACTGGTTCATTATTTGAAATATACTTTGACTGACAGTTCAAATTGCAATAGTTACCAATCTGAAGAACTACAACAATTTGAACTTCAGTCATTGTCTTTCAAAATGCGTAGTTTGTTTTTAACATGAATCATTCTACATGGTCCAAAGAAATGATACTATATACACACCAGTAAACCCTGATTCTTTACAGAATCAACTCGCATATACAGGGTGATTTTTTTCCACCGTGTACACACCTTAGGGACTGACTGATGAGAAGATGCGGAACAATGAAGGTCTAATGAACTTATGTCCGGAAATGCATGGTTCCTATGCTAAAGACCATTTATTCAATCATACTTTTTTCAGAGACTTTGGACTAATACGCGATGTACCATGCAGCTACAGTATGCATGGTTTCCTCCTAGAGGGTGGTACTGTTTCTCATACCTCATGCCCTAGCGACGTCCCTGCCATAGTAATTGGTAATATTGTGTTCGATTCACGTCTCTTGCTGACTCACCATGTAGTGGATGTGATACAACGTTGTACACAGTAGTTTCTTATTCGAATCGAAAGCTTGCCGACATGGCATTTACTTACAGAAAGGCAAATGGCAAAGGGCGGGAAGCAGCAAGGTTGTATCACGAGACTTATCCCCGTCGATAAGAACCACATCATTCAATGTTTGTAACAGTGTTTCACCGTTTGTCTGGGACAGTTTCGTTTTAGGAAGCAGGAAATCATGAAAGACGTCCCGATATGTTCGTATACAAGACCTGAGGAAAATGTGATTAACACTGTGGAAGGCGGCCGCCGTATCAGTACCACGCTGTTGGCCCACCAGTACAGGGTAAGCCAGACGATCGTGAGGAACATTCTCCGTGACAATTGTTACTACCCTTATCACCTACAGCGCTTGCAGGGCTCACTAGGCATAGAATTTTCACATCGTGAGAATCAGCTTTCTTAACAGTCATCTGTGGGATAGCATGCAAAGCGTCATGGTACGAGGTGCATTCAAGTTCTAAGGCCTCCGATTTTTTTTCTCCGGACTGGAAAGAGATAGAAACATGCGCATTGTTTTAAAATGAGGCCGCGTTCATTGTCAATACGTCCCAGAGATGGCAGCACCGTACGGCATATGGAATTTTACCGCCAGCGGCGGGAATGAGAACTGTTTTAAATACTTAAAATTGCGACGTTTTCCTTACTTGAACAGCGTGCAATCATTCGTTTTCTGAATTTGCGTGGTGTGAAACCAATTGAAATTCATCGACAGTTGAAGTAGACATGTGGTGATGGAGTTGTAGATGTGTCGAAAGTGCGTTCGTGGGTGCGACAGTTTAATGAAGGCAGAACATCGTGTGACAACAAACCGAAACAACCTCGGGCTCGCACAAGCCGGTCTGACGACATGATCGAGAAAGTGGAGAGAATTGTTTTGGGGGACCGCCGAATGACTGTTGAACAGATCGCCTCCAGAGTTGGCATTTCTGTGGGTTCTGTGCACGCAATCCTGCATGACGACCTGAAAATGCGAAAAGTGTCATCCAGGTGGGTGCCACGAATGCTGACGGACGACCACATGGCTGCCCGTGTGGCATATTGCCAAGCAATGTTGACGCGCAACGACAGCATGAATGGGACTTTCTTTTCGTCGTGGATGCCATTTTTCAATCCAGAAACAAAGCGCCAGTCAGCTCAATGGAAGCACACAGATTCACCGCCACCCAAAAAAATTTCGGGTAACAGCCAGTGCTGAAAAAATGATGGTGTCCATGTTCTGGGACAGCGAGGGCGTAATCCTTATCCATTGCGTTCCAAAGGGCACTACGGTAACAGGTGCATCCTACGAAAATGTTTTGAAGAACAAATTCCTTCCTGCACTGCAACAAAAACGTCCGGGACGGCCTGCGCGTGTGCTGTTTCACCAAGACAACGCACCCGCACATCGAGCTAACGTTACGCAACAGTTTCTTCGTGATAACAACTTTGAAGTGATTCCTCATGCTCCCTACTCACCTGACCTGGCTCCTAGTGACTTTTGGCTTTTTCCAACAATGAAAGACACTCTCCGTGGCCGCACATTCACCAACCGTGCTGCTATTGCCTCAGCGATTTTCCAGTGGTCAAAACAGACTCCTAAAGAAGCCTTCGCCGCTGCCATGGAGTCATGGCGTCAGCGTTGTGAAAAATGTGTACGTCTGCAGGGCGATTACGTCGAGAAGTAACGCCAGTTTCATCGATTTCGGGTGAGTAGTTAATTAGAAAAAAAATCGGAGGTCTTAGAACTTGAATGCACCTCGTATGCTGACAGCGAATCATGAGCATCGGTGCAGCCAGAATGCATGGGTCAGGATAGTTGGCGATCGTATTTTGGGACCAGTCTTCCTTCCATGTCGCCTAACAAGCCGGAACTGCCGGCCTTTCTTGCAGGTGACTTTGCCTGCCCTGCTGCAAGAAGTGCCATTGATGATTCGAAGGGTTATGTGGCGTCTATGTGACGGTACTCCAGCCCACATAACCGTTAATGTCGGGAACATCTCTTCCCTTGTCGATGGGTCGGACGAGGGAATGCTGTTGCATGGTCTGCTTATTCATCTGATCTCAACTCGAGCGATTTCTGGTTATGGATCAATTTCAAAAGTATTATTTTGCAGAGCTCAGTCTAGATAAGGAGACAGGGGAGCAGCGTACTCATGCTAACTTTGACACTCTTCGGATGCAGCCTGGACGATGTGTACGTGTGAGACGGAACGTGCTACAACGCGTGCACACATGCGTTGAGTCACATGGAAACCATTTTCAACACATACTGCAACTGTGGCTGCATGGTACAGGGCGCATTAGACCGCAGTCTCTGTAACAGTGAATGACTGAATAAATGGTCTCTAGCATGGAAACTGTACATTTGCTGACATAAGTTCATTACACCTTTTTTGTTCCGTATCCTCTCATCGATCAATCGATCACACGGTAGAAAAAGCCACGCTGTATATAATGGCTTCAAACGTCTGATTACAATGAGTTAATGTGTTACATACTTGCCTTTAAGCATATAAGTGAGAAAGTGTTCCGTAAAGGTTTGAAACTATGTTTTAAGTTTGTTGGGAATCAGTAAGTGTTCTCATTATGAGACATTGGATGAATACATCTACATTTGCATCTACATACTACTCCACAAGCCACCTAATGTCGTGCGGCGGCGGTTACTTCTCGTACCACAAACTAATCCCTCCTATCCTGTTCCATTCGGGAATGACGCGTGGGAAGAGGATTGTCGGTGATTCTCTGTATTGGCTCTAATTTCTCGAATTTTCTCGTTGCGCGAGATATATTTGGGAGGATGCAATACGTCGTCTGACTCTTTCTGGAAAGTGCTCTCTCGGGATTTCAGTAGAAAACCTCTCCGTGATGTACAACACCTCTCTTGTAACGAGTTCCGATGGAGTTTGATGACCATCTTCGTAACGCTCTAGCCCCGACTAAACTATCCCGTGACGAAAAGGGCCGCTCTTCGATGGACCTTCTCTATCTCTTCTATCACTTCTACCTGATATTGATGAACGACATAAACTGGGTAATTTGTGCTCCATTTTAAGCGAAACCTATTTTTCCACGCAGTTCAATTTTTATGACATCATATCTCCTGTACTATGGGTCGCACAATGATATACTTTTGCACGTAGATTCACTGATGTATATAGATACTCTCTGTAAAGTGTGTTGCGAAAACAGTTCATAGGAAAGAAGTAATAAATTAAACCGTCATGTGTGATGCTGAATCTTTGCTGCATGCCATTTTAAGTAGAAGCTAGTTATTCACGCATCTAAATGTTTATGACATCATATTTCCTGAATTATGTGTCATAAAATAATATAACGTAGCAGGTACATTCACTGGCATATGTGAATACTGTCTGAAAACTGTGTTGTGAGTAGAGTCGGTAATAAAGAAGTAATAAATTTAAACGTCATGCGTGTGAAGCAATTTTGCTGCGAAGATCAGAGCGAAACTTATAGGAAAATGTAGTAAGCGATAAACTTTTTTCCTTTCTTCATATTGTGAACAATTCGAGCGAGAAATTATGCGTAAAGTTGGTTGGAAGACGTTAAGCGCTCTCATTCTCAAACAATGGAGGAATGAACTTCGGGTATTTGCGCACCGTTAGTTACGCTGTCTCGGTACAAACACAGCTTCTGATTCTAACACTTGTTTTACTGTGCTAAACTTTTAACACGAGATTAATGAGTAGATGATGGTAGCGTTTTAAATTTTTAAATTCGGTCAGTAAACACGCTAAATAGAGAAAATGATCCCCAAGGAAGCCGTTAGGTAGGCAATCTTCTATTGGTCGACTTTTGCCGGATAACGGTTTAGTAATAAAGATTACAGAAGAATTCCTCACGCGAGATTAGACTGACAAGAGGTGAAGATTCCAAAAAGGAAAGATTTCTCTAGGCAACTGAAGAGAAAGTTTGTACTTTACCTTACGCGTAATGTAACTTGACACATCGTTCGGAGTCAGCGTATTTCTCCGCTCCCAGCATCCCCGCGTAAAGTGCTAACTGTAAGCCAAATTCTACTTATAGTATTTATTTTTCCTAGAATGTGTGAAGCTTCCGTATTACCGCTGCATTTACTGCTGTTTTGAAATCGTTGCGTCTTTCCTGTTTCAGGCTGGACTTCTTCGCATACGAGAATGGACGCAAAAGCGGTGTTACAATGGGTGAGTACAAACGCCGCGCACGTTTTAGTGCCTCGGCACACATAATCAGTCAATTACTTTTGACGTAGCGCTTCGTTAAATTAAATTTATCGTTATTATTTAGGATGGTTCCGTGTTCTGTATGTTGTGGGTTGGCAGGAGAGCTAACACCGTAATATTAGAGGAAGCCGAAAGGCACGCGTTTTAGCTCACGCAGGCTGGCGTGAGGTCTGGAACAGGACAAGGAAATTAGACTTTAGCAAAAAAGGACGTAGCTGTTGGAATACTTCACTTTAATCCGTAAATGGTGAACGTCGCTCTTGACTGTACATTATTTACAATATCAATAGTAACTGGTAATGGCGCCTTGCTAGGTCGTAGCAAATGACGTTGCTGAAGGCTATGCTAGCTATCGTCTCGGCAAATGAGAGCGTATTTTGTCAGTGAACCATCGCTAGCAAAGTCGGTTGTACCACTGGGGCGAGTGCTAGGAAGCCTCTCTAGACCTGCCGTGTGGCGGCGCTCGGTCTGCAATCACTGATAGTGGCGACACGCGGGTCCGACGTATACTAACGGACCGCGGCCGATTTAAAGGCTACCACCTAGCAAGTGTGGTGTCTGGCGGTGACACCACACTGTATTTACTACAAATGATACAGTCGATCATACTGAAGAACCATTAAATGTTTCTGTAGATTATCTTGAGAATTATGTACATGTTTATAAAAAAACTGAGGAGATTTCCAGCACGAAAGAGCATTTCGTAATTACGACAGTAAATATTTAGTTCTCGAGGGTGTTCGGGTTAAACATATAGTAACATCCAGTTGAACAATTTGAGACGTAACTGAGATATTTATTGGTGATTTGCTTCCACAAGTATGGTAACTTGAAATGTTTTCTGTGTTTGCATGCGGCAATCGGTACCATGTGCGATGCACTAACTGCTTTGCTTGTGTTAATGCGGGCCAATAGCCATGTGGCCTGCACAGCAGAAGGTATTCTGTGTGCTTTATTTCGAGGAGCTAAAGTCTGTTACAACTGGTACAACGTCGTTTTCGGCCTGAGTATGGACTGCGCCCACCTGACGATGTTCCCTCTTACGTAATCGTCAAGAAATGGGACAAGCAGCTTCGGGAAACTGGGAATTTTCTTTCGACGTCGGGCCACCACGCCAAGCACGCAGTTCTAGAGGTTACGGATGAAATAACCTGTACGTCGTTCCAACGGAACTCATGTAAATAAATTCGACAAATAAGTAGGCAGTTACAGTTACCTCGTTCGACACGACACGATTTCTTCCATGAAAGACATTTTGCGAACATTGTGAGGGATTTACTGGATTATGAGTTTCCAGATTTCTGGATTGGCAGAGGTAGTCCAGCGATTGCTTGACCCCGCAGAAGTCTAGACATTACGCTACTTGATATTTTTCTGTGGAGGTTTAGAAAAATCAAGCGTACCGAACACAGATTCGTGATCTACCAGATCTGCGCTATCGCATTGGTGCAGCTGTAGCAAATATTACGCCTGCAATACTGGGAAACACTTGGAGAGAAGTGAAATGAAAATTAGATGCCTGTCGCGCCTCTAATGGTGAGCATATCGAGGAGTAAAAAAAAAAAAAAAAGTTGAGTTATCATACTTGTAGAAACATACCATCAATAAGTATCTCAGTTACTTTTGCTGTTATTATGTTTTACATTACTATATGTTTAACCCGGAAACCCTGTATTTTATTTAATGTGACTGTAAACTCACCGGACCAGATATTAGTCATCCCTTTAATAAAATCACACACTAGTACTTTTAGGAGCGCTGTAGATACCGTGGATGTACCAGGCGGTCATGTGACACTCCATCGCTGACGTAAGAGATGTGTATATGATGGGAGAACGAAGCTGTCGTCTGTGTGCTCATGACTAAGGTGTGAATGTAGTTGCCCGTTTCACGGTGTATCAACACAGACATTCAACGTGGCTATAAGGAATGGTGTACCACTCACATGCACGTACCACGGCGTAAGAGTTCTGGCTCTAAAAGGACAGGAACAGAGACAAGAGTCACGCGTTGTCAAAGACAGTTGACTTAAAACGCTACAAGACTTGTGCTGCCAGTGAATGCAAATCTATCACAACCGGTTTTTGGAAGAACATTGCAGAGCGACTGCCTTCAGTGGACTCGGGTATCTCACAAAAGGCCATTGCTCACAGCATCACATAAAGATGCATCTCTTCAGTGAACCCACAACTCATAAACCTGCGCAGAAGTTGACTGGAAGCCTATAGTGTCGACATACGAGTCACGATTTAGCCTAATCTCAGATGGTGCAAGGCACCGAGCGCATCGACGGCTCAATCGGAAGTTTAACTTGCGATGTGAAAGGCGTAGTTCAGGGCAGAGGTTGTTTTGTGATGTTTTGGGGCTGCTTTTTGTAGAACGAGCCACTCATTCAGCTTACCATGAAAACGAACTAGGGTATTTAATTTAACATTCTCGCTGATGAGTATGCTGTGGACATTCCCGTTTTCCATGGTGACAACAGATGTATTCACGGTGCTGCATGCATAGGTTCCTGGTTTGACAAAGAGACCCTGTTACACCTCGACTTGTCCTCGAAATCAACCGACTTTCATCCCACAGAATAGGTTGGGACTATTTGGGAGAGCGTGTAAATGTAGCAATCAATATCCTGCCAATCTGCTATCTCTACGGTATCTAGTCATCAGTAAGTGGCATCAGCTGGATATGGTATATGTGAAAGAGCTTGTAGACTCTCTTCCTCTCCTAATGGATACCATTGTCTACGGTACAGGTGATGTTACACGGTATCAGCGTGACGTCTCGTTTGAGTGACAAATTTTTTGTGCGGTGTGCTTTTCACCAGACCTTACACCGTATAACTTACTGATACGCAAAATCTGGACCCTAGGTCCGAGCTTCAGGGAAAAAGTATATGCTGACAGCACTGATCACTATGAAGGCATCGTGTCTCCGTCGAGCCACCCAGCTTTTGTTTTATCATGCTTTCCCTAAATAACTTCCGACGAATAAAGAGATGTTCTTTTCCTTTTCTTCAACTCACGTTGATATATCCATGTACATACAAAGAGAATACGTTGACTGATTGCACAGACCAAACCCCTAACGACAAAAACTTGCAATTTGGAGAGGGTGTTGATCTTATACTGTAGGTGTTGCTTAAGAAAGGAGTATATTGCTCCCTCCTACGTATATCTCGCGAAGAGACCATGAGGATAAAATCAGAGAGATTAGAGCCCACACAGAAGTATACAGACAGTCCTTCTTTCCACGAACAATACGAGACTGGAATAGAAGGGAGAACCGATAGAGGTACTCAGGATACCCTCCGCCACACACCGTCAGGTGGCTTGCGGAGTATGGCTGTAGATGTAGATGTAGATGTAGATGTAGATGTAGAATTTTCGAAATTCCATCCCTAAGGGTTGAAATAGGGGATGAAGTATTTTTGAAAATACGTCGCTACTAAGGCAGTTTTGAGGCTAGTCCTACGAAAATTGGTATTTGATAACTCGGTCAGAGATAAAGATACTTATTTCAGCTTTTCGCAAACTTAACATCCATGGGGGTTAAAGAGTGGGTGAAATATTTTTTGAAAATAAATCATTATTAAAGAACTACTGAGGTATTTTTAAAGCTACATCTATGAAAATTGGTATCTGACTTCTCAGTTACAAATAAAGAAATAAGTTTTTTGGGAATCCAACTCCCATGGGGTGAAATAGGGGATGAAATGTTTTATGTAAATATTTCATTATGAAAGTATTTTTAAATCTAAATCTAGGAAAATTCGTATTTGGCCTCTTCGTTACAAATGAAAAAACACGTGTATCACTGTTTTTGGAATTTCAACCCATAAGGGTGTGAAATGGGTCCACACTTATTCACTGACTTATCATCGTCCAGCCCGAACCACTATAGATACAAACTTGAAATTTGGAGAGGGTGTGTATCTTATACTATAGGCATTGTTTAAGAAGTAATTGCTCGAAATTCCACTTCTAAGGGGGTGTAATGGGGGCCAAAACCTGTTTGAAAATATGTCGCTAGTAAGGCAGTTCTGGAACTAGAAGAACTAAATTTGCTATTTGGTCACTCAGTCAGAAATTAATAAGAAACGTGTTTCAGCATTTTTGGAAATTCACCCACTAAAGGGGTAATATAGTCAATGAAAGTTTTTGAAAATAAATCATTATTAAAGAATAGCTAAAGCATTTTTTATGGCTATATCTACGAAAATTGGTGTTTGGCTTCACTTTTAAATACAGAAAACTACGTGTTTCACGGTTTTGGAAATTCTACACTTAAGAGGGTAAAATTAGGATGAAAATTTTTAAGAAAATATTTCGTTATATTAAACAAATTTTAAAGCTTAATTAATGAAAGCTGGTATTTTACTGTTAGAAATAAAGAAATATGTGTTAGGGGATGAAAGTTTCGTGGAATTATCACCACAAGAACGCAAAAGGCATGATTAACAGAATAGTATTTTGGTCAAAAGTCAAGAGTAAATTTGAAAAAAAAAAAACATGCTTATATGGCCTTAATTAGCGTGAAACGCTTAGAAGGTGTTGCAATATGTGAATAACATAAAAATTCGATTAAAGAAAAACAAAAAACAAAAAATATGTGCAGACCATCCAGTGTACGCTAGCAAAGCAGCGGGCACTAAGCTAGTTCTATAATAAGTTCGACCTCGATGAGACCCAAAGTCTAATCTTTCTTTCAATTTTCATGGAGATATGTGAAGTGTTAGGTGGTTGAAATGGTTCAAATGGCTCTGAGCACTATGGGACTTAACATCTAAGGTCATCAGTCCCCTAGAACTTAGAACTACTTAAACCTAACAAATCTAAGGACATCACACACATCCATGCCCGAGGCAGGATTCGAACCTGCGACCGTAGCAGTTCCGCGGTTCCGGACTGCAGCGCCTAGAACCGCACGGCCACCGCGGCCGGCGAAGTGTTAGGTGTTTACTGCCTCATGATAATAAGGAATAGGATGGCAATACCAATAGAGAACTGTCTGACGATGCTTATTATTTCCGGACTTTCTTCGAACTTCAACTGTGTCTTTACAGTGTGACAATTTTCAGGGAAGTCGATCCACTCCATGCTAACGAACGAGTTGTTTATGCGCTATGCTGCATTCGTTTCTTTCACTGCTTGAAGCTTTTCTGTGTATCGTTTTCGGTGAAGTTGCAATAGAGTTTCCCCGTTTTTGCTTTGCGGCGAAGCACAAGAACACGCGTATAGTAATCTGTTAGTCCGCTGCCATTGGGTTGATGGATTTTGATGAAACTACTAATACTACAAGACAAATAATAGCGTGAGTGACCTAGACAGTATACTTTAGCTCAGAACATTATCATAATATTATCATTAACAGGAAACAGTCAGTGGGAAGTGGAAGCTTTGAGCCTAATCGTGGAGCATATTCGGATATCTCAGTTGATAAGACATGTGTACGGAACGTAATTTGAACCAGCCACAAAAGATAATTTACTGAGCTGTAGAAAATAAGCCTGCTCTTCGCTCCTCGCCTAAATTATTTCATTGAGAAGAAATAGAAATTTCCATCGCAGTGACTGTCACCAAAACCAACAAAACATATCGAATTCCTTCTAGACTGTCGCTGAGAGAAGGAGTAAAGACGGCACCTATCTTCGGCGTAACACCGTTTCTATTTCCAGCCCTTAAAAATAAGCAACCATATTTGTTGTGAGGGGACGAAAAACACAAGTGCATTAGCATGGCTGAGCCTCATGCCACAACGAAAAACGTCTGCTGATGCACGGAACTTTTTTCTTTCATCTCCCGCATCAGCTCTCTCACGAAGCTGCTCATTTGTTTGTAGAAACAACGCGCTGTCTGTCACAAGAAACAGTTTCTGTTTGGGATGTTTGTCTTACGCTCGTGATAACGGGTTGCAGAGGCTTATAAGCGGCGGCTTTCCTGCTAGACTGTAACTGTTACGTATAATAGCAGAATGTATCAAATACAAGGGTTAGCTGAGGTAAACACTACTCACAGGTACATAAGTTAGAACAAGCGGTGTGAAATGGTCCACAGGTTTATCGTTACAGAAGTCAGCTTTCTGCCACGTGTAACGAAGTATCACTCCATACTGTAGATATCTGCTGATAATTATAAGGGGGCAGCCAAATTGAAACTAGACAGACTAGGCCTATATAACGAGCATGGCGCGACCGTCAGTAGCGCAAGGAAGATTGTAAGGCGGTCATATCATTTTGGTGTTTGTATGTTACCGATGTACACGTCAGAGAGAAAGCAAGTTACGTTACTGTTAACCAATCTTCCGTCTTGCTGAGGCACAATCTTTGCCTCTGCACAATCTGATACATTCTTAGTTGAAAGCCGGCCGTGGTGGCCAAGCGGTTAAAGGCGCTACAGTCGCAGGTTCGAATCCTGCCTCGGGCATGGATGTGTGTGATGTCCTTAGGTTAGTTAGGTTTAAGTAGTTCTAAGTTCTAGGGGACTGATGACCTTAGAAGTTAAGTCCCATAGTGCTCAGAGCCATTTTTTCTTAGTTGAAATGTGGTAGGTGGAGGACGTATTTTGCAGTGCTGTGTTGACTTGTGATTGTATCTGTTAGGTGAAGAAAGACTGATTGTAAAGAATAGCAAAGATGAATAAGATGTACATATTAGAAGGCGAAAAGAATATAAATTTTTAATAATGTTATTATTTCCTGAAGAGAAGAAGCTCCAGGTAAGACTGCAGCACAGTGCAGTTACGAGGGCTATTCGGAAAGTGAGGAACGATAGGTCGCGAAATGGAAACCGCAGTGAAAATCAAAACTGTTTTATTTGCAACGGTTAGCTACATCTTCCAGATACTTCTCTAAACAGTCGCCGCTCAGACTTAGACATCTGTCGTAGCGTTGTACCAACTTTTCAATTCCCTCGTTATGGAAGACAGCCGCCAGTGCGTTTCGACAATTTTCTACTCTGGACTGCAGCTCGTTGTCTGTGTCAAAATACTGTCTTCACAGCCAGCGGTTGATTTGAGCAGAGATGAACCTCAGGGGTAGCCAATTACGGGCTGTATTTTGGGTGAGCAAACACTTCCCATCAGAAACGCAACAGGAGCATCTTCATTACCCCTGCAGAATGCGGCGCCGACTGGGGTGGCCGAGCGGTTCTAGGCGCTTCAGTCTGGAACGGCGCGACCGCTACGGTCGCAGGTTCGAATCCTGCCTCGGGCATGGATGTGTGTGATGTCCTTAATTTAGTTAGGTTTAAGTAGTTCTAAGTTCTAGGGGACTGATGATCTCAGATGTTAAGTCCCATAGTGCTCAGAGCCATTTGAACCATTTGCAGAGTGTGGCCGTTTATGTAGAACGAACCGCATGACAGTTTTGTTATCTGGATTGGATAGCTTCAGGCGAAATCTTTCGCCAGGCCCTCATACTTGGCGGGAGACACTAATTTCTAGCCGTCTTTACGTTCTCACTGTGAGCTCAGAACTGAAAAAAGCGACATGATGCGATCGATGGGCGTACTAAACAGTGCCCATCACATCTGTGCAAAGCTTCCTCAGATTTGCAATGTATTTTCCATTTCGTGACCGATTGTTCCTCACTTTCCGAATAACCCTCGTAGTTTGTCAGAATGATTATTGTCAGCTAGTCAACTTGTACACCCCACTTCCCTGAGTCAGGCATTAACATATTAATTGATTAAGCTGTTTGATTTTTATAGAAATTCTCTGTTACCATTGTACCCTCTTTCGATCATTGCCCACTTTGTGAAATATAGTATTGTTCGGACTATGTTATATGTGAAGATCAGGCAAGTTTCACTCTGTCTTTTTGAATATATACTTCGTCCTAAAATCGTTGTCTTGGAATATCATTTCAAAGGAATAGTTACTCTCCCATCCCACTGTTTATCATAACACTTTGTCACGTCAGTTTGAGTGCAGTATGGAAATTTTATTTAAAAATTGAAATTTAGCTTAGCCGCTGCCAGCTTTCTATTTGCTGTTGTTTTTGAGAAATCTGCATCAATGTTGTCAAGACGTGAGGTAAGTAGAATTTTTTATTAGGGTCATATAAATGTTTTACTTCAGTTGCGCCTTTAATATGAGACAAGTTGGATTCAGATCAGCTACACTTCAGGTCAGATTAGGTTCTGTATAGTCAAAGATTACTACACGAGTTTAAGTTGGATACATCTACATCTACATCTACATTTATATTCCGCAAGCCACCCAACGGTGTGTGGCGGAGGGCACTTTACGTGCCACTGTCATTACCTCCCTTTCCTGTTCCAGTCGCGTATGGTTCGCGGGAAGAACGACTGTCTGAAAGCCTCCGTGCGCGCTCTAATCTCTCTAATTTTACATTCGTGATCTCCTCGGGAGGTATAAGTAGGGGGAAGCAATATATTCGATACCTCATCCAGAAACGCACCCTCTCGAAACCTGACGAGCAAGCTACACCGCGATGCACAGCGCCTCTCTTGCAGAGTCTGCCACTTGAGTTTGTTAAACATCTCCGTAGCACTATCACGGTTACCAAATAACCCTGTGACGAAACGCGCCGCTCTTCTTTGGATCTTCTCTATCTCCTCCGTCAACCCGATCTGGTAGGGATCCCACACTGATGAGCAATGGTTTGTGGGGACATAGTTTTGGTAATACGTAGATTTTTATATAGTGGGAGGTAAAGTTGGGCTACATTTCATACCGAAACAAATATAGTGGGGAGGTTACAGAATGTGTGTATAGAAATGCCCTCTATTGGGAACCAGAATGGAACAGCGCTAACGTTCACCGCTGAGTCATTTGCTTTTTAAGAGGTGCTCAATGTGAGGTCAGCGAGTCTTGTGTACGTCCGACATCCCTATGGACGTCGGGAGAGAGGAACAGTGAAGTGTAGTGCGGTTTTTGTCTGCGGAAAGAGTGTTAGGAAATGAAATTCATGCCCGAGTGTATGATATATATGGTGAATACAGTATGACACGTGCGCATGTGTTGGCACCGTGTAAACGATTTCGAGAAGGTCAGGTGTCACTGAAAGACAGCAGTCAGCCAGGAAAGGCTCGTGGTCCCATTACACCTTCTGTTATTGCTGCAGTCGGTGTTGCTGTCAGAAATGACCGGCAACGGACGGTGGAAGACATTCGGCTCTTGTTCGGCGTCAGTTCCAATACCGCTCAAGCAATCTATATCTACATCTACATCCATACTCCGCAAACCACCTGACGGTGTGTGGCGGATGGTACTTTGAGTACCTCTATCGGTTCTCCCTTCTATTCCAGTCCCGTATTGTTCGTGGAAAGAACGATTGTCGGTATGCCTTTGTGTGTGCTCTAATCTCTTTGATTTTATCCTCGTGGTCTCTTCGCGAGATGTACGTCGGAGGGAGCAATATACTGCTTGACTTCTCGGTGAAGGTATGTTCTCGAAACTTCAACAAAAGCCCGTACCGAGCTACTGAGCGTCTCTCTTGCAGAGTCTTCCACTGAAGTTTACCTGTCATGTTCGTAACGCTCTCGCGATTACTTAATGATCCTGTAACGAAGCGCGCTGCTCTCCGTTGGATCTTCTCTCTCTCTTCTATCAACCCTATCTGGTACGGATCCCACACCGGTGAGCAATATTCAAGCAGTGGGCGAACAAGTGTACTGTAACCTACTTTGTTTTCGGATTGCATTTCCATCATCACAGATCATCTGAGTTTCGCAAAATCTGTATGCAGTTGGTTACACAAAGCCTATCTGTAAAACAAGAGCAGAAGTTAAACAAAATGGCGACATCACTTCAGCTCCTGGAACGGTATTCCGGTGAAGACGGTTTCCCGTCCCGCATTGTTGTGCGAGAGGAATCACGCTGTCATCATTTTGAGCCGGAGAGCAAGCGTCAGCGCAAACAATGGAACCACATGGATTCACTATCAAAAAAAAAAAAAAAAATAAATAAATAAAAAATAAAAAAATCCAAAGCTATGCTCGCCGATTCCGGGAAACTCATGACGAAAAAGGGATGCTGCTCATTGTCTTCCGGAACAGGGACCCACTGTTAAGGGACAGCGGTACGTGGACCTTTGCAAAAAATGAAGCGCGTCATCAAGTCCGAACACCAAAGAATGTTGACAGACGGCATCATTCTGCTGCAGGATACTGCCCACGCACATATCACCACGGTTGTTTCGACTACGCAGCAGAGGTCTCGCTGGGAAGCCGTTACACATCCGCCATGCCGTGTCCATGTCTCCCCATGCGATTTCCATACTTTCGGTGCCCTGAAGAAAGACATTCGTGGCCATCGATGTGGTTCGGACGAAGTGCACGCCTGGCTGCTTTCATGGTTCCGTAGGCAACAGCAAACATTTTTCTATGAAGACGTTGACGATCTTGTCTCAAAGTAGGATAAATGTATTAACAGTTACTGCGCTTACTTTTGAAATAATAAACAGTCTACTTTCTTTTTTCCATCAGTCTAGTTCACATTTGACTAATCCTTATGATTTTGAATGATGAGACGATGATTGTGTAATTCAGGTTGTAACAAATAGGAACATGATTGAACGATGTCATGTTACGTTAACATTAACTTTACACCGTATGATGAAGTATACATGAAGTGATTATATAGGGTGCTCAAATAGTCTCTCCCCAGTGCCGTATGATTGATAGCCCGCAATGCCGTATGATTGTTAGCCACGCATGCCGTTAGATTGTTCGCCTGCCTGGGTTACTTTCCTTCAAGTGGATATTCCGTACCCATTCATAGGACAACTTGTGTTAAGTGGTGTTAAGTGGAATACTGAACTGTTATTTTCAACAAAATGGTGAAACCGCGCATACAGCACGCGTTTCAATATCACTGATTGTTGATGTTTTTGGTGATCGCATAATTTCACAGGGACTTCGGCCTCCATCATCGACCGACCTAACACCACCTGACTTTTTCTTCTGGGGTGCAGCGAAAGCAACTGCAATATCCACTACAACTGCTTCTGTTACAGAAGAAATGTTACAGCTTGTGTTTGGAAACATGATTAGACGAATTGAAATGTGTATTCAACAACAGGGGGGATACTTTCAACATTTAATGTGAAAATTTGTAAGTAAAAATGCATATTCAATAAATTAATAACTTGTATTCCACTCAGTTTAATTTCGGTATATTCACTGCGGCATACGGCACGCGCGGCTAATAGCCATACCTATTTGAAAGCTTTTGGTGCAATGATTTTCTTTCTTGCTCATTTAAAATTACATCTAATGTTTTGTCTAGTGAGCTTACGTTGCGTTACTTCATAAACCGAATATTGCCATTGTATGGCGTAATAAGATTGGTTCAAATGGCTCTGAGCACTATGGGACTTAACATCTGAGGTCATCAGTCCCCTAGAACTTAGAACTGCTTAAACCTAACTAACCTAAGGACAGCACACACATCCATGCCCGAGGCAGGATTCGAACCTGCGACCGTTGCGATCGCGCGGTTACAAACTGTAGCGCCTAGAACCGCTCGGCCACTCCGGCCGGCGTAATAAGAAGGAATCACGTTGGATACCAGAAATCACCGCTAGTATCTTTTCCAGCATAATACAGGTTGACTCAAAAATGGTTCAAATGGCTCTGAGCACTATGGGACTTAACATTTATGGTCATCAGTCCCCTAGAACTTAGAACTACTTAAACCTAACTAACCTAAGGACAGCACACAACATCCAGCCATCACGAGGCAGAGAAATACAGGTTGACTCTTACAGAGAAGACAACAGCAACCAGCCACGTTTTACAATGCTATTTATTTATTAAATAGCTCCGTTACCGGTTTAGAACCGAAAGTTTCATCTTCAGACGGCTAGTTCACGATACGATACATTTTACATGTTTTGGTCCACTTGAATAATTTGTTCACATCCCCTAAAATCGTTGTGAGGCACAATTACAATTAAAAAGGCCTTGTTTCACATCTTGTTTTGTATGCTGGACACCACCACCCCAAGGAAATTCCATCATTTGGGAAAACAAAACGTGAAAGCTAATGTAAAATGTATCGTAACGTGAACTAGCTGTCTGGAGGTGAACCTTTCGGTCCTAAACCGGTTATTTAAATAAATAAATAGCATTGTAAAAAGTTTCTGTATGCTGTAGTCTTCTCTGTAAGAGCCAACCTGTATTTTGAACACAGCCCCGAACTCAGAATGTTAGTTTTCGACAAAATGGCATCTTTTTCAGCATTGTATAGGGTCACTGGTTTCCACACACTGCTTTGGATGGTGTTTTATTTCTGCGTATTGTGGTGCTACTACATGGTCAAGTATATTCGGATTTAAAAATGGTGCAATCGAGGAAATCTTGTCAATACCGCATTTAATAGACTCTACCACACAACAATAATCAGGAAGTGAAATCAGATTTTAAAAAAGTATTATGAGAAACCAGTTACAGGTTAAAGCAATTTGAAACAGAAGCTGTTTGCAACAATCACAAATTTCCAACTTCGAGACAAAGTAAAATTGTTAAGACATTAAAGATTCAGTTCATTTGCAAATATCACGGGTTCCATGGTAGGAGACCTTCCGTTTCAAGGTACAAGATGGTGCACGAGCGATGAAGTATGGTTTGACAGACCACATGCTATTAACCAATTTTAAAAATATACATAATTTACTTTAACCTTTTTCTTTTTCCGGGTCGTCGTATGGTTTTCCGTCCGTCTTTCCCTATGTAGCTTGCCAGTAACATTTTATTTCGCCTGGCCGCCTTAAGGAGGCTGCGCAGTTAATAGTTGAATAGTGGGGCTGCCACTTCAAGGCCTTCCACCGTGCCTGATTTTCTTGTAAGTATTTACTCCCCTAAGAAAGCAGGCTTCTCTACGCCTCTAGAGCCCTCCCTGCCCAATGTTGTGGGACACACTTCGTCTGGCTCCTCTGTCAAGGCCTGTCCGATTTGGGTGGCCCTGCTGGTAGCAACGCTACCGTCGATATAGCCCTTGACTTCATCGAAGTACGTAAACTCCCACGCCCCGTTAAGGCGGTGTCCCCTAGGAGGGACAAATCAAGATTACCATTACATTTTTGGCGATATACTCCGCAAGGTAAAAGATGCATTGGAAGACATGAAAAACGATGGAAGGACCAGGTGTAGCTGCAACAGGCTGAGGAAAAGCCTGATGCATGACGGAAGAAGAAGAAGAAGGAGACAGAATTTACTTACCATAAAACTCTGTAACTGGAGAATTAACAAAATTTTCGAAACAAATTTCATATACAGGGTGAGTTAAAAAAGACTCTACAATTTTGGAATGATATAGAAATTTAATGAGGTAACTTACAGAATC
This sequence comes from Schistocerca cancellata, assembly GCF_023864275.1. Lineage (NCBI taxonomy): Eukaryota > Metazoa > Arthropoda > Insecta > Orthoptera > Acrididae > Schistocerca > Schistocerca cancellata. Next base: position 545,937,148 of record NC_064630.1, on the reverse strand, counting down.
AGTAGACGTGTCTTTCTGTAGCAAACAACCTCAAGTTTCATTCACGTAGTGCATTCAGTGCCCCATTCTGCTACCAGGAGTGCCAGCAGCTCCCTTACGAAACAGTCTAGTCGACCTTAAAAATCGAATCTACGCTGCCGTTGCAAAAGTTACACCCGATTTGGTGCAACCCCTAATGTGAGAAGAAATTGGTTACCGGTGGAATGTTTGCCGCATCACATCGAACCAAAAAGACACTTGGCACTTTTATGTGTTAACATTGTTCGCTACAAAATAACACATCTATCGATTCTGTATGTTATCTCAATAAATTTCTGTATCATTCCAAACTTGTAAAGTCCTTTTCGACTCACCCTGTATTATACAGCGCTTAGATAAGTAGAACTCCTATGTTTTACAAACGCACAGAACACAACCACATGTCTCACAAAAAACATACAGTTGAAAAATATCGGAAATTGTTTATGGCGTTTTCTACTGAGCATTCTTCATGTGATTCTAATCTAAGTCAGTGCACAGAAACACAAAGAAACCTCTTGTATTTCTAGGTACACTATTCTCCAGGTACAACACTCCCCAGTATTAGAGGGAGCAGTATGGGGTAAAATTTAAGGGAAAATCGAGATTAAAATATGTCGGACCAATAACTGAGGACTGGTTTATTTGCTACTCTGACATGAAGAGTGTAACCGCGTAAACTATT